>NC_082355.1:2680000-2980000 GCF_027477595.1 Haemorhous mexicanus
CCCAGTGAGCTGGAGATGGAGAAGGGCTGAACTGGAGATGGAGAAAACCCAGCAGCTGTTGGAGCTGGGGTCAAAGGGAGACATTTTCTACAGAGTCTTGAGATGTGATTTTCTCACTCCAGTCCCAAAGCAGAAGTTGCTTATTTCCTTCTCTGGATGTGGCCAAAACCTCATGACAACAGCCACTTCTGCAAGATTTGACAGATGATATTGTGGGACTTAGAGGAGTGATTGATGAGATTTCCATCGTTTTTTGGAAGGATCTCTCAGATCAACTCTTATGATAATAACAGCTCTGAAGATGCACTTGAATTTGAGGCTGGGTTTGGTTCCAGATCTTTCAGTCATTCTAAAATTAACTCCCCCTTTCAGCTCACACATAGGTACAGGGAGGAAAGCGGGGGAACAGAAAGCCCTCATGAAATGTTTGTTAATCAGGGAACGAAGCACCTGTGCTCTCCCATGTATTATTTCTATTTTCAAAGGCGAATGCAAAGTCCACTGGGTGGAATTTAAACCGCTGTCACTGAGCTAACTGCAGGAACACGGCGTTACTATGGAAAATTCCTGATTAAAGTCTGCAAAGAATTTCCTATGCAGAGGCTGTTTATTAATAGGTACCTCAGCCTCGCAGCTGACATTGACAATTCTGCCCTTTAAACGCATCATTTTGCAAGCAGCGTGATAAAATGCTGCACTAATTTTTTTTCTTCCCCCCCTCCCATTTTTTTTTTTTTGGAGGAAGAGGGAGCCTGTCCCAGCCCTCCCCCTCAGGCCTCTGACTGCTACAGTTTGCTTTGCTAAGCACAGGAACAAAAACTGCAACCATGAAATTATTTTAACAAGACCATGAAAAAGAGGAAAAAAAAAAAAAAAGAAAAAAGGACGGTGACAACAACAACAATTTGCCCAAGTAATGCTTGGAAAAAAAAAATAAATTCCTCTCTCTAAACTAATTAAACTGTACTATGTGTCCTTGTGCAGTTCCTGGCGTTTTTCTGGTTCACTCAGTTTCAATAGATGCACAAGGACCGGAGCCAGAGCTCCTGAGTGACTAGTTCAGAACAAAAGCAGCTCTCCTGAGTATTCCTGAGCAGCCAGCAAATTGAGGGAAAGTTATTTTGGGTTAATCAATGTACTTCAGTTGCAATCACATTTAGCTTCTTACAGAGGAGCCTGCAAACAAGGAATTACTGTTCTGGGCTCAGCTATGGATGGCACTGGAAAGTGTTACTGGCTAGACTGTGCTCTTCTCAATGCCCTCCCTTTTTAGTTTTTTTTGGGTTTTTTTTTTTTTCCTTCCTCCTTTTTTTAATTTGTGTCCTGAATTTGGTTATGTGTCCTCTTCATTTGCATGTCCCCCCTTTCCCTGCTTATTTATTTATTTATTTATTTATTTATTTATTTATTTATTTATTTCTGGCACCAGGAGCCTGGGAAATTTTTGGCAGTTGCTTAAAAGTCCCTGCAGGGGAGAATTCTTGCCATGTTCCAGTCAGGCCTGCTGTGTGGAGCTGGAGCAGTTGTGCTCAGCTTCCCAGCAGTGAATCCCTGATTTCTGCAGGTGGATGGCACTGGGAATGCCTGGGGGCTGGGGAGGCACTGGGAAGGTGCCTCCAGCATCCCCAGGGACAGGCAGGGTGGATCAGGCTCCCGGGTGAGCCTTACAGCCCGTGCTGAGCTGTGCAATTATGGAATGGCTTCAGACTGACAGAGAACAGGTTTGGATGGGAGAGGGGGAAGAAATCCCTCCCTGGGAGGGTGGGCAGGGCCTGGCACAGGGTGCCCAGAGCAGCTGTGGCTGCCCTTGGATCCCTGGAAGTGTCCAAGGCCAGGCTGGATGGGGCTTGGGGACACCAGGGACAGTGGAAGGTGTCCCTGCCACAGCAGGGGATGGGATGATGTTAAATGTCCCTTCCAACCCAAACCATGAAAGTTATTTCTTTTGACAATCACTTCTCCTCTGGAGTAGCTGAATATTGGAAAAACATTTCCCTTCCCCCAGGGCCTTTTGCTGATCTGAGGTGCAAAGAGCTCACAGGGGTGACCTGGGTGAGGGTCCCTGATGTGACCCTGGGCTGCTCAGCCTGGTGTGCCTCCTGCAGCCCTTCTGGGGCAGCAGAGCTGCTGCAGTGCCTGGCCCAGCCCCACCGAGGCTTTCTGGCCCCATGACCAGAAGTTGTGTTGGTATTTACAGCCCTGAAAGCCATCGTGTGTTAAACGGGCTCCTAAATGATTGCTCCTGCTGCAGCCTTTCATTCATCCAGCCACTCCCTGTCACTCAGGGCTGTGCTGTTCCACACACAATGCCAGCTGTCCTGGCACTCAGGCTGGGCTGGAAGAACCAGTTCAATAGATCTGTATCTACCAGTTCCTGCTCTCCCTGCAATCCCCAAATCCTGCTCCTCCATCCCTCAGGAATCCAGACTTTCCTACCCTCAGTGAGGGTCCTGCCTGCTCACACCCAGCCCTGATGTTTCATTCACCTGCTCAGAACTTGGCTGGTTACAAGACTGAGATGCCCAGAGCTGAATGAATTCATGCAGGATTTTGGGGTTTCCAAAACACAGGTCTGCATGTTACCTAATCTCTTGCAATTAAATTACATGGAAAGATAAAAATCCAGGCAGCTTCCCAGAGAAGTTTGGATGTTTCACATCCCATCTGTCCTCCCAGGAAGATACATAACACTGGTTTATATCACCTGTAAGTTTTCACTTCACAAGGTTGCTCTCCAGGTCAACAGAATCCTGTTGATGGGGAGCCTTTTTGAATGAAAAAACATGTTTTCATTCTAAAAGAGCCCCAGAGCAGCATCATTGTGCAACAGTGTTCAGAACCTGGCTGTGCCTCCCTCCCAAACTGGGCTGCACAGCAATGGCCCAGCTCTCTCTGAGTGGTTTGAAGTGTGATTTCAGCTCCAGATACCAATGATTATTGGATCTAAACCCCTGCTTTGCAGCTTTAAGAGCCAGGATGACTTAAGCTCAGCTGGCAGAGTCCCTCTGCCCCCATCCTGGGCAGGGCAGGGTCCCCCCTTGGGTCCTACAGAACACCTTGGCCTGACCCTCAGGCTGGAGGGACACTGTGCCACGGGCACAGCCTGGCAGCACTCAGCCCAGGAGTTAAACCCCCACGCTGGGTGCTGAGGCTCTGAGCCTCACAGAGGTGAGAGAACACGAGCACATCCTGATCCACAAACGCTGCTTTTGTTGTACTCCAAGGAAGGGGAGAAACTTCTGTGGGTGAGCCCTTCTGTTTCAGAGCCTTACAGTCCATCTGCTCTGGAGTACATGTGAACGTTTTCTAGTTCAGCTCCTTCTGTTAATTTTTGTTTAGAGGGGCTGTATAAAAATGTCTTTATCTGGGCTTGCTTGTGCCGTGCTTGTAGGATTCTTGGGTGGAAGCCACGTCTTGGAATCCCATAACTTTCTCAGGCATGTTTTTCACTGCTTACCATGCTCTGCTGCCATTATTGTCTTGGCTTTGAAATAAGTATTTTGATCCTTTTTTCCATCCTTTTCCTTTAGCATCAAAAAGCAGCTTTCCTCCAGCTCCCTTGATTTAATGTATAGTTGGACACTCTGCTTTCTTGAGCTGCATCTGAACCAGGAGTGCAGACCCGAGTGCTGAGCAGCAGGCTGAGACAAAACTCTGCTTTGTCCTTGGCACTCACATTTTCTGAGACTGTTTTGTTGAGACCACATCAAAATGCAAAACAGAGATCTGGACCTGTAAGTGTGAAAACTTGCTTACTTAATTGCAGGTGGTTTTGAAGGGCTGTTTATAAACACTTGAAAACTGAGTGTTACAAGAGTCGCCGTGCCAAGGAACAGTTAAAACTCTGAAAAGTCTCAGTGATTGAGAGAAACCAAAGGTTTTGGCATGGAGGCCAGGCTTTAGTACCTCTAGGCAATTGTGTGAGACCAAATCAGTTTGGCCTCGAGTTCACCCCCTGGTTTTGGGGTTTTATACACTGAAATTCTTGGTCTGCCAGGGCCGTGTCAAGGCTTAAACACTCCAAGCCCTTCACAGGGTGTTAACCACACCTTTAAGGCAGCAGGAAATGTGCACAACCAAGCCCAAAGACTACACACAGAGCTGAAAGCAGGAAAACTTGGGTTTAATTTGCACTGGGAGAGGAGAGGATTTGAGGATTTGACTTGTGAGTGCTTGTGCTCCCACGCTGCCCCCAAAGCCAGCACGTGTCAGCTGGAGCAAAGAGGTGCCAGGTCAGGAGGGCTCTGCTCCAAGGGCTCCCCAGTGACCAAATGACCTCTCTGAGCTGCAGCTTTTCCATCCAAACTCTGCTGGCCTGAGCCTCAATCAATGCCAGCAGAGCTCTCCATGGAGAATGCTCCCCAAGCCTGGGGTGCTCCTGCAGCTGCTGGGGCTGGCCCCAAAGCAGGAATAGCAACCAGAGGTGTCTGTCCTGCCTCTGCCCCTGCAGCTTCTCACCTGTGGGTCAGACCCCTCTTTCCCTCCCCTTCACCTTCCCCTCACACAGCTGCCTGCAGTCTCACTACAACGAGCATCCCTTTGACTCCAAGGAGGAGCTCTAATTCAATTAAGCTGCTTCTACGACCAGCAGGTCAAATTTCTCAACTACAATTGACATTTCCATTTTTATTGTGTCTTCCTTATTGGATTAAGGCTTGATCAAGGAAGATCATTTTCTGGGGCAGCATCCAGAGGGACACAACCACGTCCTGGAGCCTCCTGCTCGTGTGCTGGGAGAGGGTCTCACCCTGGGGGGTCACACAGGGCTGTTTTCCACAGCCCTTTACTGGCCAGTGGTCAACTACAATTTTTCTTGACTGAAAGCTGTCAGCATTCAGGTAGGTTTGTTTATAGGCTTGTTTGTGCTGGCTGTGTCATGGATGTTTATGATTTTAGCTCCTCTGCTCTCTCCAAGAATGCCCCATTCTGCTGGCAGTGTTCACAAAGGCCAAGGAGAGACCATGTCTTGACAATAAATTCTCTGTCAGGAACCCTTGCAAGGTCAGACCTGCAATATCTGTTATGTAGATTGCATTATGTTTATTTTTGTGTGTGACACATATATGTATTCTGAATGTTGAAACACCAACACTTAGCTCTGCAGCCCCCAGCTTCTCCTGCAAAAAATGAAAACCTTCTGGTTAAAAAATGTCATGAGCCTTAGCTTCTCTCTTTCTCTTTTTTAATTTGTTTTTTTTTAATAGGAATGTTTGGGCTGAGCTTAAAAAAGAAATTATTTAACTTCAGATTTATGAGGCTTAAGGGTCATGTTTTTAAGCTTTTCTTTGCAGTCATGATATTTAGGAAAAAATGAAAGCAAAGAGTTTTAGTTAATGAGAAGAGTCCAGCAGTTTAGGCTTCGTGAAAAATACCAAATTCCACAAGGCTTGCAGGAAAACTGCTGGGGGTGTGAACCCAGCCATCCCTTGGGGAGGGCTGTGAGGAAACACTGGCTGGGCTTCTGTTCCTGTGAAGTACAAAGAGAAAGGGTTTGTACCTCTGGGGCAGTGGTGCTGCCCCAGTCTTGGTGTAAAGGAGGCTGAATTATTGATGTAGCCCACCCTAAGAACAGCAGAGGCTCCCAGCTGCATCACAGGCTGGCAAATCCCCAGGCAAACCTTCCAGGCCAGGTTGGACAGGACTTGGAGCAACCTGGGACAGTGGGAGATGTCCCTGCCCATGGCAGGGGGTGGCACTGGATGAGCTTTAAGGTCCTCCCAACCCAAACCACTCCGTGATCCCAACTCATGGCACCTCCTCCACCTGCAGCCAGTGATCCTGTGCTCCCAGGGCAGGAATTTACAGCTCTCAGCCCTGCTCTGCTCAGGTGTTCAGCTCTTGGTCTCCATCCTCCTCCATCCCCAGCATCTCCAAGCCCTGTTTGCTGGATGGCACCAGAGCCAGCACTTCTGCTCCCTCCCAAAGCTCCCAGGCCACTTCCAGAGCTGAGTGCCAGCTCCCCCAGGTGCCCCAGGAGCCCTGCACACCCCGAGGCTGCCCAGCCTGGCCAGAGCCCGGGCTGAGGCAGGGATGTTCCGTGCCAAACCAGGGCTGTGCAGGCAGCTCCTCATTTCTATGGTAACGCTGCTCCTGCTCCTCCCGGGGCTCGCACAGCCCCGGCTGCTCAGCCCCATCCACCACTCCCAGTCCTTGTGATTGCACCACTCCCAGCCCTTCACCACTCGGGCCAGGATTTAGAAATGTCCCTTCTCCTCAGTTCCTGTAGTAAGGAGGAAACAGGAATGCCCAGAGTATGGGATTTCTCTAATTTATTAATTATCAAAGGTTTTCTGGCCAGGAGCAAGGCAAGCAGAGCATGGCTTCTCCTTGGGACTCTGCAGGAGGAAAGAAGGTGATGGCTCTGCTACAAATGGACTGGTTTAGCCAGCTTTTGATTGTTTTGGATCCACTCAGGGATGCTGCAATGACTCAGAGAAAATTGCTGCTTTGTCTGAGAGACACGTTTACTTCTCAGGGTAATGAGTTGATCTCCTCTCTGATTAGATTTCTCTGCAGTGCTCCTCACCAGTGGGTGTTGGCAGCCATGGGAGTGGTGGAAGGTTTAACTCAAAGGAGAGAGCAGAGAGGAACCTGCTCTGCAAAGGGATATTAAAATAATAATAATTTAATTTTTTTTAAAAAAGAACTTTAATTGCAGCTTAAGCTGATCATACATAACAGCCACCTCTTCCCACCTTGGTCAGCTTCTTCAGCTTGCAGCAGTCTCATCTCTGTCAGCTCTGAGACCAGCAGGAAGCTGAGGTGATTTACAGCCCTACCAACCTTCCTTCAGCTGGCAGACTCTTGGGTCCCACCAGGGCAGCTCAATTCCCAACACAGAGGGTACAGAGTGGCTCATCCCTGGGAAGGTGGGCTGGGAGCTGCCTCTGAGCAGGGAAGGAGCTCAGGAATGGCTCAAACCAAAGCACATCCAGCCCTGTGGAGCTCATCCCAAGCTCCAGCTGCTGGGGAATGTCACTGCTGAGTATTCATCTTCAATATTATGATTCATTCCAGAGCACGGGAGAACTTTGTTTCAGGCAAACATGACATAAGAGTACAGCTGGCTGAATAATAGCAGTGACATTTTCTACAGCAATTAATTAGAACTGAAATTCCAGTCGGATCTGCCCCTCTTCAAAGGCCTTCTCCAGGCATTCCCACACAGCCACGAAGTGCTTGCACAGGTGGAAATACTGAGCTCACGTTGGCAAGGGCTTGCAGAGGAACAAACTTGATTTGGGGAGTTTTTCACAGAGGGAAAACTCCCCAGCAGTTTTATTTCTCACGTTACAGAGCAGGAATGAATTCCAGCCAACACCTGAATATCAAATAATAATAATTAGAGGGTGAAAAGTAAATAGCTTGTGAAATGGTTTTGAATAATGGACAAAAGCAGTGCTCATGCAGGGGTTGTTTCAAATGGAGGGAGAAAAGGGCTTCTCTTGCCCAGGTCTCACAGCCCATGTGTGACAGGCCAGCAGGGTGCTTGTACTTTCAAGGCTTCCCTCTCCCTTTCCACATTCTTCCTCAAAATCCTCCTCAGCCCAGCAGTGCACTGAGAACCTCAGCAGTGGTTTGGCAGCTGCCATGTCACCTAGACAGCCAGGCTTGTGATCTTTGCAGGGAGTGGGATGAGATGCTTTGCCTCCAGCCCGGTTGTTTCTTCTTGCAAGAAAATAAAATTTGGAGGGACGAGATTTTCCAAAACACCATTTTGGCTTAATTTTGAAAAAGGCACAAAAATGTCCAGACCATTTCAATTGACATTTCAAACACTTTTTTTTTTCTTTTTTTCATTTGTTTTTTAATCTTTGTTTTGATTCAGGCTGACTCTTCATTTAAAAATGTTCTGGAGTTTGGTTATTACGAAGTCCAGCGGGAAACATTTTTTTGCCCAGTGCCAAGCTGCCTCTTTATAACTTCTAAAAAATCAAACAAAATTACTCATTTGTGTTTACAGAATTGTCAGCCATCTGAAACTCCCATGCCTGATCTGTCTGGACCCACTCCTCTCATCCATCCTTGCCACATTTTGGTTGGGAAGTGCTGATGCACCAGAGCCCAGCAGAGCCTCCTTCATTCCCAAGGTACACTGGGCTCTGTTTATTACAACAATAATAATAATAATAATAATAGTAAGTGATTTGAGCCACTTCCCTGGGAAGCCAGGAGATGTCCAGCATTGTGTTTCTTCCCATTTCAAGTCACACCATTGAAGGTCTGAGGGATTCTCACTTTCCTGCAGTTTCCCCCCCCTGTGCTGCCCAGTGCTCCTCTGCTGCTGCCCCAGAGCTGAGTCCTGGCTGGCCAGAGGCTCAGTGCCAGCCTGTCAGATGGAAATGCTTTCCAATCATTCTCCAGAGGGTTTTTCTGGGAGCAGGCAGAAATTTCAGTCTTATTTCAGTCTCTATCTGGTACATTACAATCCCAAATCCTATTACTGGCTCCTCTGCAGCAGCAGAATTTGCCTCTTCAGCATTTCAGAACACAACTCGTGAGTTCTAGCTCTGAGAAAGAAAACAAGAAGTTTTATCAGGGTTTTGTTTTTATTTTATTTATCAGAGATGATCCCTTCCTCTCACAAAATGCATCCAAGTCAGGATGTTCCCCCAAGCTCATCCTGCTGGGATGAGAACTGTGCCTTCAGCTGAGGGAATGTTCCTCCTGGTAGGAAAAGTGTTTTCCTCCCTCTCCCCCTCTCTCTGCACGTTCTCCCTGTGCACTGACAAACCCAACAGCAGCGAGCAGTGTGTGAGCACAGGGGATGTGTTTGTTCTCCTGCAGGGGAACAAATCAGAGATTAATCAGCCTTCTGCTTCTTTCATTGCCCAAGGAAACCTGCAAACCTTAAATAGAATTTGTGGTCTTGTTCTTTACGTTCTGGAGGGGATTTTTACAAATTGCTGAGTGCTTTGCTTTGGTGGGCAGGTTAGTTCATGTTGCAGCATTGCTGGCTAGTGCTGTCAGGGCAAAGGATCAATAGCATTTTCCAGTGGGAATGTGCCTCCCCTCCTTCTCCTCCAGTCCCCTCCAGCCTTTTTGACTTTGTGGATTCTGGCTTCAAGGCAAGCAGTTCCCTTTGCTTTGGGAAGCAGCATCTTCTCCCACATAAAAAATCAGCTTAGCTTGGGATTTTCAGTGTAGCCTAAGATGTGTAGGTGCCCAAACCCCCAAATTAGATTAATCGAAATCCCAAAGCAGCTCTGAAACATCTCTGTCGAGGTTCCTTTTATCACTAAGGGACTTAAAAGCAGAATAAGTCGATGATGACTTCAGGTGGCTGCTTTAATGCCTGGAATATGTTAGTTCCTTGTTTTTATGTATTTCAGTGGGATGGATGGATGCCTCAGCAGCAAGTGGGTTCACCACTCGGTCTGCAGGGCTCAGACCTTCCCTGGTGTCTGGCAACAGTGTAAGAGTTTGGGGGCACTGAAGCTGACGTGGCAAAGCAGCAAAGCTGGTGGAGAGCAGGCCAAGTGGAGCTGTGTGTCAGCTGTGGAGCTCTGTGGCACTGCCACGTCCAGAGATGACACAGAGGTGTCAGAAGTGGGCACAGACCCGAGCGGGGCAGACCTGGCCAGGCTGGGGCAGAGCAGGGTGCTCTGCACAGAGGTGCAAAGCAGCAGGAGAGGTTTCAGGAAGGACTGAGGCACGAAAGCCACGTGGGCAGGGCCAGAGGCAGGTGGGGGAGAGCACTGCTTTCCCTGCAGGAGTGTTTTGACAGCTGTGGGAGCTGGGAACTGGCAGAGCAGGGAGAGCTCGGGGCAGGAGCAGTGGTGCCTTGGCAGGGCTGAGGCAGCCCCTGCAGCCAGCAGAGCTGTGTTTTACTGCCCAAAGCTTCCTCTGCAACCCCCCTCTCCTCAGCCTGCATCTTCCACCTGCTTTTCCATCAGCACTGCATGCCAAATGCCTGGATGGGAGGGCGTCAGCAGTGGGAGGCTGTGGAGCAACAGGAGGAACGGTGGGGTGGCTTTGAACAGGTAATTCTGGTGGAGTTGGGGCACAAAGGAGGGGTTGGCTGCAGGCAAGGCACCAGGCAGTTTGTGTTTGGGAGTGTGGGAATAGAGGAAAGGCTGAACTGGAACACGTGGCAGGAGAAATGACGTGGATTCCACGTCAGGGTGAGTCAAAGACAGAGATGAGGAGGAAGCTGAGGCTCAGACTGGTAAAGAAGGGACATTAGTGCCTTCTGCAAAATAAAAACACACCAGGAGAGAAGGTGTGGGGGGAAGGACTGAGCACAGCCATGGGTTCTTGGCCTCTGAGGACAGTTGTCCTGTGCTGTCACCCAGTGAAGTGAGCCCTGGCCTGGCTCAGGGTAGGGGTTACCCGTACTGAGGTGGGTAAAACCCACACCTGTCCTAATAAAAGACAGAGACAAACCCAGAACCTCCCCACTGAGCGTCTCCTAAGGCAGTCACTCACAGAACACTTTGTGAAGAGCTCAGAAAGTTATTCCCAGAGGCAATATTCCTCAGGGGACTGTCACAACACACTCACTCATGAATTCTCTACACGTAATAACAGGTGAGGAATGCACAGAATAAAGCTTTTTCTGAAGACAGCAGAGAAAAGCTGAGTTGTTTCAATGTGGATCTGCAGCTTTTTCACTCAAATCAGCAAAGCCAACTGCAGGGCCTGAATCAGGACCATCCTGTTTGGAAAGCAAGGCCCTGGGAATGGGAACAGGAACAGGTACATAAGCAAAGTGGAAATCATTACACTCCAGGCTTGCATGTGCATGGCTTAAAGAAGGCATTCAGGTCAGTCTCCACCCAGGAGGGATCCAAGCACACTCTGTACTGGGAAGGGAAAAGTCTGAGCCAACTATGTAATCATTCTCCACCTTATCATTGCCCCAACATGACTAATGAGCCAGGGACAGACTGCAGGGAATGAGGAATATGGAAGCAGCAGCAAAAACAAAGTAGGTGTTTGCAACACCTCTTGTTCTGAGCAAGTGCACTGAAATCATTGCCACGCAGCAATCCTTCCTGCAAAGCAGGGGGAACGACCCTAAATCAGGTGTTTGGGTGGTTTTCTAACTTGTCCCCCAAACTAGCAGTTGGTTTTTATCCCACTGGGGGGTTGAGGTGAGAATGAAGGAGCTGTTATTCTAAACTTAACTTTTATCTGATCATCTTGTCTCGAGCCTTCCTTTCAAGCCCTTGCAGCAGACCCCAGAAGTGGAAATGAGATCAGTGTGACAGCAGGAGCTGCTGGCTCTGTGCACCAGGTGCTCAGCACATCCCCGTGGCTGCTGCTCCTTCTTTGGAGCCAGGTCTGAGGCAGGCAGGGCTGGGAGACCTGCAGGGCTGGGCTGGGCTGTGCCTGCCACTGCTGCTCATCTTTCTTTTCAAGTGCTGGATCCCACAGGTCAGAGGGGGAGATCCTCATCTCCAGTTATTTATAAAGTGTCTTTTGACAGAGCTGTGAGTGAGGGAGGACTTGGCTGTACTGTCAGTGACCAGAGGTATAAAAAAAGCCCTGGCTTTCAGGAACACTAAATTAACTGCGAAATAAATAAATAAAATGAAGAGCTCGCTCTCGTTATTGTGCTGCAGGCATCATTTATTAGATGCTGCTGTGCTGTGGAGTCCTTATCTCTCCCTCCAGATAGTGTAAATCAGAACTCCTGTTGCTGACACCCCGAGAGCATTCTCATCTGTCAGAGATTTAGCTGCCCTTTCCTCGTGTGTTTTCCTGGAGAGGGATTTTTTATTTTCACTTTAACCCTCGGCGCTCTCATCATTCATGGCTTACACTCTCAGCAAATAAAGGGCTGGGGAGGGATGCTCCAAGGTCTTTTGTTGCTGTTGATGAACGTTTCTCTCTGTCCTCAGTGAGAGCATCTCTGTCACAGGCAGATGCTTCAGCCACACTGAAAATGTGCTGCTTTATGCAGGGTAACCCACAGGTTCCTCCCTCTCTTCCAACCCAGCTGCAGCCATTGAGTTTTCCCCTTCCCTGCACTGTGCCTTTCAATATTATTCCTTTAATGGGCTTAATGATTTTTCCACTCCTGAAACATGAATCAAATATACAAATTACTCTTGAAGGTACTCGGGAAAAGCTGTGGTTTTATTGACCTCTCAGGGAGAATCAGCAGCACCTCAGCCAGAGGCAGGAGGAGCAGATCCCACGTGAGGGGTGATCCATCTCAGCCAGGCAGCAGATTTGGTGATTCATCACTGTTTACCACGTTTAAACACATTTTCCATTCATCCTGATGATTTACTGTGACAATGGGGCTAAAAAATCTACTTTAAATGAGTGGCTCTCAGACTAGCTGGACTCGAGGAAAGATGTCAACTTCTCTTCACAGTGCCAAGGGACTTTGTGCACTCACAGAACATGGGCTTTAAGTGATAACTCTGCTTTTGCTGATATTATTTAAATACTTGTGTGTGTGCATATTTTTATGGCATTTCTCATTTCTCTCTTGCCAGTGGGTGTCTTGGCTTTATTGAAATTTATGTATTTCTCCAAAGTCAATCCAATCTTCCCTCCTTTTGCCATCATGCTCATGACATTCATAACTCAGCTGTAAAAGCTGTCAATAAGGAAACAATTGAGTTTTAAGAGGAAAAAGGGCATTGCCTTCTCTCCCATAAGACTGTATAGAAACTATTTGGGTAAAAGCCCCAGATTTGGACTGCAGCAAAGAAGTTTGTGCCTTCCTTTCAGCAAAGATCCTGAGCAAACCAATTTGCTGGATCTATTTTCACCCATTTTTAATCTGTCTGTGAAACAGAGATGTCCTCAGGTTCTACTGTCCAACCAGAAGGATAAAAAGGGACCTTCTGAGGAATTCAGATTAAAAATTAGGGTAATTAATGTGTTGACAAACAGTCTGAGCTGTGATTGAGACATTCAAAAGTGTAAATTGATATCATTTTGGTGACCAGGGACTATGAAAGATTAGGTTGTGCCTGGTTTTCTTGGGAGTTTTCTGACAGCTAAACCACACACCTGAATGCAAAACCAGGTGTGTTTGTATACTCTGTAAATATATTTGTATACACCTGTGGCTTTAATGAAGCTAGAAGTGTGTATTGTGTGTGTGCTCCACACATTCTGGACTGAGATACTCAGCTCCAATCTTAGTGCAAACAAATAGTGCCAAACCCCCTGTTTTTCATGCTTGAATCTTTCAGAGACAGATTCAAATAGTTGTTTTGTGCCCAGAAAATACTGCTCTCAGGAGATGGAGGGTCACCAAATCCAATTCCCTTTTATGGTGATTCTGATCCAGCTGTATTTAGCTCCCAAAATTGCTTAAAAATCCAAACAAAGCCACCCATCATTGGAGGAGAACTTCAGAGAGCAGCTCTGAAGCCTCCCAGCAACAACTGCTCCATGCTCTGCAGGTTGGAGCTGCTGTTTTCAGCACAGGGAGCACAACCCATCACCAATCCCAACACCCAGTGCTGCAATTCCCTGCCCAGCTGCTGGGGTTCAGCAGGGTTTGACTGTTGCAACATATTTTGCACAAAGAGCAAGAGTTTGGCTCGAAGATCTACAGAGCTTGGACGAATTTCAGCCCACAGCCTGCAGTAGTAGGAGAAGCCTCAGGAAAGCTGCCAGAATTAAGTCAAGGTTGCACAAGAAGTGGGTTTTTGCTGGCCCAGCAGGTCAGATGTAACACCTCTACTGTCCTGAAGAACCATTTATTAGGATCCCAAACCCTCAGTTTGTTCTTTTGGGTGCCAGCAGATGACCTGGGGACACTTGAATTACTTTGCTACAGATTCATTGGGTGAACTGTGTCCAAGTCAATTGGGTCAAGGTAGTAAAAGATGTTTAGAGGCTTGAATGCAGTTGATACCCAGACAGATTAAATTCCCAGTTCCTGTTGAGGTGCTCACATAATCTCCCTCCACTCCAGCTTGTCAGATGTGTCCTGCTTCATTTCCTTGCTCGTTTTTCATAGGGTGCCAGGGATAAAAGACTGAGAGGCACCTGCTGCAGGGGTAAACAGCCATTTAGAAGATGTGTGCACAAAAGTGATCTGATAGATCAGAGCTGGTAGAGCAGGAGATGATAAAACCACAGGGCAAATTGGGCTGGCCTGTAACAGATTGGGATGTGGCTACTTTTCCTTACTAGTGTTAAACTGTAGAAAATGTTTGGGTTTTTTTTCTTTTTCTTCCCCTTTCTTTTAAGGTGATGCTTTTAATGCTGTGGTTAAAAGATTATTGTCAGAATGAAAATGCACATGCAGTGCACTTGACCCAGGTATGGTAAGAACTTGGAAAACATCTCAGAGACATGCCTTTGGACTAGAGAGTGTTCAAAAAGCACCAGGACACCAACCCCAAATGCCCTTCAAGAGACGAGCTGCCTCCAAAATATAAAATTGTGTTGACACTGAAGCTTAGCAAAGGTATTTGCAAAGCTGTCAGCATGGTCTGGCTCGTAGGATTAAGTGCCAGTCAGGGTGTCCTGCTGCCACCTCGTTAAACTTACTGATAATTGTTGATTTCCCTGTGTTTTGGGATTAGCTGTACTCTGAAAAGGTGGATAAAAGTGAGGAATGAATCAGATGCAGGAAGTCAGCAGAGTCAGCTGTGGGTAACATAACCTGGAAACACAATACAGCTCAGAAATGGCCCCAAGGATATAGATAGCAGCTTTTATGTCCCTCAGATATAGGCCAGGGCAGCAAAGTTCAGATCTAGTTTTGGATCACTGAACTAGTTCAATAACATCCAGCAGGAACATGACCCCAGCAGATTCCCTGTCTATCTTGGGAGGATTTTGGATGTGCTTCCCTTGCACCTCCATCAGACCTCATTTCACCCATAGCAAGTGTAAAGCTGGGTTCAGATCTGCCATCCACAGAACAGGAAACCCACAGAGAACATCTTCTGCCTTTTCAGGAGGTGGAGTTCAGTTTGCAGCAATGGAAAACTCACTTCTGCTGCTCAAACATTCAATTATTGCATTTCTGCTTATTGCTAGAGGCTTTGGGGACATCAATATGTTGTGGGTTATGTACAAACACAGGGGAAGGAATGGTCTGGAGAAAACAGAGGGGAGAGAAGGGTTAGGATGAGCTGGAAGGTCCTCCAAGGTAGAGAAGCCACCATGGTGTGTAGGATGATTTGTGTGAAGCTGTGGCAGAGGACACTTGAAATTTCAAACTGGAATTGCAGATATTGAACATTTCATGATCCTGGTGGTTGGGTTTTTTGGTCCTCTCCCTTTGCATGGCACACCTTCCATTTATTTTTCAGAATTTCAATTGTAAACTTCTCATTTTCCCCCTCACCCTGCCTTTCTCTTATTTACATCCCAGAGATTCTGTGCTTCTCTGAGGGCTGACATGCCCTGGCTCAAACTGGAGCTGCCCTGAGGACGATTTTATATTTAGTAGCTCCTTATGAGCTGCTCTCATTTGAAGCAGCCCAGACTGCCTGATACAATATTTACTGCAGAAATCTCTCTTGCCTCTCCTGATTGCAGTTTAGTGATAAGGCTGAGCTTGAGAAGGGGCCAGGGCCTTACCCAAAGAGTGCTAGGGCAGCAGAGCCTTGCAGGGCACAGTTCCTATCCCCTTTATGCCTTCAGAGCAACCCACAAGATCCATGGTAAGGGATGAAATTCTGTCCCACAAAAACTGCTGCCAGGAGAGCACAGCTCTCAGCTTCTACCATGGAGATTGTACATCTAGGAGAGGCCTAACCAAGTGCAACCTCTGATATTTTCTTCTCATATGCTGATATTTTTCTGCATTTATCACAGGTTGGCCTTTTTTAGAGTGGTGTATTGATTTAAAGGGTTTAAGAGAAAGATGTCTTCTGCAGCAGGAGTACAAACATAAAGTCACTTGGCTTCCCCCATCCTTGGGGTGCCAGCTTTTAACAGGGAGCTTTCTGTGTCTCAGTTTTATACAAAGCTCCTGGCTGGAGTATCCAGGTGCTCTGATCTGACTCTTGCCAAATCCTGATAGTGATGGGGTGAAGCTCTGACCTGCAGCTCTCCCCTTTCCAAAGTCAGCACTGCAGGTTCACAGGACAGTGCAAGACCCTCAGCTCTCCCTCCAAAGACCCCCGTGGGCTGCAGGCTGCTGCAGACACACCCATCCCTTCTAAAATAGTCCCAGTTTTGAGCCTGTGATGCTTTTAAGCCTGTGAGCTTGTGGGGGGAGGCGATGCATCACAGGGAGCACTGCCTCAGCTCTGACATCCTGAGCCTCTGGAATAAAGGAACAGCACAGCATTGCCTCTGTGGAGAGCTCCCTTCCTGGAACACTGAGTGGAGCAGCGAGGTGCTAACACAGCCTGCTCTCTCCTGATTGTGTTCCTGGAAAAGCTGCTCCATTATCGAAAACGTTTGCACCGACAGCACCAAAAGCCAACGAGGCTCTTGCTGGCCTTTAGTAATTTCTTACTCAGCAGATGTTTCACTTCCAGCTCAGCAGAGTGGGCACTGCAGGCACATCAGCTGAAATACAATCTCTGTGCTGGAAGGACAGACTGCCTGGCTGTTCCATTTGCAGACTAGGGAGGAATACAGAGCTGGCAGCCCGGGCACTCTGCTCTGCACAGCTCGAGCTGCCATCGTGCTCTTGGCACTGCCAGCTTTTCCTTCCTGCTGAGAACGTTTGGTCCTTGTTCATTGTTCACAGCTGCTCTTGGGTTCCTCCTCCCCCACTCACCACATCTGCTGGAAAGGAGGATTTCCCAATAAAGGTGAAGAGAAGGGACTGGTACTCACATTCCAGATCTACATCAGTTTAGCCAGCACTGCTCCAGCTAGGAAATCTGCTGCTGTTCTGTGCATGCTATAGTGCTGACAGACAATGCAGGGAGGAGCATTAACCCCCTCTGGCCCTTGCAGGAGGTTTAATATTCCAAAAGACCTTTTTTCATTAAAGAGAAAGCTTTAAGCCTAAAAGTCTCTTTGAGCTCTCAGACTGTCCTGGGCTTGTCCCTGTGAATGTCCCCTACAGAATCAGCACCAAGTGGGAAGAAGAGTGAAGTTTTGCAGGACCCTTGAGTTTGGGCCAGAAGTTGAACTGTCACCTGAAATAAATGCATATGAAGGGTTCCTTTTTTAACCTGTATTGTTCATAGACATTTCTGAGTGTCCTGGTGCCTGCCATTCACCTAATTCATGGGATCACTGTGACATAAGGAGGCTAATGATTGAGGCTCATAAGAAAATGGGAGAGACTCTTGTATCAGCAGATCTGAATGTCAGGCGGGGCTTTCCATCCCTTTCAAAACATGAGAGCTGAAACTTCCCAGAAATTCCAGGTGGTTCTGCAAAATCCAAACCTCACATCAGGGTCACACCTGGGGGAAGATCCCCCTGGCCTTGGGCTTTCACTGCAGCATTTCCATTTTGTCTGAGGTCTCTGCAGCCTCAGGAGCTGCAGGCACTCAAGCCACCTGCGGGGTGGCTGGTGTCCCACTTGCCCTCAGGTGTGACAGCCAGGGGTCCCTGGGTGTTTATGGAACCTGTCTGGGTTGCACAGGTGGTGTGCCAGGTTCCAGCTCCTCACTTGCTGCTCTGTTGGAGGTAGATGCAAACACTGGGTTGCCAGCGCTGCTGCGTCACTGATACAAACAATTTTCATCAGGGCAAAAGCCCGGATGAAACCACCATGGCAACCAATTTTAAATAGAAACAATAGCCCAGCTCCTTCTCTGAAATAAAGGCACAGAACCCGTGGATCTGGTTCCATATTCCTACAGCAGACAACGCCATTTTTTGAGCATTCATATTTTCTGGGTTTTTATTGCGTCTTTTAGAGCATCTCAACGAGCTGTTTGCAAATTCCATGCAATAAATACTGATGGAATGAAGCCATCTCTGTGGGGCCAGCAGCAGTCAGAGAGCAGCATGGTGGATAAAGAAAGTTCTTGCCAACTCCTTTATCTTTCCAGTTCCAGGATCTCTAAGTCCCACGCAGAGAAGTCAGTCCAGTTTTTCCCTTGAAGATCTGCAAAAAACAAACAACAAATCATTAAAACTGAAAAGATGAAATGCTGAATCATGCCTTCCACTCTTTAGAACCCTGTGTTCCACTGAGTCTAATTATTTCACACTTGCTACCTAAATCTTTGAGCTGTCTCTTCCAAGAATATTCACTATGAGGCTTGGAAAAGAGTACGTTCTGATGAACAGTCTAACAGGGGGACAACAATTCTGGTCAAACTCCCTGGAAATTAATGTTGGCTTATCTCATAAGAATGGGATTTTATTTGGCCCAAACAACCTCAAGCAAACTTGAAATTGCAGTGAGGGCAGTACAGTCAATGTGCAGCTGAATGAGCGAAGAGAAACTGCCAGGAAATGTCAAACATAATTTTAAGCATTTAAACCAGTGTCTTTTGAGTATCTGAAATGAGGTGAAAATACATTAAAATCCAACCAGATCCCTCTCTCTCCTTTGTTGCAGCCAAAACACCCTGAACAGAGTCAGTGGGTGCAGAAATAAGAAACTACATTTTGCTTTTGCTAAGGTAGTGGGGGTTTACTATTTAAAAAAAATCAAAATAAAAAATGCCTGACCTACAGCACATTCTGGAAGGGCACATATCGAATATCCTCAGCTCTTAATCTAAGAAGGAACTTCAGTGCTCTGGCATTGTTCTCCCCTGTGCCATTCTTATCTGACACGTAGTATCAGTTGCCAGCAACGCTGTGGGTTTATTCTGTACTTTGTATTCTAATATAAATGGAGCTGAATAGTTGTCCTAGTCCTCTGGGCAGGGCTCCTTGCTGCAGCAGAGTTTAATATTGAGGTTGGCAGCACGAGGGTGGCTGATGTAATCCCTTCCATTACCGATATTTACGGCACACCACGTTACAATGCAAAGGTTTGGAGACTGGGAACGTGTGACAAGCCAAAAAGCCAAACCATTCAAAACTGAGCCTGGCCCTGCAGGGGTCCATTCCCCTCACTGAAATGTCTTTCAATGCTTTCAGAAGCATTTGTGATGCAAAATTCAGGCATAAAGCACTGATGGCAAAGTCCCCATTGCACTGCCCACATCTGACTGCAGGTCTGACTTTAGCATGAGCTAGTGACTCAGGATCACCAGCAAGGGTTGTCCAGAGTCACTCCTGGGTTTCACCATTCTTTGGCCAAGCATCACAAGCCTTGGTGTATTGTAACCCAGGGGGAAGGGGCAGCACAGAGGAGGGTTTGTTCCTCTTTCCAGCAAACTCCTTCTACTCCTGCAGCAGCCCAGGAGCTGGTACAGTGATCTGCATGAGTCAGAAAGCTACGTGCTGCTTATTTGTGCTTCCAAAGTCCAGGATGATTCCATCAATTTCTTATTTACCTCCAAGTTTCATCAAACCTGTGACTTGTTACTAAGGGGCAGAGCAGGGGCAGCTCTGATCTCTGCTCCCTGGGACAGGGACAGGAACCAGGCAAGGGCTGGAGCTGTGCCAGGGGAGGATTGGGGTGGATATCTGGGAAAGGTTCTTCCCCCAGAGGGTGCTGGGCACTGCCCAGGATCCCCAGAAAATGGGCGCAGCTCTGAGGCTGCCAGAGCTCCAGGAGGCCTTGGACAGAGCTCCAGAGTGGAATTTGGGGGGGGGGGGTCTGTGCAGGGACAGGAGATCCCTGGGATGATCCTTGTGAATCCCTTCCAGCTCAGGATATTCTGTGCTTCCCCCTCAAGCAGCTCTTTCAGGTTTGAGGGTGGGAGCTGAGTGACTCTCCACACATTTAAGAGCCCATTTCTGTCCTAGAGCTCTCCTGGAGGATTTGCAGCATCTCTTGTGCAGAATCAGCACTTTTGTTGGTCTTAATGGAGCCACTTCTTGTGGAAGACACTGGAAAGGCTTCGTGTGGAAATGAGTAATTTCTATTCCAGAGAACACAGCCCACCCTGCCTGGTGCTTGTGATCTGATGTGAAAATAACTCTGCTGGTGTGCTGGGAATGCAGCGTGGTGTTTCCCACACAGATGGGCCCAACCCAAGGGCTTTTTCCCCAAATTTCTTGAAGTTCAAAGGACGTTGGAACCAAAGTGCTTCCCTGAACAGTTTAATTTTGTGTTTTAGTTGCCATGGAAGTGGCAAAATTGACTTTATCAAACAAATGCTCTTTGCCATAGCATTCAATCAGTTTCTTGCCATTTGCAATGGCTTCCTTGTGCTGTTGGTAAAAATAATGTTGCTTTTCCAGTACGTCATGTAAAGTGATTTCAGCTGAGTTTTTTCCATTCCTGACCTCTGCAATGCTTGCATTTCAGGCACTTTTATACATTTATTGATTACATGAGGTACTGTTCTAATTTCTAGGAAGCAAGAACATAGCTCCTAAATCATCCAGACTCTGAAATGTTTTAATTTCCTCAAGTAAATAGAGCATATTTTGCCAGGAATCTTAAATGTATGATACATGGATTTGATTCCACTTTCACATAGGTCTTGTATAACTCTCTTCACTTCAGTGAAATTATTCCTGATTAGCATTGAGAAACAGGTCCAGAATATGGGGAGGGGAGTGGGTTAATGCTATTTTTTCTGACACTGAGTGCTCTAAAAGCACTCTGAGACTGTAAACCATTACCATTTCTCAGTAAGTGCCCTCTGAGAGGACTGGGGAGGATTGAGCAGTTTTTAACCAGTAAGTCACCTCAGTTCTTTCACAAAAGAGTAGAGATTTAGCCTTGTCCACCTCATGGCTGTCTGCTGATTATGTGGAGTCGGAAAACCGGCGGTCTTGTCACCTGCTGAGACCACAACTGCTGCCATTGGGTTAATTCCCTTCCTGGCAGCCTGGAAGCACAAGTCTGGTCCTCTTCCCAGGCTTTGCAAGTTTTCCTGTCAACCAGGAAGGGAAGGGTTTCACAGAAGAGCTCCACAGAGGTGTGTGATGTGCCTGCCGCGCTCGTCGTGCCTCAGCGCCTCAGCACGAAGGAGGTTATCCTCCAACAACACCATCAAACTCCCACACCTCGATGACTGCTCCAAGTTATGAGCACTCCCAAAATAGGGCTGGATTTTCACAGTGATAATTGAGAGCCATAACTTTCCATCAGAGAGGCTCTGTAGGTGGGAGCAGCAGCACAGACAGCAGTATCAACAGAGTCGAGGCTTTTTATCAGGATGTTATCTAATTTTATTGCAGTATTTATCCCATAATCCTATCAAGGCAGAGCCTTTCTTTAAGGGGTGTCTCCTGTGCACAGTTTTGGACCCATCTTTGGTCTATGTGAGAAAAACCCTATGGGGAGCTAAAAAAGAAATGACTATGATGGCCCTAAGCCTTGGTTCAGGAAAATGTTCATATCCAGGAAGGGGTTTAAGCTTTTTGAACATTGTTGAATAGTGCTGGCTTCAGTGAACTGATGACTAGAAAAAAATGTTCATGCAGGGTTTTGTTTTGCTTCAAAAGAACTTCCACTGCTCAGGAAACCCACTCATTAGCTCACTTCTGATGCAAATATCAGAATATTTAAATGCAAGTTAATAGCAGAGCGATATTCTCAGTCACTGGAAAAAATAATTGTTCTTCTTTTGGAGCTACGTGGCCAGAAAGGCTGAATCAAAGAACATTTATGGGTCACATTCTTATCTGGTGCTCTGCCACCTCCATCAAATAACACCAGAGCAGCACTGCAGCAGTTGCTGTTGAGATCAGAATCTGCATATAGAAATTGTGTCTCTCAAGTTCTAAAAGTACTGCTACATTTGAAGTCAAAGAGGAAAGAGAGAACAAATAACACAATTTACTGCTGCAGATTATTTTTATGCCTGTGTGCTCCACTTAAGAGAATACTCTGTAAATGACTTATTATCGAGAAAAGTTATTTGTTTGCACTAATCAAGCCTTAAACTTGGAGGCATAATATGGAACTAATTATTTTTAACTAACTAATCAACATGTTTCATTCATAAGTTGGGATTTATCAATATAGCACATGAAAGGAGAGAACATATTATTATTTCAATTTAGATAATATGCAAAAAGCAGTGTGTTTGTAATGACCTGCTTTCACTGAATATAATCAAGCTCCAAAGCTCTATTACAGGCTGGAAATAGCAGCAGCTTACTTTAATGAGATTTCTGGCTCTGGGCCCCAGCTGTTCTACGCAAGGCTCTCCCTTTGCTCTATGACCTACCAATATGTGCTGTCACCAGTAATGAGACAGGACCTATTTCCTAACATGGGGAAAAACTGGAAAGCACGAGTTCATTCTATTCTGAGGAAACACACCCTGTTCCCCCTGCAAGGCACGAGGAGGGAAACACTGAATATGCAACATCCCCCCTTCCCTCACCAGCAGAAATGTGACATGAAACCCATCAGGTAAGGAACTCCAAGGGAAAACTGAAGTCTCTCCTGAACTGCTTCCCTCCACACACCGAAACCCAATATTCATTAAACTCATCCAGAATACCTTTGTCCCCTTCAAGGACCCCAGCAAAGGACCTCCCATCACCTGAAAGGCACGGGGAGGGGAACAGTGGCAGCCATGGGCTCTGAATCTTATGGATTTTGTGGAATTATGCTCATCACAGGGACGCATTGGGAATGTGCCAGGAGGCAAAGAACTGCACTTAATTTGCCTAAAATGGAGCAGATTACCACTGCTCTCCTGTTTAATAATGGAGATGCAGCCTGGAGACTACAAATTCCAGCAAGCAATGCTCCAAAAGGAGAAAGGAGATCCAGGAGCTGGAGGTACTCTGGCTCTCAGGTGGAAAACAAGGCCAACCTCATTTTGATCTCTCTGAATTGGACTCCTAATATTGTTATTTTTGCTTTTTTTAAATTATTATATACCAGACTAGTCAGAAATTCTGTTCTAGAAAATGTTTGATTAGCTACCATTTGGGGGGAAGGGAGGGTTATGCTATTTTTATTCTTAAGCTGTCACTTGGGTTCATTAACACTTCGCACGTGAATCTGGGTTTTTTAGGACAAGAAGCCTGTGTTTTCTTCCCCTCAATAACGTTGTTAAGTATTTCAGGAATCTAAAATCCACAAACTATTTCTGTGCCCTGAATATAAACCTCTTTGGAAAAAGCCAACGAACATTTTAGTCAGAAAATTGGAAGGCGTGCGCTTAATGCACTTTGAAATTAAATGATTTGATGCTTTTCAATTTGTCTTTTTGCCCTTCCCAAATACCCAAAGGCACTAGCCCACTTTGGAAATGAGCAGGCTATGAAATCTTACTTTGAGAAATGAAGGTGTCACCGAGTTGCAGTAAAAATTATACTCGGCACCAGCGTACTTTGCAAGCCCTGACTAATTGGCCCATGACACAACCCTGCATTCCTCCTTTATTAAGAGGAATTAAATAAGCAGTTATTTATTTGAGAAGTGTGGGGGGGGGAAACTTCCAAACCCCAAGAGACTGAGAAGCTTAGTCTCCAAGGGATAAACAGCTTTCTTCCCATGGAATTCACTGGATGGCCATGGCTCTCCAGGTGCCTCTGGTGGTGTCCCTGGACAGCCTCATCCCCTGGGTGCTTCTTTCCTTTGACCATTTCAGAAATAAGGTTACAAAGAGAGTTTTCAAATTTGAAACTCTGTGTCTGTGTGGACTTTTTTTTGTCCAGCTCAAGGAAGAATTCTTAAATGAGAGATGAAAAGCACATTTGCAAAGGTCACATTGACGGATTTTGAAGTGCAGTGGTAAGAAAACCACAGCCTTTGCAACACTACCTATTTCCTCTTCTCAATTATTTATGTATTTATTGTATTTTACATGAGCCATGGAAGCTAGAGGCATTTTTGCAGTGTCAGGTCATTCTAAAGTACATGCCATACAACGAATAGGGCTAGAAAATAGTTGTATGTAATACTGTTCATTAATATTACATAATTACTGCACACAAAATAATTCTCTGGGCAGTGATAAGGATTTTTTTCATAAAAACTAAAGACTCCAAGGCAATGTATTCCATTAAAGGGTTGCTTAACATATGAGGGTATATCAATATATAGTACCTGCACCCAGCTGCAGCAAAATGACGAAGCCAGCTTAGTCAAATGAAGCCGTTAGCATGTATAATGTGCTTTACACAAGAGTTAAAAGGTTTATAAAATCATACTTTGATATTGCAATGACCAAGCTGAGATAGGATCTAGCAAACAGCAGTTGCAGCTGCATCAGCACAAAAATGAACTGTTGGGTTTTCTCTGCAGTCTAGAGAACTTTTTCTGCAGCCTTTGGAAATTGCTCTGGAATTAAAAAGTTTTCTGTATGTGTAGGCTAATATTAGCTACTGACAGCTTGCCTGGGGTTTTTAGTTCAGCCTTCCTGGAGCAATTGTTTAGGATAAAATGTTGATGCAGCTTTTCAGGTCTGTTGGCTGCTTTTATTACCATTGAATGTGAGCAAGTCCTGTGTCTTCTATGATACACCAGACCTAAAGGAATGTAGAGGAATATCTGAGTGACTAACAACCCCATAAACGATCCCTTTGAATTTTAATATACACTCTTCCTAAAATCCCTGTGCTGTAAGTATAGGGTTAATTTTGACTTTAAATTTGATTTACTAAACTGTGTTAATATGCTGTTAAGTGGAAAAGATACAGCAACAATATTTAGTATAAAACTGGAGATCTGAACATCCTAATAGGTCTTTTGACATTCAAGAAAACATCAATTGCAGTTTTTGAGACATAAGAAACCGCTAATAATTTTGCTTTTAGAAAAGAGGTTCTTATCCTCTTTCTGCTCCTTTTCTTCTAAGGCAGAAGATGACTTAAATGAGACTGGCATTCTGTGTTTCCCCACCAACAGTGTGAAATAGATGCAGCAATCTGATGTTTCTGCAGCGCGAGCAGTGTCAGTGTTTGATGTTCGGGTGTTGAGTCACCGAGGGCTCACCTTTCCCTCCCGATGACACCGTGACAGCTGCAACCAGCAGATGCCTGAGAGCTGGCAGTGCTTTGATTTAGAAAAGAGAGGGTTGCTGGCAAGGCATTTTCACAAGGAGTTCCTTCTCAGCTCTGCAAGTCCTTTCACTTCTTCGCTCAATGGGACCTTGATTTGATAACACTGGGAGCGTATCACAAACGGCACATCTGCTCTGCCAGGATGAGCCGTGTGACTGAGCTGGAGAGCTGCTTCCTGGGGATCCCACTTGCTTTCAGGTTCATTTTATCTGTGAGCTTATCCTACTAAATTATCATTAGAAATTCCACCTCTTGCGAGGCACACAGCCTTTTGAGTACACCTGACAAAACTGAAGATGTTCCCCTGTGCTGTGTTTCACTGGACGTGTGGCACTGAAAGGCTGAGCAAACCACAGACCTCAGGGTGACCTTATCACTCTCTACATCTCCTGAAAGGTGCCTGTGCTCAGCTGGGGCTGGGCTCTGTCTCCAGGCAGCACTGTCAGAACCAGAGCTCACAGTCTCAAGCTGCACCAAGGGAAATACAGGTTGGATATTAGGAAGAAGTTTTTTCCAGAAAGGATGATAAAGTTCTGGAACAGCTGCCCAGGGAGGTGGTGGAGTCCCCATCCCTGGGTGTGTTTAACAAAGCCTGGATGTGGCACTGGGTGCCAGGGTTTAGTTGGGGTGTTGGGGCTGGGTTGGACTCAATGATCTTGAAGGTCTCATCCAACCTGGTGATTCTGTGATTCTATGATTGTTTCTGACTGAGCAAACGCAAGCTCATGGATTTCTCTACACCATTTCAGCCACGCTCAGTTTTTCCTGTGACCTGAGTCACAGTCAAGCATTTATTATGTGACATTCACAGCAAGAGTGGCAGAATAAAAACAGGCTAAGAAATCTAATCCTCAGAGGAGAGCAATATGTTCCCACTTGGGGTTTAGTCTCACAGTAAAGAGGTTGTTAAGGGGTTTGTGATCCTGGAGATTGGTGCTGGGGGGAGCCTGGGTAGAGCACAGAGCCATTGGCAGTCATCAGCTAAAACTGCCTAATGATGGCAGCTGGAGTGGCCAGAGGAATCCTCTCCTCCAAGGAGCCCAGAAGAGTTAAAGTGCTTCCAGAAATGAATCCATTAGATGCTGATGGTGATTAGCAAAAGGTACTGTGATGACTTAAAGTACTTCAAGTGTCATTCAGACTGAAACCTCTTGCAGGTGAAAAGTGTTGGATAGATCAGGACTGAGCTGCAGGGACTGATTTGGGGGATGTGGCAGCAAATCTGGGCAATCTCATCAGTGTGTGTGAGCAAATGCTACTGAGAGAACTCTCCCCTTTCCTTCCTATTTCAAAAGTCTTGAATATTTACTGTTGTAGTGAAGACTTTCTAGTTATTTGAATCTTATGTTTCAAATTTTGTCCAAAAGTTAGGTCATGGCATAAGCTACTGCAAAATCAGTGTGATAAAGGGGTTAATTTGACTCTACAGGGATTTGAGCTTACAGCTTGAGTGATTTAAGAAGTGGAGCAACCTGGTCTACTGGAAGGTGTCCCTGCTATGGCAGGGGTTGGAACTGGATGATCTTTAAGTCTCTTTCAACACAAACCGTCTGAGATTCTGTGACACGGTCATCCTCTGTATTCTTTGAGACTTTCTTTACATCATCCAGCCACTACAGTGAGAATTTCCTCACAGGTGGTTAAATCCAGTTATTTATAGACAACCCTGACTTTCTTCAGTAATTTATTCTTCTTGGTAAATAATGCCTGCAATCCCTGCATATTGGTCAGGCATTTTTTGTCAAAGAGGTTGAATAAAGAGCCACGAATCCTGCTGGGCAGCTGAACCATCCCAGCACTGGCCCTTGAGGAACCTCCCATGGTTTCAGCAAACGATGTTTGTCAGGCAAAGTGATTCAAGTCAGATTTTAGAAATTCTGCTCGTATCACTCCAGTCCATCTGCATCTACCCTAATGCACTGCAAGGGTGTGCCTGAAATTAAATTAAGGCCATGGACTTCGTCTTTCCCAAAGTATTCATGGAACAGCAATCTGCTCCTGGAGCCAGCTCCGTGGCGTCCGGACAGAAGTGCCTGTTAACCCTGAGCCATAAGATGATGATAACAACATTATGACTAGAAAAATGCAGAGGAAAATAATGCCCAGTATCAGATGAGCTCACAGAATTTGCAAACAGTAAACAAAAGGGGAAATTATAACCCAGCCATCGCATTTTCACAATGATGTTTTCACTGTATGTAAACAAGGCCATTTTCACACATAGAAACAAGGTGTCTGTGATCGTGAAGAAAAAGGTTTATTTAATAAAATTGTTGGGAAATACTTGGTTTGGTAAAAGTATCGTCCAAATTACAGTTGTGTCTGAGAAGTCTTGGAGCAAGTAAAGAACAGCCCTCTACTAAGAGAAAACTTTTGAGGAAATGTCTCTGCATGTTTCCTTTTTAAATCTGATTTTTCTAATGGTGAACTTACATATAGCTATTTTAATGTCACTTTATTTTGATATTACATTTTAAACTACATTTTAATTTGAACGCTCTCCTCTGTCGATGCGGAAATACAGCGCCCATCCCCAAAATGAAGTAGAGCATAAACAAGATCTGTAGTGAACAGATTTTTTGATGCTTGCCCTTGGACTACTTAGGTTGCACGTATGGATGAAATTCTTTGCTGTGAGGGTGGTGAGGCCCTGGCACAGGCTGCCCAGAGAAGCTGTGGCTGCCCCATCCCTGGAGGCGTCCAAGGCCAGGTTGGACGGGGCTCGGAGCAACCTGGGACGGTGGAAGGTGTCCCTGCCATGGCAGGGGGTGCAATGAGAAGCTCTTGACGGTCGCTGCCGAGCGCGGCCGCTGTCTGTGGCACCGGGCTCCGACAGTGACAGGTGACGCCCTGCCCTGCACAAACATGGCGGGCGCCGCGCTCCTCACTCCAAGATGGCGGCGCCGCCGGCATCCGCCTGACCTCCCGCCCACACCTAAGATGGCGGCGGCGCCGCGGGCAGTGCGCGCCCAGCCCCAGGGTGGCAGCCCCGGCCGGGGAGTCCCTGCCCGCACCAAAGATGGCGGCGCGGCGCCGGGCGGAGCCGGAGCCGGTGCCGGGGGCGGGCCGGGGGCGCGGCCGCCACCGCCCCGGAAGCGCCGCGCGGCCCCCGCCAGCTGGTTGTCATTTGGTGCGGCCGCTCGGTCCGGGCGGCACGGGCTGGGCAGCGGCCGCGCGGGGACCAGCGAGGCACCGGCTGCGGCGGCCGCCGGGGGGGTGGGGGGCGGGGAAGGCGGCAGAAAAAACACACGGAAAAAGACGCAAAACGAGGCGGCGGCAGCGGGGGCTGCGCGCCGGGGACACGTCGCCGGCTATCGAAAGCTGTCGATCGCCTCGTCCTTCCAGCTCCCCGCAGCATCGAGCCCGCGGAGATCCCCCCGGTGCGGCCGGTACATGAGGGGCACGGCCCGGCCGCAGCCCAGCCGAGCCGCCGCAGGGCAGGGAGCGCCCCGAGCCGCCGCCGCCGCCGGAGCCCCGAGCGCTGCGCTCCGAGACAGAGCCTGCCCCGACCCCGCCGGGCGACCCGGGAGAGCCGCTTAAACACCTTCCATGGGGGAGAGAGGAGCCCGGCCGGCCGCGCCTTCCCCTCCCTGCCGGAGGCTGCTGCGCTGCTGAGGTAAAACCCCTCCTGCCTTGCCCGGCTCGAGCGAGGGCGGGGGACGCGCGGGGCACCCACAGCCCGGCCCCGCTGGATGCCGAGTGCCTGAGGAGGGAGCGCGTTCCGGGGGCTCGCTGGGCTGAGGGAGCCGCGATTCCCGGGGAAGGAGGCGAGCCCCGCACCACAAAACACCCTCCCGGCAGCAGAGAGCGAGAAAAAACCTCCTTCCCCTTCCTCCTGCACAACTCGCTGTCCCCTCCCTTCCCTTTCCCGAACGGTGAACGCTGATTTCTGAGATGAAAACCTTCCTCCGCGGACAGTCAGGACTCATATGAAGGACACGCAAATATTGGATCATAAATAAGAAGCGAGTCTGGCGAGCTCAGAAACCCAGCCCAGAAGGAGCAGCATCAAGAATCCACCCTTCTGCACAACTCACTCCCCACCCAACACACAGAGAATACTGATTTCCTGAGATAAGATCTTACCCCTTTAAACAACCACACACGCACACACACGGTGTATATTATTGCTAAATATAATAGGTTAAACCCAGCAGCACGGGATAAAGCCTCTTTTGCAACTCACTCCCCCATTCTTCACCCTTCTGAATGCTGAGATCCTGAGGTAAATTTTTCCCTTGTCCACAGCAAAGACTGTTTTTGAACAGGACACAAATATATATTAGATTATAGAGATGTATTAAATTATTCCAGATTTAAATCTATTTTTTGCTGCCAAGGGGTTGAGGGACCAGACGTCATTGTATTTTTTTTTCCTTCCCTCTTAACTCATTTATGGGCGAGTCAAGGCTGCTGAGGAGGAAAAAAACAGGATAGTTAGAATCTCTTTATCCTTATTTCCCAGAAGCTTATTCTCTCATTGCTGTGCATTTCCTTTAGAAAAAGGAAACCTCTTATTTTGTGAACCAAAGATTTATTTTTCCCTTCCTCCTGGCCAAAGGAAGGAAATGGACACAAATTGACACATTGAAATAGTTGAAGAGATCTATCTTTTGCAAAAAGAAAAGAAAAAAGAAAAAAAAATCAAACATCTTTATCCAAATCTGAAATAAATAGCGTGGAGGGAGACACTGGAATATCTAGCGAAAACCAGGATACTTGCTAATCTTGCCTCACAAGAGGACAAGCTAAACACTAAACATCAACTTGTTCTTACAGGGAGGATTCAAACCCTAAATATAATAAATGGGGGATTACGGGTTTGGAGTGTTAGTGCAAAACAACACTGGAAATAAGTCAGCTTTTCCAGTCAGATTTCATCCACATCTGCAGCCTCCACACCATCATCAAAATGCAACCCCCAGCCCTGCTGCTTTTATAAATAATAACACAGCTGCCAATGGCAGTAGTGCTGGGTCAGCTTGGCTCTTTCCTGCTCCAGCTGCCCATAATATTCAGGATGAGATTCTGGGGTCAGAAAAATCTAAAACTCAGCAACAGGAAAAGCAAGAGTCCCTAGAAAAACAGCAGCTTTCCCCTGGTCAAAGTCAGGAAGCAGGCATGCTCTCTGAACCCGAGAAAGCTAAAACTGAAGAAAACCAGGGCGATAATTCTTCAGAGAATGGCAATGGGAAGGAGAAAATAAGAATAGAATCGCCGGTTTTAACAGGATTTGATTACCAAGAGGCTTCGGGGCTCGGTACTTCGACACAGCCCTTGACATCCACCGCATCTTCTCTGACTGGTTTTAGTAACTGGTCTGCAGCTATTGCTCCTTCTTCTTCTACAATAATCAATGAAGATGCAAGTTTTTTCCACCAGGGAGGGGTCCCTACTGCCTCAGCTAATAATGGTGCTCTGCTGTTTCAGAATTTCCCCCATCACGTCAGCCCTGGCTTTGGTGGTAGCTTTTCCCCCCAGATCGGACCCCTCTCTCAGCACCACCCTCATCACCCCCATTTCCAGCATCATCACAATCAGCATCAGCAACAGAGGAGGTCTCCTGCAAGTCCTCACCCACCTCCATTCACACACAGAAATGCTGCTTTTAATCAGTTGCCTCATTTGGCCAATAATCTTAACAAGCCACCTTCTCCGTGGAGCAGCTACCAAAGCCCATCGCCCACCCCGTCCTCCTGGAGCCCCGGCGGCGGCGGCTACGGCGGCTGGGGAGGGTCCCAGGGCCGAGACCACCGCCGGGGACTGAACGGAGGGATCACCCCCTTGAACTCCATCTCGCCCTTAAAGAAGAATTTTGCAAGTAATCATATCCAGCTGCAGAAGTATGCACGACCCAGCTCGGCCTTCGCTCCCAAATCCTGGATGGATGACAGCTTGAACAGAGCTGACAACATTTTTCCTTTTCAGGTGAGCGCTCTCTGTTGTATCCATAAGAAAAAAAAAAAACAAAAAACCAAACCTCCCCAAAGAGCATTAAAATGCCCTGATTGTAGGATTTCTGTGCTTGCAACTGAAAAAAACCATATGGCTAACTCAAAATGTCATAGTGGGAATGATCCTCCAAGCTGTGATTCATGGGGTTTTTTTTAACAGTGATGGTCGTAAATATCTATTGCACACCAGCCATCTGTATTGGCCACTTTGCTTCAGCATAACACTTACATGCAGAAATAGCCAATGGAGAAATTCACTGACAAGTATTTCAACAAAGAGGAAAAAGGAAAAAAAAAAGTGCCTGGTGGAGTATGAGAGATCTGAGGCCTTTGGAGGCATTCAGCAATGTACCACATCTGAGAAAAAGTATGGAGTGATTTTATTTGGTTTTACAGTATCACATGGGCTTGCAGTGCAACATAAATTTTGTAGCATTTTTGGGGGAAACTTTGCTTTCTACAAATAATGGTAATCAGTGCAGTTTGCTCTCCTCAGGAATGGCAGCAAATTTTGGTTACAGGCTATTAAATCAGCACTAAAAATAGATGTGGATGAGATCAGTTGGTGGTCTCCTATATTTTGCTGTGGCCTTCTCCTGGCAGGAGGCAGGTTGTCTGGCAGCTCAGCCTCTCCTTCTGGGCTGACTTGTTATGAATTTGAAAGGAACTGTATAATGTTGAACCTAATTTGCAGTAGGAATTACACCAGAAGTCCCCTTCTTTTCATCTGACCACCAGTTAAACCCAGCTTTTATGTGTGTGTGTGCCTTTTGTAAACTCCTTTAGGGTGAATTAAAAGACCCAAGAGTTCTTTTACATTTCCAGGGTTGTTTTTCAAGCTCTTCAAATGAGGGCAAAAGTAAAATTCTCAACGTGATTGCAGTATTTCTTGCCGTGCTGCAAGAACTGGGGTGACCTACTTAAATACAATTTCAAAGATACAAAGTGTGCAATGTGTCTCGTGATGGAAAGAAACAGAAATACATTTAAGAGTGACTTTGTGGATGTGGGGATAGTTGGGTTCTTTGCAGACTGCAGGGTTTTGGTGGTGTGCAGGCCCTGCTGACAGCACAGCAGCTGCTGGCAATAACTTTCCTTCAGAGCCTTTTTTTTCTACTGCAGTGCTACTGACTGGTTCATTATCAGGTAGAGCCCTTCCCAATTTAGAAAGCAGAGTAATAATTGATTTTAATGTCAGGATTTATAATGACTATAATGAAGCTGTGTCCAGCATACTCAATTTATCCAGTGAAACCATTAGAAAAAGGGACCCAGCTGGAGCTGGTCTTTTTTCAGCCTCACTGCAGCGAGCCTTGGCTCACGGTTTGATTCACTCTGTACCCTGACACGTAGCTGATGTTGAGAGTGACAGAATGAGATCAAGTGTGTCCTTGCTGCTCTGTGTAAGCCCCAAATATATACACAGGCAGAGCAATGTGCTTGGATTGGCATCAAGGAAATTTCAGGAAACTGGCAAAGTCAACCTTGACTTCTGGATGGTGTTCCAGACACAGAATAGCAGACACACGTAGTTTGATCATGGTAAAGAAATCACTTTGGTGTAGCATGTTGGTGTCTGTTTACATAAACACTCTGATGAAGCTGTACATGTCAAGACCAAGTCTGACACTCCTTCATGCCAAGAAAAGGAAAGTGTGGAGGGAAGTGCTCTCTGTTACCATCACTTCTGTGAGGAAAAGGGCAGGGCAGCAGGGCAGGACTTCAGCACTGCAGCCCTGGAAAGATGCTGATTAATTTTGAAGCCATCTTGGACAACTTTTTTTTTCTTTTGTGTAAAATCTTTCGTTCTTTTGGTCACTTCAGCTGAGAGTTAAAAGCACAGTGAATTTTTGAATCGCTGGAAACAAATGATGTAAAATTTGACCTTTGATGTCTTTTTATTTTTTTCCTTGACTATGCTGATTCTATTCCTGACTCAAAGCAGAATTTTGCTTATTACATATTTGTGTTCATGCATCCCTCTCTCTCTCTCTCTCCCTCTCTGCCCCTGAAGTATCCTTGCTGATGCAATCATGTGCTGGACAAGGCTATTTTGTTACTGGAATCTTCTTAGATTCCTGTTTAGGAAATAATTGAAAGCTGTCTTTGCTGCAGCAACATAATGGAGTAATTTGATACAACAATCCCTTTCATTTAATATTTATGTTTTGCTGCTTAAATCATTAACAAGTGGTGCTGCAATCTAGTGAAAATGAGTTTCTTTAGAAGGCAAAATGTAAACCAGCAATTGCAAATATTTGGGGATCGCTTTCTTTTTTCTTTTCCTCAGAGGTTGTGTCTGGTGGCACACAGGATTCTGGCTGTGTTTTGATGGAAATCTTGGGGTGACCAGGACTAAGAGCTCTTTTCCTCTTTGGAGAGGATGGTGTCACATAATTTCCCTGTAAGCCACTGAGGTGAACTCCTGCTCCCTTCAAACATCCCTGCCCATCCCATGGGATGAAATGGGTGCTCCAAATGGTGCAGATGAAAGGAAAATACTGTGGTGATCAGTTTGATAACCTTGCAATTTGATGATGCCTTGCCTTGGCACTGAGAGCTGCACGCAAACCCTGTGCTCTCTGCTCTAAGTGGTTTGCATTTGGAATCCTGTCTCCTGCAATTCCCAAACGACACTGTCTGGAGGAACCTCTTGCAGGGATGGAACTGGCAGCAAGGTCAGAGAAGACTTAACCAGATCTGTTAATGAAATTAAGTTTTGATGTTGTGCTTTAGCCACTGGGCAGGCTCCCCCCTTCAAAGATCTTTTGAAAAGAGAAAAGCCATTGTTCTTTGTGTGTTCGTTTGAAAAGGAAATGGTCTCCAAATGAAAAAATGGTTCCTGAATTCAAATTAAAAAGCAAAAAACAGAGTCTTTTGGCTCTCACAGCCTTCCATGAGCATTAATATATGAAGATGCTTCGAGTGTGACTGTGGCACCTTACCAAGTTAGTGATTTTTAAGAATAATTCCTTGTCCTTCCCTCCCAGCAGCCCTGACAAACTTGGTGCTCAGTAATTGCGTTTCACGGCAGCGCTGCCTTCAAGATTGTTTTGGCTTTCCTTTGGCTGTGTACTTGCACTTCCTCATGAGTGGAACATCCTGCCTGTTATGCAATGCATAAATCTTGCTTTGATAGGCATTTCCAGCTTTCCAGATCTCATCTTCAGTGCGTGATGATGTTTTTTAAATGGCTCTCTGAAGGCACAAGCAAGTGAAGCAATAGTGCTCAGCTTTCTGTAAAAATGCTTAAAGGGAATTTGTGTTTCTTCCCAGAATCAGGCTCGAAAATAACTGCCCATTTCAAAGAATTTTGTACATGAGAGCAGTTCATTGTATCCACTTGTTCAAAATGTTTTTTCCTTTCTTCCCCAGTGGCTGGTTTCCAGGTATATAACCCCTTCCAAATCCAGCCAGGGCCTGTGCCAGGGAGACTTGCTCTTCCCCCGGGCAGATATGGAATGTTTGAGAAAACACATTCGTGATTACAAAACGTGTTTGAATTCCGACCTCTACGTCAGCATTTGTTTGCCCATAGAAATGGCCTGATTTAATAAGTGCATTAAACAAATTCACAGGGAGCTGGAATGAAAAAAATAGCCTCTTGAGTGAGTTTGCCAGACTTTCCTCTTGAAGGGATCTTGCAAATTAATTTCTTTACTGTTTCTCTTGTTTTAATATTTGGGTTTAAGGAATCTTTTCGTAACTCACGATGGTTGACTGCACAAAAAGAGCTCATTTGTTTTGCAGAATTTAATGTTTTTTTATTCTAGCAACAGCAATTATTCCCAATAATTTCAAGGCATCATTTGAAAACAGAGCAAATCCTCGAAGCTGGGGTTTTAAACCCATTCCCCCATTTTGTGTAACTCCATCAGCTGTGCAGTAATTAGTGTTTTGTGTGCTGTTCCCCACAGCTACTGATCTGTGGGATTAGCAGCACTCTAATGTGGTATGACATGCAGAAGTTAAGTGCTGTGGAAGTTAACACTGTTCTTGTTTTATAAACTTACTACTGACGTTCATACTTGGGCTTTGGCCCTCCTGGGTGTTTTTGACCTCAGGGTTTCTGTTTAAAGAGAGCTTTTGTTAAGAAGCTATTTGAATTACGTTTGTCTTTTTCCTAAGATTAAAAGGAGTACTCTTATTAACATTTTGCTTTGAAAGTTGCAGCCCAGCAAAGAGTGAGAATGAAAGATATTGGGGAAAATCATTGTGGAAGATGCATGATAAACTTAATGTGCAGCTAAAATAGAATCACACGTTACAAACATTTCCAGTAAAGGTTTGTCATTTCTAACACTTAAAAAGTGGGACTAAACTTTGTGTTTCGTGCCACTTCATTTTTCCAGCTCTTTCTTATTGTTCCCTGGTGAAGCTATAAAAGATGATCTGGGCAGAATACAGCAACATCCTTTCAGGAAAAACCTGTTTATTCAAAGCCTTTAATTCACTGGATACTGGACTGGGAGCTGGAATACAGCACTTGCAGGGTGCTGGGAAGGAGGAGAAGCTTCCCCAGAAGCAAAATCCAGTTCAAATTTGTGTTGCAATTGAAAGAGAAATGTGGAACTTGTATTTATGATGATAAATTTGTGATACTGGCTGTCCTGTGCCTGAGACATGTGGCTTTGGAGTTGTGGGAAATGGGAGCAGGGTTTCAGAAAGTTTCAGTCTTCTCCTGTAATTAGGGTACAAACGTAGCTGTGAGGTTTTTGATTTGCACAAATGTTCTAGTTGGACAAAGATTTAAATGTCTTAAAACAAGGCCCACTTTTACAACTACACCTACTCCATAAATGCTGATCAATGAATTGCTTAATGCAATGACATCTTTTGCATTATTATTGAGGCCTTGGACTTCAGATCAACCTCATTTTAAGAGATCAGCCTTAGCTACCAGCAAGTGTTCAAACCTTGATTTGTGGTGCAGTTTGGGATTTACCACTGGGAGGCCCGTTCTGGGAAGTGCTCTCAGGTTCTGGCATCTTAATTAAATTATTCAGGTGATGGTAATGCTGTGGGTGCAGACTAAATATAATGACTTTATAAAGAGTTAATAGTTCAATTAAATGTGCATTTTTCTGATGTGCAGGACAATGAATGCATGGGATTTTTAAATTCAAAGTATGATCTTCCTGTGCAGGAAAAATTCCCATGGAATTTCTTTTGCATGGGAGGAGGATGACTGAGTGTGTATCATACATGTTATGCACCAAGTGACTTTCTTTTCGGGATGAAATATGAATAGAAATGAAAAATAAAGTTGGAATAGGGGTTAGAATTTAATTGTTTTGTAGGCAGAGATGGCCAGAGTAGAGTTCACAAATGGTTTGTTGGTTATTGTAGACATTTACAGGCTCAAGAACTCATTTTTCACCAGATCTGCAGGCTGTCACCTCTTGTACATTGTGCAAACAGCTCTGCTTATTTCAAATTCTGTTTAATGAATCTCTTCTGGGATGCTGGCTGAAATTTTCAACATAGTCATCTATTAAGACTGCAGGTTGATTTCTTTCTTTTTGGTTCTTTTGTGGCTTTAGTTTGTTTTTTTGCTTTGTGCTTTGTTTGTTTGGGTTTTCTTTTTTAAATTTTTTATTGTGGCCTCGTGTTTACCTGATGTCTGTATGCTCCAGTTCTGTTTCCCAAGGGTAAAAAAAACTGTGTGGCCTTTGAGCCCTCTGATAAAGCAACATTTTAGACACCCTAAACAAACTTGTGTAAAGCCAAGTTCTTTTGGAACCCAGGTAAATAATATCAGGCTGTGGTTGCCACATTTTGTTACTGAATTGTACACACTCTGCTTTAGTCCAGGGTAGTCATTCCCCCTGTATATTTTCTTTATCAATAAATAAGTGTAAAGCAGCAATCCAGCTCCAAAGCACTGTAACTTTGTGAATTGCTTCATTAAAACCATCACCATATTGTTATTAATTCTCTCTACACAAAATCTTTTAAAGGAAATATTTTTTTTACTAAGTTCAGTATGGTTTATGTGCTTTATAAGTAATATGTATCTGAGAAAAGCTCACATTTAGCTACTAGTTTGTGATAAATATCTTGATTATTAGAGCTATTTTTGGATTAATTATTAGAGCTATTAGATGGATTAGCTATTATTTAGATGAATTATTAGAACTATTTTTGGATTAGAGATTTTGGGATGAAATGCAGAGTTATACATTCCTTCAGGGGTTTGGCCACTCCCACTAACCTCTACCAGCCTTTTTTTTTTCTTTAGGTGCATAATAAATGGATATATTTCAGATGTGGTTCTGGTAAAATGTCCTACAAGATAAGACTGATGAAATCTGTGCTGCTGTTTTCAAAGTAGTTTCACTATAAAATATACTTTAATTTGTATAAAAATTCTCAAAACTACCAGTGGTGACTTTCTCTAGTAATGTGCTACCTGTCAGGGCAAATGATCAACTAAATTAAAGGATTGTTTTGAAAAATAAGCACTGTGCAAACCTGTGACCCAGCTGAGCTTGGCACCTTGGCTGGTCTTGATTTAGCCCTGACATCTTTTCACTGGGTGGATGTAAAGAGTCTTCCTTATCTATCCCAAGTTTTAGCCATTCCTCCTTTTTCTGGGAGGGAAATATCACCAGTCAATCTTTTGTCTCACTGTGCAGGGTTGTGTTTTAAAGTGTTTGCAGTGTGATTTGCAGCTTATGGACAAGGGACAGCTTGTGGTTCACTTGAAAAGGAAAATAAATTCCTCAGCACCAAAAGCTTGCATTGGAGAATGCACATCCTTGTGAGCCAACCAGTTCAATTCCATTTTCCCCTTCAAATGTTCAAGTTCTCTGTTCTCAATATTAAAAATGAGCATTGCAGCAAGCCCTTTGTTACTCCAGCTCAGCCAACATAACACAGATATTTTAGAGAGGAGAGAGTTGCTTCAGGCTCAGGTGCTCAGCTCAATAAACTGGGAATTACTTGGCCTGGGTCACTTCCTTTGTGTCTCTCACACAACTGAAATGTGAAGTGCCACAATTCCACAAAGATTTGGAATTACTGAGGTTCTGCACTTAGTGAAATTCGAGTTTTGTAGCTGTTGCTGGGGTGGGCTTGAGGTTAACACAAGAATTCAGGAAGGAGAAGCTGCTGGGGGACATCAGCTTTGCAGTAAATGCTCCCACCTGTGTTTTAGGCTCTTTTTGTCATTTTGTGAGGACTGCTGGAAATGCAGAGGTTGCCTTTTAATATCCATTCCTGAGTTACTCAACTGTTGGATCCTAATGGATCCAAAACCTGAGGGCTTGTACTCTCTCCTGCTAAGGGATTTTAATGTAAATAGAGTTTGAAATAGGTGAGAAGTAGCCATGTTTAAACCAAACCAATACATTAAATCTGCTAGGACAGGCAGAAAACTGTAGGAAATCTATGAAAGAAAAGCACAAAATTTAAGGATTTGAATGTTCCTGGCATTTTCTCTAAGGTGCCTCAATTATCTTGTAATAGAAATGACCACGGAAATCAATCCTGTGGGGAGACAGGGCAGTGCTGTGCTTTTTATAGCAAATTTGATATTTGCTAGACTTAATAAAGGAACTGGTTCCAAACTCTGGCCTTTTTAATGCTATTTGAGACACAGCACATCCGGGTTGGAATTCGTGGCCTGTTCTGTCTCAGTAATAAACTGTTCTGAAGAGAGGAAAAATACCAGGAAATTCGATTGAAAAATGGTATTTTTTAGTGATCAGAATGTAATTTACAACTTGGAAATGGATCAGGAGGTGGTGAGTTCCTGCTCTTGGAATAGTTTGAGGTATTTAAAGTCCAGAATGAGGGATCAGTGAAATCAGCAAGGCACAATCACTGCTGCTTCAGCACTGAAATAAAGCACTTTATAACTCACCACTGCCTTTAAAAATATTCCAAGCTGGATCTGTGTGCTTTGGAGAAATTTCAGCTTCACAGCCAGTGTTAGGGACAAAAAACACACTCAGTGCTGGAATAACAAGACTTGTGGAGAAGGAGTCAAGAGCAAAAATGTCCAAAATTTCTCTTTCTTGTTTGAACAGAAACTTCCCAGTGCTTGAGCTCAGTTCAGAGGGGATTCCTTAGAACAGGAATGAAATAAAATCTCTAAAGCTGATGGTAGAGAGCTTTTTGGACACAAAAAAATTGAAATCAGGGTGGATTAATGTAATTGTATAAAATCCTATCCAAGTCCAAATGTATAAATACACAGAAAGTGTGGCTATGTGAATAATATTGGGAATTGGAGTGATTTTTGCCTCATTTTGGAGCCTTTTACTACACCTTTCACTGTACTTTTACCTTACTGTAAAGATTTCAGAAATTACAAGAAATTTCAGTTACTTTGAATTTTCCAATTAAATTAAAGCAGTGCCAGGGTATTTTACATTGTGTTTTGCTTCCATCACATCAGATTTGTACTATGTGGAGGTTGAGAAAGTCTGACCTGGGCATGTGCAAAATGATGGCTTTGGTTAATAAGAAGGAGAAATAGTTGGTGTTAGACTTCATTGGTTATGATTAAATTATTACAGATCAGATTCATATTTAATAATATTGTAATTTTTAATATCCCTCTATCAGAGGAAATTTGTAATATTTCTCTGTCCTTTGGTATAGGGTTTTTGCTTAATTCTGCTGTGGTTATGTAGAAGAAATTGGAAATTTTTGTGTTTGAGGTGCTCGTGTTTAACACTGGCTCCGTTTGTGTTTCCTTGCAGGATCGCACGAGGACTTTTGACATGCACTCACTGGAGAACTCCCTAATTGACATAATGAGAGCTGAAAATGATTCCCTGAAAGGTAAATTTAGACAGAGACTCTTTCCTGCAGCAAACAACTGGGCAGAGGGGCTTACTGAGAATAAGAGACTGCAGTTTTGGGTAGGAAAAGTGAATTTCTCTTGTGCACCTGATGGCTTTTTTTGGTTGTGTGAATGAAGCAGTTTCAGCACAGGAGCACTGAGGGTGTCTCTGCTTGTCCAGAGCAGTGCAGAACACAAACACAGGCTGACTTCTTGTTATTTCCCAGGGGGTTTGATCAACTTCAGGAATCCTGTGCAGCTCAGCAAGAAGTAACTTTTTGCCTAACAGGGTTTTCTTGCTGAAGTCATAGTTTTTTCTGTCTTGGGAAAGAATAAGGTTTATCCATGTCCTTTTGAGAAAAACAGAGTATTTAGTCTTTTTTTACATTTTTGGAACCATTGGGAAAGGAAAAGGGAGATTGAAGTGATTTGGGATTTATCTCTTTTTTTCCTTTTGTTTTTTTGGCAAAGGTAGTCATGCTTTGGAAATACCTCACCTTACAAAGTATTCAAAGTATTGTCTGCACATAATTTTGTCTGAATAAAAACTGCTTATGGTCAACAATTCAGAGCTGTAGTTTCATGTCCTGTAGGATGAGTAATCCATTGCAGTTCAGTGGTTACATGTACGAGTGGAGTAGTCAAATTCTCACACACACTTCTTATCTAACCACTCACTTTTGTTACCAGTCATGAGAGCACTAAAAAAAAAAACAAACCTGCACTTGTGGTTTCTGCAAGTAAATTCCTTTTGCTATCAAGGCTTGTGGTGGTAATGAAATCTGACTTGTTTTAATAGTGATTCTTGCTCAGAAGACCAACCTTTGATAAACTGGCAAGAACTTGTGTTTGTTGCCTTCTCTGTGGTCTGGAAATGCAACTCGAGTTTCCCATCCCCAGAGCTGTGCAGAAATTCAGCGTGGGGAGAAACACCACAAAATATTTCTCTGCTGAAATGACAGGGAGAGCCTGGTGTGGATAAAAGTGATGCCAAATGAATTAAAACCCCAAAATACCTTCCCTCCTTATGCAGTGGGGACCGGGTTTTTATTAATGACAAGTATTAACAGCTTTTATTTGCTTTATGTTCTGTCTGGCAACATCCTATGTCCCCAGAATTGCATATAGAACCAAGAGTAAGGTGTTCTTCCTTGACTGAGTACCTGGGATTTGCCCCAAAACCTTCTATCCAACTGCCAGGCACTCCCAAACCAGGTTACAGCTCTGAAATCTGGCCCAAGGTGACAAATAAAATCTCCCTTTAAATCTGAATTTAACAACGTCGGCTTCATATGTATTTATGGTCAGCAGCTAAGCAGGGGTACTTCTGAAAGCAGCTTGATGTTTAGTTTAAATGCTTTGAAAAGGTTCTTTGCAGTTGAAATATTTCTTTCTGAGTGCTTAGCATGTTTTAAGAGTGATGGAATAAGTATGTCAGCAAGGAATACAAATAGTTCTGACACGCATTAATTCCTGCTTTAGCCTGAGTGTTAATCCCCTCTACAAAGTCATCTGTGGCTTCTCTAAAGTTCTGTGTGCCTCGTCTCTCACTGATTGAGACACAGGGATAGCAGTCAGGTCCTGGGCTGGCAGTTATTGCTTAGGTTCCTTGTGAATTACTCTGTTTCACAGTTAACAGTTATATAACTGTACAGAAAAAAGCCTCAAAGCCCGGATGAGACATTTAAGTGACTCTCCATAAAATTCTTTGTTGTGAAGCCTCATTTTTCAAGGATCTCCTCAGCAAGAACATGAACTTTGCTTCCAGAGAAGTGTGCAGTGCCTGAATTTGGCTGTGCTGCTCTGGCACAGCACTCAGTGACTTAATTCCTGTCGGGTATTTAAGGAATGGATCTTTATTCAACCCAGCATCCGCCGGGCCGTGCTAACTGCAGAGATCATCCCTGCCTAGGGTGGGGTCTGCAAGGAGAGGAAATACCTTTAGTTAAACCAACTGATACAGCTGGAAAAAAACTGTAAACTGCTGGGACAAAACATTCCACATCAGGCCTGGAGTGGAGCTGGTGATCACGAGCCCTTTGTGTTTATTTTCCAGCTGCTAGCACAGATCCTGTCTCATGTTTTCTCTTTTCTTGCCCCATCCTTATTTAAACCTCGGATATAGAAATCTTTAAATAGGACAAATTATGGCTGTCAGCTCAAATCTTGTTTTCTGTTTCAAACACCTGCATTTAAATCAGCAGCTCCATAAGAAGTTTTTCAGTTTGCATTTTAAATGGGTTAATCAGTGCATGCAGTGCTTTGAACTAAAGTTGGATACTCTCAGAAAGGAAAAGCTTCTGGGTTTGAGACTTTAAAAATAGCCTGGGCAAGACAGTAATAAAACATACTGTGGAGAGCAAGCTCAGAATGGCATGGAAATAATTCAGATGATCTAATAGGTTTCACTGCTATCTTGTGAGAGGTTTAATCCTGCCTCAGCTTGAGTTTAGTGTGTAACACTGACAGCACCCCCTTCATATTGTCATGGACTGCCAGAGAAAGAGGAACTGTGTAAAATACCCCTTCAAAACAACTGGGAAAATGGGCAGGGTAATAGACATCAGTCACAGTTTGGAACCTGCTGTCTCTGGGACATCATTTCCATCTATAAATGATATTTTCAGAGCAGCAGGCTGGGAATTCTGTAATAAAATCAGAAGTAGGAATTCTTCCAAATGTAACAAAGTCCATCCATAGTGTGTTCTTTGTGACTGAGGTGATTAAGCTGTGCTAGCCTTGGATTTGTTTAGGTCACTAATAATTACATTCTTAGGTTGTCTTGCTGTATGAAATAAGTAATATTTTCTGCATGAGGTTAAAAGGTGAATCTTAGAGTGATTCAGTACACTCAGCATTACCTTTTAATGCTTTGAGTAGGCATTTTACCATTTTCTCCCCTTCTTTTAAGGTATATTTTTATCCCTGCTCAAATCCTCTTCCTTTGCTGAGCAGCTGCCATTTCAATATGTTATTTTTATCCAGCCCAGTGAGTGTGCTGCGTGCTGCACAGCCAATGTCAGCCTGCAGAAGCCTTTCCCTGGAGACTTAATTGCATCTTCTTTACAATGAACTCAGCCTCCCTGAGCTGAGCCTGGGATCCAGAGCCTGATTTTTGAATCTGGGTCTTCCAGATGGCAATTTGAGCATTACTGTAATAGTAGTAGATTGACTAAATATTTCCTTGTTAAGTGACACTGAAATGTCTTTAAATGCTTTAAGACTGGTTTGCTACTGAAATAGCCAATGCATCAGTTCAGAATATCAGGTTATTGCCTGGAAATGATGCAAGGTGGGATAGATGAAAGCAGCAGGCCAGGACAGCTGCTTCCAGCACTGCAAAGCACTCCTGTAAAATCTGGGTGTGAACAGCTCAGTGTCTGCAGGAATCCTGTGGCTGTGACACAGTCTGAAAAACTGAGCACACTTCTGCACAAAAGGAAAGGGTTAGGAGCGGGGTAAGGTTGGACAGCAGCCCTAAATTTTAATGTTGAAAAGCCAGAATGCTGCAAAGTTGCACCATTCAGGATTTCTCTGAGCAAGCAGAGAGACCAAGCTGTATTTTAAAATCATCAGCCCCTTGATATTAACCTGGAAAACCATGGCAAAATTGAAGAAAATGTGTAAACCTTATAAAATGTTCTTTGATGAAAGGGGTCCAAATAGTTTTGAGAGCTTTTTTGAATATTGGATAAGACTCTGAACTGATTTTCTTTTTCAAGCTGTATGGATTATGCAGCATATTTATATTAATGGAGTAGAATGGAACATTTGGGTTTCTGTGTGATCCAGAATATTAATGAGAACCCGCTGAGAGTCAATGCCAGTTGTCTTTAGGGAAGTTTAGGGTCCTTTATATATGCCCAGGACAAAATCTGACCTCTTTTAAAATGAAAAATAATAGATTGTGAGCTTTTTAAAGCTGCTGTGGTGGTTGCACCTCAGACTTTGGGCTTGATCTCCTTGGCCAGAACCTAAGGGTTACTCATTTGCAAATTTTTAATGTATCCAGCTTCAAATAAAATGAACAAACCCTTCCTTTCAGGCTGTTCAGGTTTGCCTTCATTTTCTTTGGAAACTGTTGATGAGTTACTGTGTGAATGTTTCATTCTCAGCATCTTCCTGAATTTTACCTCCTGTGCCAGGAAGGGCTGATGGCATTTGCAGACCTGAGTGCCTGTTAATTAAGAGGAAAATCAATTGTTTTACTATGTCAAAATATTGCAGAACTGGGTCTAATAGCAGTTGCTGAGGGAGCCCTTGCTGAGGGAGCTGGGATGGAGGAAATTTTGTGGGAATTTTGTTTGAAATCAGCTGTTCCCATTCCTGTTGCAATCTACTAATTTCAGGTGGGTTGAAGGAGAAGTATTACAACTTTTGCTATTCTATATTCTAAAATATTAACAAGCAAGGACCCACTTTCTTTCCAAATGCAGCAAATATTCAAAATTTGGGGGCAATACTCAATATTTTAATTTTTTAATTAAGTGGAGTGTTTTTTGAATTTTGCCTGCATTTCCAATATTTGGGATTTATCACAGCTTTTGTATAGAAACAGCCAACAATCTTGTAAGAGAATGAAATCACCTGGGCAACAAGGAAGGGACTAAAATCTTCTATTAATAAACACTGAGATCAGATTCACAGATTGGATTTGAACCTGCCACAGAAGTAATGGATACAAACCATACATAATGTATGATTTTACACTCATTACCTCCCAAACTTCCAGTCATTTCAATGGACATTTGGGGTTGTGGCTTCAACAAAATTCTTCAGAAGAGATGCTGGATTTGGTGAGGATTAGAAAGGTAAAAGTGGATTGGGAAGAAAAACATCATGTCTGAAACTTGTGGAAAAAAGGGGAAAAAAAAGGAAAAAAGGGGAATTGGCCTTTAGGTAGTACACAGGGAGGAAAGATCTCCAGTGAAGAGAGACTCCAGGAGCTGGGCCTGGTCAGTCTGGAGAAGGGAAGACTGAGAGGGGATCCCATTAATCCCTATAAATATCTCCAGGGGATGTCAGGGGATGGGGCAGACAAGAATTCCTGAGCAGCTGAACTTTTCTGATAATACCTGTCTGTTACAAAATGCTGCTTTGACAAGGCACATATCAAACAATCATCAAACAACTCTGGTTTTACTTCCCCCCTGCAGGATTTTGAGGTGGGGAGCCTTGATCTATGCTCTGTCCAAAACAGAGCCATTTAGCACTGAGCCACAGGGTATTGATGGAACCACCCTTTGAGACCAGGAAATTCCTTTTTCTGCCACCTCAGAGCAGTACAAAAATCCCAGGGTTTTCTGATCTTAATCCAATTTGGGCATCAGTGTGAGGATTCCTGTGCAGTTCACTGGAGCAGACCTGTGTTTTTGTGTCCAGTCATTTCTCCCCGGCCCCTTGCCATGCTGTCCCATCTCCAGAGCCTGGTGGAAAATTAAATGCCTCTCATACTTCTCAGACAAGATATTTCCTTGGAATGTATGTGCTGTAAATGATGTGGCAGGCAGAGCTCTTTAAAACACAGCAAAACATTGAAATAGTGTTGAATATTTTCCTGTCTACCTCGGTGATTTGATCTTCAGAAGTGGTACAGCCAACAAAATCGTTCTGAATGCCATGACAGAGCCTTGCTAATCTGATTAAAACCTTTCTAAGGTTTTCTTGCTTTCTTTTTTATATTTGTGGCCTCGTGAAATTAATTCCATCCCCCCCTTTTTTTTCAGAAGTGTGTTTAATCTTCTGCTTTGTTTAATGTCACTGTCCACCAAGTAGGTTTTGGTTTGGGTTTTTTTTTTTTTTTTCTTTTCTGAATTCTTGCTTTGATAATCTCTGACCATTCTGGATCATCTTCAAAGCTGCCTTTAATTTGGAGCTGTATTTCATGAGTGGTGTCTGTTCCTTGTTTTAGAAGACACTGAACTCTCCTGCCTCCCTGCCCAAACTACCTGTCTTTTAGCTTTTTGCTCACTTTGTTCACTTTTTGCCTTGATGTTGAATCGTTTGAGTCTTTTGTTAGCCAAGTTTTGCATGATCTCTGCTGTCATGTTTGTGAGCCTTGAAATGGCATGAAAGAAGCAGGAAGAAAAGCCTGAAGTGCTTTTCTTAAGAGTGGAGTTAAAGAAGAAATGGGTGTAATGAGAAAGGGGATGAGTTTTGAGTGAAAATAAGGAGGTGAGTGCTGAGGTGTGAGTGTAAAAGGGAAAAAGTTGGTCCTAAGAAAGTCATAACTTCTTTTGGCATGGGCAGTCATTGCTTATACCTAAGAGTGACTAAAATCTGAATTTTGCATCAATTATTTAAGATACTTCAAGAAAGAATCACGATGCAGATAATTTTTTTTCATTGAGTACCCACTTATTTTAATCCAACATTAGCTAGAATGATAACAACTATTGCTGAGGTGAATTTGAAAACACATTTTAGAGTGGATTTCTCCATCCTTGGCTTAATGCTTTGTGTGTTGGAATGCAGGTTGGTCAGCAGTGAGGGCAGGTTTTTTCCACTGCAGTGTTGATGGTTGGGCTGTCAGGTGAGTGCAGCAGTGACGTGCTGCCTCCACACAGGCACATGTCAAATGAGGTGCAGGGAGTGGTATTTCAGCTTTACTCAGAAATCCCATTAGCAGGAATCCCAGCTCAGCACTCACATTGGGTGTGAGAAAAGGATAAATGCTGTGCATGGAATGTGGGGATACTTATATAAATATGTACTTCTATAAATCCTGCTGGTGCCTGGTTCTGTGCAGCACTATTGAATCCAGGCAGGGGAAATGGGGGTTCTTTCAAAATAATGTTTTCATTTTCTCTTCCCATTTGGATTGGGTGTGAGGAAGTGTGTAGCACGGTTTTGTCAGATGTTACTGGAAAATGAGTGTCCTACCTGTGCTCTTCACTGGAAAATTGAGAAATGGGGAACTGTCCCAGTGCAGAGACTTGAGTGTGCTTCATCACAGGACCATGGAATGGGTTGGGAGGGACCTTAAAGCCCATCCAGTGCCACCCCTGCCATGGTAGGGACACCTCCCACTGTCCCAGGTGCTCCCAGCCCTGTCCAGCCTGGCCTTGGGCACTGCCAGGGATCCAGGGGCAGCCCCAGCTGCTCTGGGCACCCACCCTGTGCCAGGGCCTGCCCACCCTCCCAGGGAACAATTCCTTCCCAATATCCCATCTTACCCTGCCCTCTGGCAGTGGGAAAACATTCCCCCTTGTCCTGGAACTCCATCCCTTGGAAACTGTCCCTCTCCTTGTTTCTTGTTGCCTCCTTCAGGCACAGTTAAGTCACCCCAAATCCTTCTCTTCTCCAGGCTGAACAATCCCACTTTCCTCAGCCTTTCCTCATGGGTTCTGTTGACTTGCATGTGTTCCTGTTCCCTTCTTGTTTGGGAGTGAATTAAGAGGATGGTTAAAAAAGGAACCAAGGCCTCGTGTTGCATTCCAGGCTGTCTTGTGATCATTCCTTCCACAGACAAAAATAAGTTGCTTTGAACCTATTATTGTACTTAAGGAACTGCAGGTTTAGATCTTGCAGTGTAAATCCAGCTCTTGCAAGTCACAGGCAGGTGATCCAGGAAAAAGCCTGGACAGAATTCCTGGTGCAGCAATTGCTGATGGGGTGGACAGATACCAGAGCTCCTGGGGGAAATGCTGCATATGAAGAGGCCAGGAGCACAGTGACAAACCATGACAGCAGAGATTTGGGAAGGTTTTACACCTTCTCATACGTTGTTCCATAAATTCTCTACTAGGTTCAATAAATTGTTCTTGTCACTTACAAGAAAAATTTTATCTAGCAATTTTTAGCATATGACATCCCTTTCCTCCTGTCAGAAAATCTGTCATTAATGAAGTTACCACGTTTGAAGTAGTTTTGTGGCTGAGAAGCTGATTCCTGTAATGCTTTTCCTTCTCCCAGCTGCAAACTCTGCCTTTCATTTCTTATTTTTCAAGTGAATACAGTAATACTTGAAGTGTTCAAAAGATAAATGCTGCCAATTATTCCATATCATAAACTGGAAGATGTATTGAGGCAAAAGATGGGATGTTTTTATAACTTGGTGTCTATTCTCCAGCAGTCATACATGAATATAAAATAGAGCTCAGTGCCATGAGCAGCAGGGTGCCTGCTCTCCTGAAATGCAGTATAATTCCAACTAACATCCAGTCTCCAGCTGCTGGTTGTGCTCCATGATTTGCTTCTCTGCTTTTGGTTTCTTATCTCACACCCTGTGGGGGATCCTGGAGAAGAGCTGTAATCAAATACATACAATATTTAAAGCTCCCACTTAAATTGATTTGCAGTATCCCACTGGAATATAATTGGAATTAAGGAACAAATATTGATCCCTGGTAGACAAAGCTGGAGCTGTGTCTAGGATTTGGAGCAGGTTGGTTTAGGAGGTTTCTCTGTGTTCTGCTGTTTGATAGCAAAGAAACTTCAAAGTTACCTTTGAAGCTTCTGTAGTTTTGAGATGAAGGAAACTGAATTGGGTTTGTCACATTTCAGGGGTAGTTAAGTGGTTGTGGAAACGGAGGAAAATCCTGTCTGGAGGTCCCTTCAGTCCAGGGGCCCTGTTGGTGTGACAGAGCAGCAAAGCAGTGACACTGCTGCTGGGTTTAAAGCCCTCCCCCAAACTGAACTCGGGGTTTCCAGAGTTAACCTTTTTTATCCCATTTCCCCTTCACCCTTAGGCTTGAGCTGTGGAGTGCCCATCCCTGGAGGGGTCCAAGGGAGGCCTGGATGTGGCACTCAGTGCTCTGGGCTGGGTGACAAAATTGGGATCAGTCACAGCTTGGACTCGATGGCCTTGGAGGCCTTTTCCAACCCAAATGATTCTGGGATTCAGCAATTCTGGAAGCATGTCCAGGGCTTTTTGGCTCAGTTGCCCAACCCAGGAGTTACCTCGAGCTCCTGGCAGAGCAGAGGTGGGTTTGGAGCTGGAGTGGCAGGGTTGGAGCAGGATGTTCCCTCCTGTCCCTGCCTGCCCCTGCAGCCTGGGAATCAGGGGATCCCAGGGGCTGGAAGGGACCTCTGGAGATCATCCAGCCCAAGCCCTGCCCAGGCAGGCTCACCTGGAGCAGGTGACACAGGGACACATCCAGGTGGCTTTGGAAAGTCTCCAGAAAGGGAGAAGAGAGTGGAGGCTTCTCCCCAAGGGTAATTCTTTCCTGCCTGTGACTGCCCCATCTCTCAGTGGGGCAGATTTTCTTCAGGCAGATGAAAGCCCTAAAACCTTGCAGCTCATTGCACAAGCCTTGGAAACAGTCACTTTCCTTTCAGTGTTCTCAGCCCCTCTCCAGCCCTGCTTATTTGATGTAGAAAGTTGTCAACACTCCCTGTTTGCAGCTCTTATGCTGAGAATCTGCTTTCTGCCACTCACTCAGGTTCTACCTTTCTACCATGTGAACCCAATTAATTGAACATAATCACAGGTAAAACAGTGTTACTTACCAAAGGATTTTGCAGGATGATTCTCCACAGGGTTTCTGAAGGAAAGAAACCTGTTTGCTTTTTGTCTGTCAGTTGTTTTGTGACAGTGACCTGGAATTGAAAATTAAAGATTCTAGTCAGACCTGTACTTGGATGCTATGGAATAACAGAAACTTCATTTTGTTCCTGTTCTTGACAGAAGGAATGGTAAATACTTGTCTTCAGGCATCTGGCTTTACTTGAAATAAAGCATAATATTTGCATCTACAATAGTACTCCTGTTTTTCAGCATTTGTTTGGACATTTTGGACATAAGGTAGAGCTGTATTTAACAACATGTTTTTTAAAATCTCTTTTTACATTGTGTTTCTTTAAAAGTAAATTAAGAGAAAAAGTACAAGTTTTGGCAACTCTGCTGCTTAATTTTGCAGAATCAGTAATTCCAAAGGTGCTAATCCTTGGTTTTACTGTGCAGCAAAATTTAGGCTTCTTTGCTGGTTTCACACTGACTTTGACATTGCTGAAAGTGTGTCAAATATACATTCTTCAGATGTACACACAGAGCTGCTTCATTTTTGTAGGACTGTTTTAAGATTAATAAAATATTATTGGAATAGTTTTCACCCTTTGAAGTTTGGTAGCATTTGAAATCCACAAAAAAGGGAATCTCTCATATTCCCTTTTAGTGGCTTGGTTTGGAAAACCATTTTTAGGACAGGGATCTCATCTGACAGTGTCAGAGATGGCTGGGACTGTAAAATGCAGAGTTCTGACATGGAATACATTCACTGTCAGTGCAGATTTGTTAGCATTTTGTTCAGTTTATTCTGTATTGAGAGAATTTCTCCTGGATCAGGTGTCCTGGGCTGGGGCCATGGATGGGCTGTTGTTCTCAGTCAGCATGCAGTAATTCCACATCATGTGCTTGGAATAATTTGCCTGGAATGAGATTAAGTGCCTGAACTGCCCAGTGTTTCTGCACACATGCAAATGTCTCAGTTAACACCCCTGAAGTGGTGACTGATCCTTTTGTGTTTTAGAACTGAAATCAAGGAACGCATTAAAAAAGAGAACTTTTTTTTGCCTGCCTTAGAACCTCAGAGTCACAGAGTGGTTTGGGTTGGAATAGACTTTAAAGATAATTTATTTTCATCCCCCTGCCATGGCAGGGACCCCTTCCACTATGCCAGGCTGCTCCAAGCCCTGTCCAACCTGGCCTTGGGCACTTCCAGGGATGGGGCAGCCACAGCTTTTCTGTGCCAGGCCCCCCCTGCCCTCACAGAAGATTAAATTCTTCCCAAAATTTAATCCAAACCTTCCCTCTGTCAGTTTGAGGCCATTCCCCCTTGTCCCATTATGCAGTTGAGGACAAACAAAACTTTTCATGACATTATCTGCTTTTATGCTGAATTAAATTGTAAGGCTCTATTAAATGGAAAGCAATATTTATGTGTGTAATACATGCAGGTAGGTAAGATTTTCTATGTTCTGATTTAACAAAGTTTATCTAGCTCTCTGCAAAATCCCTACTTGGCTCTCTAAATTTAATAGAGCTCATTTAACCAAATATGCTTTAAATAGAGATGTTCTTTAGAGTTTTCTTAACTTTTCTCCCTTGGTTTGGTTAAGGAGATGTTTCATTTGTTCCCTGGTGAAACAGGGCTTGAGGTGACCTTACAGAACCTCTTGTGAAATGTCCTCTTACCTGTGGCAAACATGTGATCCATGTGAAATGTGTTGTGAAATACAAAGTGATGATAAAATCTCCCTCTGGAGAGAGAACCAGCCCTGCCTGCCCTCAGAGAGTACTGGGGGGGAAAGGTAGTAAAATATTGGAGTTCATGTTTTTAATGGCCTTGTGCACAGCATTGGCAATCTTGACATAATTGCAAAGTACAGTTGAGTGTAAAAAATGTAGGAAAAAAGCTCTGCTGGTATAATGGTTAAAACAGATTGTGCTGCAGTTATTTTTCTAGAATTTAAAAGTAAAATTCAGGCAAGTCAAAATGTTTTCTCTGGTAGATTCAAGGATATCCAGCTCACTTTTAGAAATAATCCTGTGGAACTTTGATACTTCTGTTTCTGTAAGTTAAGTCCTAAAGGAAACAAAAGACAGCCTGGCCCCAAATCACCTTTCCAGTTTCAGTGAAAGCCTGAAACTCTCAGATATTTGTCATATTTACTTTCCAATGTTAGTAACAATAGATAAAACCTTATTATACCCCTTCAAAAAAAAAACCAAAAAAAGGAAAATCTGGCCTCTGAGACTTTTCTCCATTTATGAAATATTTAACAAACAGCTGCTGATGGTATAAATACAAAATACACCTGGAATCAGCAAGAACCAGGTGCCCAACCTGGGCACACTTTGTGCAGCACAAATTTGGAGCAGGTTTGGGGTTTGAGTGATTTAGGATCCCTGCAGCATTTTTCAGGGTTTTTCAGCAGAATGTGTTTGTGGGGTTATACCCAATGTGCTGACAGGTTTTGTGATGCTTCTTCCTCTAGAGGGAAGAGAGCTCAACACATTTAATTGGAGGTATAGACACAGAATATATGAATTTTAAAAAAAGAAAGGGAAGGGGCCAGGAGCCCATTAAGTGTCTCAAATGAGGAGAAGACACAAAAATCTGAGTGGGTTCCTTATTCCTGATGTTCCTTAAAATGAAAGTAAAAGCAGCAGATTTTTGCAAAGATCATTGACTTTCTCTGTGGCTTCATTTCCAACACAGAAATAAAGGGAGGGCTGAAGGGACAAAATAATTGAAGCAGCTGCTAATGGCATTTTAAATTTCAGGCTGATTTTATTGGCAAAACATCTCTGCATTGGTTATTAATGAGCAGTTGAACCAGTTGCATGAACACTTTGTATTTTTAGGTTTTGTAGCAAAATTTTGCTCAGATATCTCAAGAGAGAAATAAATCTTGGGCCCTTTATGCAATTGTCTGAAGCACTGAAGAAATGGGGAAGGGAAATGCAGCTTTGAGGAATCCAAACCAAGGCTGCAGTTGTCTCATTTCTCAGCAAAGCATGAGCAAGTGTTGTGATCCACAAATTAAACCTTTTCCTGTGCTGGTGGCAGTTTAAGGCTTCATTTGTGCAGCAGCTTAGCTGGGTACTGGTGTAGCAAAGCCTTCTCTTAATCTGAATTTCTGAAAGCCAGAAGGGGGGACTCAGCTGCCTTCCTGGCCTGCCAAGAGAGCATTCCTTGCCTCAATGCTGTTTGTATTTCACAGAATTTCACATTGTGTGAAATTAATGGCGTGTGATGAACCCTGCATGCAGGGAGCAGAGAAAGTTTGTATCTGGGCTGTGCTGGGCCAGTTTATAAACTGTGGCTCCTCAGAAATGTTTTGAAATGTCAGATGTTGGTATTTTGTGGCTTAGATGTGAAGCAAACGCTGAAAACAAGAGGCAAATTAAGAAGAGGAAGAGGAAAAAAATCATAGTATTTGGTTCTCCAAACCTAGTATTTGGCACTGGAAATAATTCCTAGCTGGTGGCTGAGCTTTTTTGGGGTGTTTTTTGTCCTGGTAAAGGAGAAAAGTGCTCTTGTGTGGAGTGCCTCAGGTGGGGAGGCTGTGAGCATCCCCTGGCCCGGGCTGTGCTCTCACATCCACGGTGCAGTCGTGTCTGGGTGCCTTTGCCAGCAGTGAGTGTACAGAGGGAAGGAGGCTGTGTGGTTTTGTCAGTAATTCAGAAACCACAAGCAGGATTTTTCTGGCTTTATAGGCAGAGCTGGCTTTGAGAGTGCTTGATGTGCTCCAAAACGTGCAAAGGCTGCTGGGCTCAGGCAGGGACACAGCAAGATTGCTGATGCTCTGTCATTTCCTTACATTTCTCCTTTGAGCACCCTATCAGCCTCCTGCATTTCAAAATTCAAAATTACCATGGAAAAATGATACTTGTAAAGGCCCTCAGCCTTTAAGATTCTCCCATAAAACCTTTGCCTCAAGAATATGCTCCACTCTGAAGACCAGGGTTTGTTAATTTGTGTTCTTGGTGCTAATTGTGAGTCTCTACCAGAGGACTGAAACGATCTTATGGATGTTAAATAATCATGAAGTAAATTGGATTGATACAATTTTTATTTGGAAAGAGGAAATGACTCCTGTATTGTTGTGGTTTACAAATATTTAAATGCTTAAACTAATTGCCGGCCTCAATTTTGAATGGGGAAGCAAAATCAAACACATGATGTGCTCAGAGTTTCTCACAGCACTTGCCAGGAAGAATCCAAGTTTTGAAAACAGTTGGCCTGCTTTCAGAAAGAGATTTTAATGAGATTAAAAGAGAAAGAATGTGCAAGTTTGATTAGAAAGTTTGGCCGTGCTCTGACAATGGGTTCTTGCAAGCCAGCACAGCAAACACTGTTGTTTGTAGGGGTAGAATTGATTTCTTCTAAAACATGAAAAGTAGGAATGAGTGGGTAACAAATTATTGCAGCACAGTGTCCTGGGTTAGTGTGAGAGAATCCATCCTGTTGGACACACTGCTGAGTCCAGAAGGCAACTTCAGTGGCCCAATTTTCTCCTTGATTTTTCAATTTTTCAGCTGGTTATTTGCCAGTCAGAATTGAACCAAGGATTTCGTGGGTTGTGCAAAGCAACCTGATTTCAAAACAGAAAGTGTCACACCAATCTTTCCCTTTCCTTGTGTCAGGGCTTCTCCTCCAGCTCAGCTGGAGAGCAGTGTTGGAATATTCTGGAGCTTGGCAAGGCAGGGAGAGCATGGTGCATGAGGAAAGATCCATTTGCTTATAGGCACACCCCCAGGAATAGCTCAAATAAATAAATAAATGTGCAAATTCGGGGCTAAAATTGTTTCCAAAAGTCTCTTGGATTATCCACATCCCCTTGGTCAGGCTCCTGTCACCGTGGTTTATCAGTAAGTAACAGAGCTGGGCTGAGGAGGCCATGGGGGGTGGGAGGGGCAGCTTGTGAACACTTATTTTAAATGACCTGGATCTGCAAAGGCTTGAGAATCACTGAGTCAGTGTAAAAGGCAATAAAACGAGGTCTTTTGGTCCTTATAACAATGATTGAAAGGCTGTTTTCTTTCTCATTTAACATGCAGCAAGGACATATGGGAGAAGGCGAGGTAACAATATTCCTCTTTAATTTTCTAATGTTGACAATGTCTCATGGGAGAAATAACATTCAGTTTTTACTAGAGGGCAAAGTCCAAACTTTAGGCTTATAAGGGAGCAGTTTCACATACATTTACATAGTCTGCATGCCATAAATCAGCATTTTAAGTGGATTAGGGAGTACCTGAGCTGAAATGATCACAGTGGACATCACCTGGATGGTTTGTGACCCTGGGGGGCTGTGTTGCTGTGTTTGTGTGTGTGTGTGTGTGTGTTCTGAATGCCAATGCTGGAGGAATTTATGTTGGGAATTTTGGGTGCTGATGGAGCATAAATACAGTGAGTGTCTGACCTGCTGGGTTCAGTGTGTGTGGAGTTCTCCAGCAGCAGCTGAGGAGCCTGGAAAGGGGAGTTAGGTTTGGGAATTGCTCCCTCCCAACAATACCTGCAGGATTGGGGTCTTAAGAGATGAAACAAATCACATGTGCAGCAGTTCCCTAGGGAAAAACAAGGTTGAAGACAATATTACAATATTTTTATCATAGTAGGAATGAGGTTTGCCCAGCTACAGAGAGAGGCCTGATTAGACTTGACTGTTATTTTTATTAAAGGCGTGTAAAAGATTCTTGAAATTTCAAATAAGGCAACCTGACCGAGCCTTCCATTTTTTATTCATAGAAATTCTATGGACTGTGTATTTTTCTACTTTTCTTTTTTCCTTTCAGCTTCTTAGCTGTTTGATTTTTGTCACAGAAAATGTCTGTATCTTGGTCAGGTTTTCTGTTTTCAAGATGTTTTCCTTTTTAAAACCAATTTCTTTCAAGGGGAGGAAGCAAAACCAGGATAAATTAACCTCACCAGTACATTGCTGTGGTAGATTGGGATGAGTCCTGAAAAAACAGACACAGTGTATCACATCATAGACAAAAGGAAACGTATCCTAGAACTTGTAGTACACCTCATTACTTGCTCTCCCTATACATATTTATTCCTAAAATGCTCCTTAAATGAATAGAAGTCTCAGTTTGCTGTGTAGCTCTTGACTATTGGAATTAAAGAGGGAATTCATGGCAGAGAACAGCTCCTGTGCTCTATTTATGATATTATACAGTGGCATTTATAACAAAGAACCTTATTTGAAAGAAATATTATTAAGGAACTCTCTGATAAGGGATTATCATAGAAAAATGCTGGACTGCAAGGGGAACATTTCTCATTTTACAACATTTTCTCTTAGAGTGAGGCCATTAACAAAACTCTCTTGTAACACTGAAGTGAAGTTGTAGGGGGGACAAAATTTTCAGTCTTTGCAGTAAATGACAGTGTAATGTTTTCCTCGGGTTATTTTTGTTATTTACTATTGGGTGGTTTATGATATATTTTGATCTCAGGTAATTTAAATGTGTGATATATTTAACTGGTAGAATTCTTGTTTTCCCATTTTCACCTTGAAATTTTATCTATTCCCTGGAAGAAGCTGTTCACTGGAAAATGGAATAGATGGCTTGATATTGTGAGAGCCTCAGAAACCAAATTGGCTGTTCCCTTCCCTTTTTATACTTTTTGAAAGAAACCTCATTGGAAACACAAAATATTATGGAAAGCAGTCAGCTCGAGCACCCGTTAGAAATCCTGGTTTGTTATGAGGAGGAGCCTTTCCTCTGAAATGAAGCATTTGAGCTGCTGGATGATGCTGGAAACTGAAAGGGTGCAATGAAATCGAGAACATAACTGCTCATTCAGAGGGCAAATCACTCCCAGTTCTGCTGATGCAGCAACTGGTGCATTTTCCCCAATTATTCCAACAGTGTGCGCTTTGTTCTGTTAGTATGGTTTTTTTTCCCTGTTTTTCTTTTTTTCCAACCCCCTCTTCAGGTCAGTCCTCGCTGTTCCCGATGGAGGATGGGTTCCTGGACGATGGGCGTGGGGATCAGAGCCTGCACAGCGGGTTGGGGTCTCCCCACTGCTTCTCCCACCAGAACGGGGAGCGCGTGGAACGCTACTCCCGCAAGGTCTTTGTGGGGGGGCTGCCTCCGGACATCGATGAAGGTAAAAACCCCACCCAGGGCTCAGCCTTTGTCTGCCAGCTCAGGGATGGCTGTTCTCCAAGCTTTGATATGGAAATGGATCTTTCTTGTGAGTTAAGGCCGTGGTGTTCTTCTGCCACCGAAGAACAAAATCACGTGTCCACAGCTGACTTCAGCAGGATAAAAAGTACAAAAATGCAAAATAAAACAAGCCAATATCACCTGTGGAAGCTCATAAATCCATTGCAATTGTTGTACAGGCCTCAGAAGTCAGCAGCAGGAGAAGCTGCTCATAGTTTTATAAGATCTGTGTGGGGTAGCAAGTCCTAGCTCTGTGTTTGGTTGCTCCTGTGTAGTTGAGGTTGTTTCCAGCAATGATTTTTGTCCTGTGGTGGCTCCTGACATGTGCATGGTGAGAACCCAGACAGGAATGAATCTCTGCAGGGCATCCTGAGGCACCAGAGGTTTGTGGTGGTTTATCACACAAATACATACATGTGGCAGAACACTGCAGTCGTTATTAAAATAAAATCAAAAGGTCAGGTGCAGGTGTTGTGAAGCTTCCTTTCACCAGAGATCTGTGTCCTGTCTGTAGGAGCCTGCTGGCTTAGTGGTTAGAAGAAATACAACAATAAAGCTGAAAAGTTTTTTTCTTAATCACAGAATTGTTTTAATCCCCACTTTTTTTGTGTCAGAGCTTCTAATGCAGTGCTGTGACATGGTAACCTGAATTTCATGTCACCCATGAGAGCAGTTGACTGTTATAACAGTATAGATGCAGTGGCTCAGTTCCTGAGAATTAGTGGGTTATGAGCTTTTATTTATAATGATCAGTGAAAGAACAGTTTGAGCTTTGGCCTGTCTTGTTTTATAGGGATGTTCTGCCTTGTCACAAAGATCCCCCATCAGCTACTGAGCACTGCAGTGAGCTGCTGAACCTGGAGGGTCACAGAATGATTGTTTGTAGGATGAAGCTACCTGAAATTAGTGTCTTTCAAATGCCTTAAGTTCAATTTATTTTAAGCTCATGCCTTTTCCCTTCTCTCCTGTTCCAGATGAGATTACTGCAAGTTTTCGGCGCTTTGGACCTTTGATTGTAGACTGGCCACACAAGGCAGAGAGCAAATCTTATTTTCCTCCTAAAGGTAAGTTCTGCAAACCAATAAGATGAGCATTTTAGAAGAATTTTTTGTGATAAAGCACAAGGTTGGTGTGACGGTGAAACAATGTTTAGGGGGAAAGAAGAATTTAATCCTTGGGATTGTTCTAAACTGATGAAGTTTCAAATATGGCTTTGCAGTTATTATTCACTAAAAGAATTCTTCCTTAACTTCCTGTTTTTGCTTTATTCCATTTTCCCTCTTTCTCCCTGTTGTTGTACATGTAGTAACAGCTTTTTTAAAGGCACTAAATGCCTTCCACAGCAGCTGGGAAGGATTTGTCCCTTAGATGATCACCTAGAGCTCTTGTGGGTTGGAAATGTGTGCTGAGAGCACCTTAAATCTTTTCCCCTCCTGTGTGGCAGCGTGATGTTAAACCTAATTCTGAGTTAAATTCTGATCCTGTAGACAAACAGACAGCAGCAGTGATGTTTGTGTTTTCCCTTGGCCAGGATATGCATTTTTGCTGTTCCAAGATGAAAGCTCTGTGCAGGCACTGATTGATGCATGCATTGAAGAAGATGGAAAGCTCTATCTCTGTGTTTCCAGCCCCACTATCAAAGACAAACCGGTAGGTGGAATTGTCAGGGCCTGCACAATTCCTGGGTGATAATCACAAATTGGGCTCTTCACATGCAGTTTTTTCTGTCTTCAGAATGTTAATTTTAAAATTTCTTTAAGGTGTCAAATTAAGAAGAGAAAAGACCAACTTACTGCTTTTGAACTAGACATAAGAAAGTTTTTTAGTCTAGTTACAATGCTTACTTTTATCAGAAAAAAGATGTATTTCCAGACATGTATTTTTTGCTTGCTAATGATGAACTTGTAGAATTCATATTGTCTGAGTGTTGTATGTAACAGATAAATTCTAAAAAACATACTATGGCATTGAACTGTGAATTATTAATATATAAATGGTTGGGGGGCTGACACAAGACTGTCAGTAGTTGGGGACAATTCTGCTCTAGTCCTGTGCTTCAAATTTTGGCCAGCTGTAACCAAGTAGAAAGCAGCACAGGAGCTAAACAGGCATCTCTGGAGCCTGCTGCACTGAGATAAGGCTGGGACAACAGGAGCAGTGCAGATCTGTGTGACCAGGAGGGTTGTACAGCACAGCTCAGTCATGATTAAGTAAATGTGTGAGCAGAGGGTGAGGGGTTTTTTCCCCCAGAAATTTGGGTAACGAGGAAGTGATGAAATTTAGCATCCTCAAATGGTCTGTCTTAGGAGAGCTCGTTACCATTTCATTTTGAGAACTGATTGCTGAACAAGTAGAGTTTAGAAAGTACAGCTGTTTAAGAAGTTTTCTTCTCTGTAGGACGCTGTTGTAATTTATGTTACTGAGACACTTTGAATTGTGAATGGTTAAAAAAACCAGGCTTTTTGTCCATAGGTTCAGATCCGGCCTTGGAACCTTAGTGATAGTGATTTTGTTATGGATGGTTCCCAGCCTCTTGACCCAAGAAAAACCATTTTTGTTGGTGGTGTTCCTCGGCCTTTACGAGCAGGTACACACTGCAGCACTGGGCATGTTGGATGTGCAGCCTGGTTTGGGGAGCACTGGGGGAAGCCAGCCTGGCAGCGAGGGAATACTGAGTGTGATGACACAGTGGGGGCCACAAACCATCCTGAGGCGGTGCTTTGAGAGAAAGGAGCCAGCCTAGAGCCCTGTTTGGTTTTGCTTTGTGCTGCAGTGGAGCTGGCGATGATCATGGACCGGCTCTACGGAGGGGTTTGCTACGCCGGCATCGACACCGACCCCGAGCTGAAGTACCCCAAGGGGGCCGGGCGGGTGGCATTTTCCAACCAACAGAGCTACATTGCTGCTATCAGCGCCCGCTTCGTCCAGCTGCAGCACGGAGAGATTGATAAACGGGTAAGGCCCGCTCCCCCCTGCTCCTCTGCAAACGCCCTCCCTGCCTCAGAGGTGTGCTGGGAGTGTTACACCAGGTCAATCCCATTTTTAGTGCCTCTCAGATGCAGCACGGGATGGATGCGCAGTGCTGGGGAGCTGGTGGTGCTGGCACGTGGGAGGTGACTGTGAAAAAGGCTCTTCTCGAGTTGCTGAGTGTAGTGGGAAGTGTGGCAGCTGCCTTGGCCTTTTCCAAGAATATTGCGCTCCTCAGATGCTCCCTCTGCAAGGATTTGGGGTGTTTGTGAGATGCAGGGAGGGAGGTGCCTGCCAAGGATGGGGCAGCTCTTACTCCTGCTCTGCATCCTTTGGGAGAAGAGGCAGAACCCCCCCAGTGTGTGCTGGGTGTCCAAGAGCATCCTGGTAATGCCTTGTAAGCTTGTTACTGCCCTGCAGCCTTGCAGTCACCCTCCACAGCCTGTGCAAAGGCTGTGCTTGCTTATTTCTTTCCTTTATGATTGTATTCCTTATTATTTTAAATTAGAGCAATATGCCACATGGATCAGCACTTCGCTTTCTGCCCTCTTCATCTCTCTAAAATGTAGCTGCCAGTTACAGTGATACTCAGACCACAGTTTTGGGAAACTCAGATGCTCACATCTCCTCTTGTAATTCATCCTTTGTCTCTGGATTTTTCCTACATGACTGTCACTGCTGATCTTAATTTTAAAGTTAATACAGTGGAAAACCTCCAAACTTGGCTGATTAGCCCATTATCTTTTCACTTCTGCTTTGGTTATAAAGCAGAAAAATTGTAACAACAATTTGACTGTGGGCCTGTGAATTGGAATGTCTTTGTTCTAATCTTGGCTCTGAAATAAGTTCTGTACAGCTTTGAACAAATAATTTGGGCTGCCCTTGTGCAACTTGTGCTTGCATAAGCAGACACTTGGGTGAATAGGTCCATTGAAGCTGGTGGGACTACAAATTTAAGTAAGTACTTGTAAACTCTGAAAAAAAATTTTGCAATCTATTTCCCCTTCCTTCTCTTCCCCCACTCCCTATTTCCTCATTTTGTGGTGCAGTCTTTGTGTGGGGAGATAATGCTCAGAGAAGATTCATTATAAGAGAAATTGGGTGCATGAGGAAGGTAAAAATACAGCAACACTAGTTTTTATTAGGGTTCTATTTATTTTTAGTTTTCCAATACTGTTTTTCTGCAAAAAGAAAAATAAAATTAGTAAAAAAAAAACAACAGTAACAAGAAGGGATTTCCTGTAAAATTAGGCAAGGAGGTGCTGCTCAAGGGCGTGCCCTTAGATAGTGCACAGGAAGGGTTCAGCGGCTGGGGCTCCCACCCTGAGTGGGCCTGATGGAACTGCTGTAACTGAGGCTTTCCCTGGAGCTGGGAGATCCTCTGTGCCCAGCTCAGGGAGCAGTTCCAGCCCTGTCACAGAATTAATGTGACAAGGACACCTGAGCTGCACTTTGGCCTCCCAAGGTGGCTGAGCAGAGGGAACAGAGCAGAATCACCACATGAAGGAGGCCCGTGTGGCATCTTTGTCCTTTTAGCACTTGGAGAAGGCAGCACTCCTCAAAAATCCCCAACCTCCCACTGCAGAGCAGATTAGGGGATGGGGAATGTGGTGTTAGGAATATTTGCCTGCTCTTGTACAAATGGACTGAGTTGGCAGGGCAGGGTTTTGGGAAATGCAACTCCAGCACTGAAAGAGGAGAAAAACAGGTCATTAAAAAGGCTGTTGTGCTCCGTCTGAGCAGTTTATGTGTCCTGTAAGCAAAATGACATCAAACTACTGCAGTGCCATCTGGACTGTGATAAAATTGGGTGGGTTTAAAAGCCCAGCAAGTTGTGAATGTCCTTATTTGCCTGAGGTGTGTCCGAGGCCTGTGAGGTGCAGAGGGGAGCAGCCCCAGGCCAGATGCAGAGATAACAGCAGAGATAGCAGTGACAGCCCGGGTGTTTGAAAATGATGGTGAAAACATCACATGCAGTGATCTTAAGAGAAGGTTCACAAACCCTTCTAGAGCAGGAACTTGTACCTATATTTATTTCTGCTGTTCTGAATTCCTGCCCATCACCTGGCCCTTAATGCCAAGCGTGGGAGGGTATCAGTCCCATGGTAAGCCTCTCATTTGATCCCAACGAGATCAGGTGGATTTCCTTTTGCTGAGAGGACTAAGCCATGGAAAAAATACAGAAACAAAGTGTTTATTTAGAGAATAAATGAATTGTCTTAATGCTGGAAATTCAGACACATGTGCATATTTAATCAACAGTTACAGTGTTGTATAAACAGTTTCCATTCCTGCCTGAAAGGGACAGAGCTTAATTGGGCATCAAAAATAACTCCCATAATTATCCAAGGTTTTGGTGTCAGTCAGTACATTGTTCGAGCCTTTCTGTAACTCAGTGACAGCAGGTGTCAGGCTGATGGTCAGCACTGATTTCTGGGGTTTTTCTGAAGGATCAGACAGGGGGTAGAAGTGTTGAAGTGCCTGGAATTTGGGGTGTTCAACAGCCACGTTCAGGTGTCACGAGGGGGAAATCTTGGTTCTAGCACTCCCTACTGCATAACTGCTGTCTGTCCTGCTAAAACACAGGTGAGGGGTTAAGAATTTGCACTGAAGAATGACCAACTGTCTCGTTTTGTGGCTGCAGGTGGAAGTTAAGCCATATGTCTTGGACGATCAGCTGTGTGACGAGTGTCAGGGCGCCCGCTGCGGCGGGAAGTTCGCCCCGTTCTTCTGTGCTAACGTGACGTGTCTGCAGTATTACTGTGAATATTGCTGGGCTGCTATCCATTCCCGGGCCGGCAGGGAGTTCCACAAGCCCCTGGTGAAGGAGGGAGGGGACCGCCCGAGACATATTTCATTCCGCTGGAACTAAAGGATCGCTCATTTGCAGGCCTCCAATTAAGTGCACTCTTCTGTTCCTCCCCACCCCGCCCCTCACTCACAGCATGTCCTTTTGTAGTAGTCTGTAATTTAACAATAGTCTAATGAAAGAATGACCTATAATGGGTATTTTATAGAATCTTGTCATTGAAAACTGTATTGGGAACTCCTTTTCGTATCGATAACATGTTGCAAGTGAGTTGCATTCTCTTGTCTTTACTACCGAGAGAACACTTAATTTCCTGCAACGTTTTCTTAGAGGAGAGAAAAAATATTAAGAGAAGAGAATTGAAACAATAGAGTATTTTGGTTTTTTAATTAAATTATTGTTAATAAAGAACATAATAATACTTTTATTAAATAACCGTGTAACAATAACACTATCAGTCTGTTCTGACACTTTTCCCCCAGGGAAGCCTGTTTTTGCCTCTCTTTTTTTTTTTTTATTTTTTTTTTTTTTTTTTTTATTTGTTTGTTTTTGGATTTTTCCAGCAACAGATGAAGTTAGCATTTACCTACCAACAGGAAAGAGCATGTTTAAAGCAACAGAAATGCATGAGCAAAGTTGAAGCAGCACTATAATAATGATCTTTTTTGTTTGTTTTTCTCTTTTAAACTCTTTTAAGGGTTTTGAGGCTGAAATTTTAGCTCGGTGTGTATCTGACCGTACCTCTGGCTACCACCCACATCCAAATTACTAACGAGATAGGCAGAGCTTACTATATTTTCATCAAAATTATTACATTTTAAGAATTCCTGAATGTAAAAGTTGAGTAAAGTTACTACTGAGGGGGGAGTGCACTTTTTTTTTTCTTTACGAGAACTCAATTGTCTGGTTACAGCCCTAGATATCCTACCAAAGCTAGAGTAATGACAACTAGTGAACTGGCATTTCCTCTCCTGAAGGATAAATATATAGATTTTATTTTTGATGGCTATATATAACTCTATATCCTAATATACTAACATTCATCAGGGGCCAGCCTTTGCTCTCCATTTTGACGTGAAAAAGTAGAAAACCTAAAGATACCTCAAGGATATCACTGATTTTTACTGGAGTTTTGCTATTCCATTGTGGCACACAAACTCAAATTGGCTGCTTATTGGTTTCCCATCTTGGCTGTAAAGTCAGTTTTTGATCCCCTCAAATTTAGCTGTAACAGAAGGCATGAACCCAAGGAGTTTCCAAATCCTGCTCTGCACCGCCGGCCGGATTTTGTGCACGGAATGGTGCAAGCGTGCAGATGCCTTTCTTACTCTTCCTGTAGAATGAATCCCAGCTCAGATCCCAGCTCTTCAGAACTAATTGTGGGGAGATAAAGACACGCAGGTGGAAGTGCCAACACCGCTAATTAACGCCGGCTTTATTGGGACTCAGCCCTGCCCTGAGAAGCATCAGCCCAGGACACGCGAAGCGAACGCTGACGAGCGGGTGCAGAGGGTTTAGTTTGAAACAGATGAATGAAGGAGTAGTTCTGAAAATTTATTTGTAGTACTTTTGAACTAAATGCCCTGGCCAACTTCTCCACCAAGGATGTAGCAGTGTGCAAACCAAGTGATTCTGTGGCAATCTCTGCCCGGCCCCAGGGGCCTGGGACCACCCGAGAGTCTCCCAAACCAAAGATTTGCCCTGGCACTGCTTGGAAAACATCTGCTCCCTTCAAAGCCCCCCTCATCCCTTTCCCCCAGCCCCCATTATCTTTATGAGAAGCAGTTTTTCTGTTCAATACAGGCTTTAATGAACTGATACCTTACCAAGTTCCAAAGGTCAAAATGGAGACATTTGCTGTCTATTAGTCAAGTATAGCAAGGGAGCTGCTTTTACTGAAATCCCTGAAAATATTGACAACAGTAATGCAAATGCAGAGTGCTCTTGTGTAGATTGTCAGGGACTTTTTTTTCTCTGAAGTACATAATTCTAGTTGGAATGTTCCTTTCATTTTTTTAATGCTTGTAGGTGGCTTGGGGTGTGCTATTGTGCCGATCCTACCCAGCAAACAGGTGAGGTGGGTTTCCATTACAAGAAAATAACACTGTTTGAGAACTAGCTTTGAATAATAATTTTTTCCCTTTGTACATGACCTGCTGAATTTCGGTACAGTGTTTTTGTAGCTAACTTATTTTGTCATGCACATAATGTATATTTGTTATGCACTACTTTTGTATATCTTGTTTTTCCAACAGTGAGCATTTTTAGGCACACTTTTCACTGACGGGATATCTCTTTATGCAATACCTCAATTTTTCATATTGCAAAGAGTAGCTTTTTGTACTTTTATTACTGAGAGATCTTCATATACTTCATTTTTTAATATAAATAATTTTAATAAATTTTATTTTCTTATATTCTGCTTTTTATACATTTCAGTGCTCTGCATACATTTTGAATTATGGATGTTGTGCACTGGCAATGCTATTTTAGAATCTGCAGAGAAAAGAAAGCATGTTGCTTAAACATCTTAGCCCAGCACCAGGTATTTGGTGTACATATAATTTAAGAAATAGTATATGTAAAGTTGAGAATTAAAGAAGAAAAAGCATGAAAGTGACAAATGACACTTGTCTTTAGACCCATGAAATTTAAATGCATAAATATAGTGTAGAAATTTAAAAGTCAAGAACCATCAAAATTGTCTACCGCTTCTTACTGAGTTTTTAAAAATTATACACAAATGCAGACGTTTTTGGTGAATGTTTAGCCATTTTTATTATTAATAAAGAATCGGTGTTAGGTGTTTGATGCAGAACCGTGTCTGCTCTTTTAAATTATATTTAAAGAATAAAAGAGAGCCTGCTAGGTGGCAGGCATGTAATGTTAGTATGCATGACTAATGTAAGAAATCGTTATTCTACTAATATTCACTTGTGATTGTGTGACAAGCGTGTTTACAGATCCTTTGGTTACACTTCAATTTACAGGGCATAAACAATTCTCTCCATTACTCTGTGCTTCAACAGTGCTGGCCAAGCCTCCTGATGGCACGGGGCTCTCTGGGGTTACCGTGTAGCCCCAGGCTCATTAACGTGTAATTAGCTACCGGTGGGGGGGTGTCATTAATGAGCAGCGGCGTTCCCCGGGGGAGGGACAGAGTAATTCCATGGTTATTTTTGCAATGTAAAATAAAGTGTTTCTGATTATTTTATATGTAAAGGAACCCCACTGCCCCGTGCTTTTTTGGTATAGTCTCTACTTCTCCATACACAGACCTCTGCAGAATGCAAATTTCAACCTTGCAGTGACTGAATTTAGCGTTTTATAAGGATGCTGTTGGAAAGACTTGATAATTCACCCCTTGTGTTTTTGAAGAGTTCAAACCTTCTGTTCAAAGGTGATTTAAAACTTGAATGTGATGGATTGTGGCAAGTTAACTTCAAGTTATGTGCAATACCTATTTCAGACTTCTGGAAGATCTTTGCAGTGTAATTCTTTGTTTTTAATTGCAGACATTTAAAAATGTCATTTTCTACTGTTCTAGTAAATCCTCTTTCTTGCTGGTGTTTCTAAAGAAAAGAATCAGAAATCAATCTTTCTACTAATGTAAATTTGAGATTATTTTTAAAAAAAATGGAATAAAACGTTTTGGTCATTTGCTTTATTTTATTATCTTATTTTAAAGCTACTGTGATAGCATTGTAAGAATTGGGACAATATTGTATTCAACTGTTTTATTTTTTATATTTTTAAATTTTAAAGTATAATTAGTTTTTATAATTTTCATCAGATTTTTTTGTTATATTTTTTGGAAGTGAAACTTTTAGCAAGTGGGTGTCTAGTTTTTACTAATCCCTAATATGTTTTTCCCCCAATGTATTGCTCATATTATCAGAAGGAAAAGTTATTTAAGTATGTCAGTTAATTGTACTACTTGGCTGAATTTCCATATAGTTTTTACTGTGTATGGGGAGGTTGTAGTATTTATTATAGCATTTTAAATAAGGGTAATTCATTTTTTATTAAAGTCATTTTCACGTTTAAGTTCATATTTTTGTATGTTCTACTCTAAGTTATATAACACAAGTTACTTTTTTTAAAGAGTTCATTTGTTGAAGTGCTAGTGAAAATTAATGTTATTAAATAGTTTGCAAATGACTATTTATACCAGTATGCATATAATTTTTAAATATTTGTAATGTGAGATGTTGAATGAATAAAACTTTTAACTCAATGTTTCTCCTTAACCTTTTTCTTTTGAGCTTCCTGTAGGAACTCGTTCCTTTGTGGCCGAAGCTCGTGGGGCTTGGGGAGGGGATTTTGTTGGGCTGTGTGGGGTGAAAAGGGCTTTAGGGGAAGTTCTGCTGCCCTGTCCTGGTCACAAATGCACCAAAGGTTCCCTGGGGAGGTGAAGATGCAGCAGGTGAGGAGAGAACCACCGAGGCACAGGTAACCCCACCATGGTTTGGGCTGGAAGGGACCTTAAAGCTCAGCCAGTGCCACCCCCTGCCACAGGCAGGGACACCTGCCACTGTCCCAGGTGGCTCCAAGCACCATCCAGCCTGGCCTTGGGCACTGCCTGGGATCCAGAGGCAGCCCCAGCTGCTCTGGGCACCCTGTGCCAGGGCCTGCCCACCCTGACAGGGAAGAATTCCTTCCCAACATCCCATCCATCCCTGCTCTGTCAGTGTGAAGCCACTCCCTGTGTCCTGTCCCTCCATCCCTTGTAAAGGATCTCTCTCCGTCTTTCCTTCAGCTACTGGAAGGCCACAGTTGGGTCAACAAATCCTTCTCTTTTCCAGGCTGAACAATCCCAGCTCCTTCAGCCAGAGACAGACCAGAGACCACCGTGCAGTGGGACAGAGAGAGGACCAGAGCGGGGCCAGGGCAGAGCCCAGCAAGGCAGGGACAGGCAGGGAATCCTCTTTAATTGTCTCACGTGAAGGCATCTGACATTTTAGAGAACTTGCTCGTTTCAGCCTTTAATTTAAAATCTCTAAACTTGAAATCTGCAAAGTCGTGTGGAGCATTTTTACCTTACAGATGTGGTCTTCAAGGACTGTTCAACAGGTGCTTAAGGAATCCCAGAGCTGTGCTGCTAATCTCGAGTGCCATCACTGAAGGAATTGTGGTGCAAATGCTCGGTGGATGGTGAGTCTCATTCCTTTGTGTGGGTGCTCCGGAAGGTCCTGCAGCTCTGATGGGATTAGTTCTGCCAGTGCTGATCCCTTCACTTGCTTTTGCCTTCACCTGGTGCACGTGCAGCAGCTCCTGCCTTTGGAAATTGGTTTTTCACAGCAATGGGAAGCTTTGCTGGTGGTTCCACGCAGATCTTCCCAATTCCCTTGCCATGACTGTTAGAACAGAAAGCTGGGATGCTGGGATCAGGAGTGGCTGGAGGTGCATTGCCTGCCCAGTGAGTCAGGAATGCCTCAGTGCCAGCCAGGCAGCACCAACCTTTACCAGCTCCAGCTGTGACTTGGCTGGGAAACTTTATCCCTCTGTTCCCTGCACTGGGGTTGTTGGGAAATAGCCACAGTTCTTTACATTGTTTTCAAGTGCAAATGGTCTTTCAGACAACATGGGCTTATTTATGTGTTCATGTTTTTTCACAAGTGTGACAGGCTTGAAATCTGGTCCTGTAGTATGGAAGGTTTGAGGCTTTGGATGCCGTGGTGGTGGAACCAGCAGTGCCCTTCCCAAACAGGGCACTCCCTGCCTGACCCCAAAATCCTGCAAACTCAGAGTGTCTCAGGATCCAACATCTCACTTGCAGTTGGGGATTACAGTGTATATTCATTCTAGAATTCTCCTATTCCGAAGATTGCAGAATCCTTGGTGAATGTTTAAGTTTTCTTACTAGGCAAAGCCTAAAACATTGAAACAAATAAGGGGAAAGGCCTGGATCACTCAAAACTCCAGATAATCACTGTTGGGAGTGATGGGCTGATTCTAAATTGCTGGTAAGTTTCTTGGGCAATGACACAACAAATCCATTTTGGGTTTCACTTTGCACTGAAGCTGTTAATAAATGCTACAGGCAGACTACAGAAGGTGGAGGTAAGCCATGCTGGGAGGAATTCCAGAATTCCCAGTGTGTGATTCCCAGCTTTTTCCTTCCAGCACAGCTGCCCCCATCACAGTCCCCGGGAGCCCTCTCAGGTGCCACTGGCACCGAAGGAGCTGCCACATTCCAGCCTGGTGCAGGAGGTGGATGGACCCAGTCTCCCCCTGATTTAGAGGCTGAGCTGATCTCCAGGAGGGCTCTGAGCTGTCAGGTTGTTGTGGGACACTTCCTGACCCTCCAGCTGCCTCTCCCAAAATGCTCAGTGCAGATCCAGGGAATCTGGGATGAGCCATAGCCTCGGAAAGGAGAGATGAGGAGAAAAGCTGCCATCCCTTCCTCTGTGTGAAATAAGCTGATTCAGTTTGTCAGAGTGAAAAACAGCCTGTGGGATAAGAATATCCTCACAGCTGTCTGTGCACTCAGAGGAACTGAAGGGCGTGAATCAGTGCTCTGAATACACCACTGAAAGTCTTCCTGCACCCCCATGCTCTGATTGATGCCATCAGATATCACCTGTTTTCATGGCACAGGAACTATAATTTCCTGACTTCTTGTAGGGCTTGTCAGAGAGACAATTTGATACTAAATGCTGCTTTATTTGAATGCATCTCTCCCTAAGGGAAGCTGCCTCTGTCACTTTGTTTATGGAGCGTGGGAGACCATGTTCTGTCAAGGTTCCTCCACAAAATTTGCTGGTCCAAAGTTCTCAGTCCTCCTTGGTATACATAAAATACAGAGATGTATTAAGTCAGTGCTTGATTGCATTTTTCCTCCTGAAATTTAATTTGGTGAGTCATGAAAGCTGAGATTAAATCCTCTGAGCACAGCACAGGTCAAGGATGACTGTGAGAACATATTTTTGGGTTTGTATTATTCTTAATGTTTAAAATGGATGTCGTTTTATTGCTGTCAGTCGTGGGGTATTTTTTTATTCCAAAACTTTGAGTTGCTTTGCTTTTCATGGGAGTGAAGAGCATTGGTTTTAAATGGCAGTGATGGGGTAGATGCAGTGGACACACACTGTGTGCCTCAATAACTCAGACCAGATCTGAAATCCATGGAAGGAGAGCAATGCATTAAAAAGTAAAGAATCTCTGCCAGCCTTGTCCAACCCAAGGTTTGAAAAGAATGTTTGCTTGGTGTAAATCACCATCTGACATCTCTGCTGACTCACAGACCAGGATCAGTTTGCTCAGGGATTGTTCAGGCCTTGCTGTGCATTAAGTTGTCACTTTGGCCAAGTGTCACTTTGCAAGGCAATGCTTGTGGCTTTAAGCTGATGCCCAGCACTGGGCTGGGTTGGGAGCACGTTCATGCCAAGTGTTTCTGAGTTCAAATGGGATTCCTCACGTTTCTGAGGCATTCTCCTGGAAGCAGCAGCATCAGCCCCCAGCTCTGCTGCAGTGGGCCAGCTGTGCACGGACAGATGTTGCTCTGTACACACTGGCAAAATCAGCCCAGCTCTTCACTCAGTGGAAAGGGAATTTGCTCAGGCGTTGCTTTTGCAGGGGTGTCTGTGGAGGAATGTGAGGGCAGAACAAAGCAGTGGCTGCTTCCATTTTCTCTGCAGAGGAGCAATCCACGGAGACAGAGCCCTGCTCTGCTCCTCTCCTGGCAGCACCCTGATGTCTCTGGGGGAGAGAGGGAGGAGGGTGCTCAGTGCCATTATAGGGTGGCCTTGCTGCTGAGAATCCCAGAACCTTTTGGGTTGGAAAAGACCTCAGAGTCCATCAAGTCCCAGCTGTGCCCCATCCCCACCTTGTCCCCAGCCCAGAGCACTGAATGCAACCTCCAGAGATGGGCACTCCTGCACTCAGGTGTGTTGGTGGTCACACTTTGGCCTGGGATCCCATTGGATCTCAGAGGAGAAGTAAGAAATTGTGAGCTTTCTTTGCCTGGTCTTGGGTTATCTACATTAATGCTGAATCTGGAGATGATTAGTGATTTTTGCATTTTACATCCTGCATGAGCCAGGATTCTTTCAGGAGGGTTATGACAGATAGAGCTGAACTTCCTCAGCTGTGTGTTCTCTCAGGATCTTACTGTACATTCCCCTGAATGGAGACTTTTAATCTTTAATATCATAGTCTCTGCAGCCTAAGACTTGGAAAAGTTTCCCTGTCTCTGATTTGGAAACAAATACTGATAGCTTGCACATTTAGTTCATTTTTCATTTGGAAAATGAAATCAGAGCAAGTGAAGTCCTCACCTGCCTTCTGCTTCATCCACTTGACTACCAGCCTTTCCTGCAAATCAGGCTGTGCATTCTGGTGTAATCTCAGGGCTCATTTTGTCTCCTCGTTTTCCCCATAGTTTTATTTCCAGTTGGCAATCTGTTGAAATGCTGTAACACAAAGTTCTGCTAAGCCAGGGGTTTTGATCTCCTTGACGTGGGTTTTCTTGTAAAGCCCATGGATCTCGTCAGTGATTTGGAAATGTCTCCAGGGGAGGCTCAGGCTTTTATGTAACACAGTTTATAGTCTGCTAAATATTTTTATGCACAGCATGAAGAGATGGGAGAATTGGCTTCTCCTTATGAGTGGTGTGGAGGAAGGGATTCCAATGGGTGTGGTTTGTAAAGCAGTGGGAGCTGGGCAGGTTCACTGCTGTGAAATGCAGGTGCTGTTCCATTTTCTTTCTCTGCTCCCCCATTACTGCTCACACAATTAACTGAGAGCCAGGCTAAATGATGAAAGAAGTTAGAAAAAGCTGAAGGCAAATTCATTGCTTTGACTTAGCAGAAGTCGTGACTTTTGTTTTTATAATGATTCCTGGTTACACTAATAAATGGTCCCCAGCGTCTTTTGTGCAGTAACCACATACTAATGAAATCCCTCACTCCAGTGACTTATTAAATATTCTGTGAAAATGAAGGTGATAGAATAATTGTTTGTGCTACTGCTGAGGGTATAATTAACAAGGTTTGAGTGTAGCTGTTGTCAGAATGAGCACACTTTTCCCTGTTCAGTGTCAGAGTCCTACCTCAGATGTATTCACCCTTTGCAGTTCATCAAGGTAATGTTACACTTAATGAGCAATGGCCTTGCCTGAGTTATGTTGGATTTTAGGGTAAGTTTAGGTGAGATGTATGGAAGAAATTGTTCCCTGTGAGGGTGGGGAGGCCCTGGCACAGGGTGCCCAGGGAAGCTGTGGCTGCCCCTGGATCCCTGGAAGTGCCCAAGGCCAGGCTGGACAGGGCTTGGAGCAACCTGGGACAGTGGAAAGTGTCCCTGCTGATGGCAGAGCCAGAATGAGATATCTTTAAAGGTCCCACCCAACCCATTCTGTGGTTCCATGAATTCTGTGGAATCATGTGAGTATTTCCACTGCAAAGAATGCTCAGAGAAACCCAAATCTCCCCCAGGAGCAGAAAGGGTGGGTTTTTTCACAGAATCTCTGACCATGTGTGCAGCCATGTGTCCCAATGGCTCCTTCCTTCCTTCTCCTTGGCATCAGCTGTAGGCACCAAAAGCTGCCTCATTTTAAAAGGACTGTCGGGGCTCATGGATGATGACACATCCTTGGCCAAAGCACGACTGAAACAATGGAATTCAGGAACCAAGTCGTGCGATGGAGGAGCTGCCACTGGAGCACACAGCAAGCACACAATGAGGTGCAGGCTGAAGGCTGGAATCTGGGCTATTTTTAACCAGAGAGTTGCAGCTGTGGTGAAAAGCTGAGATGTTTGCTCAGGATGATTAATACAGAGATAGTGGCCAGCTGGTAGTCAGTTCACACATGTGGAAAGGTGGGTGAAGAGCAGTGTGCAGCTAAAATAGCTGAACTTGACAGATCTGCAGAGAGATTTTAGGTGGCACTGATTTTTCTGGGTAGCAGCAGATCCGAAAAAGGATCTGAGCTGAATTTGCATTTGAGATCAAAGTGCTGGCAACGTGCTGTTGGGAAAAGTGGACAAAATGTGCCCCACGAGGTCTGTGTGTTTGCATTAACAGGGTGGAAGCATTTCTGTGAGTACAGGTGCTGAGAAACCACTGCCTTGGCAGCCGTGGTGCCCTGAGGAGGCCGGAGGAAGGAAGCAGCTGCCAGCTGGCACAGGCAGCTCCTGCCCTGGCAGATACAGCAGCGAGTGTTCCTGCACAATGCCGAGACAGTCATGGAATGAACACGGGGCTCTTTGGGTTTGTGTGTGAGCATTCACTGGGGGGTTGTGGTGTGGGCAGCACTGCAGCTAAAGAAGGGATTTCTTTACCAGGGCTTTGGGATGCATGCACCTGGGGAAGTCTGTATGCCAGGACCAGTTTTTAATGAAGCTTTTGGTTTTAATATCCCAAACTGAACTCACTGCCTCAGTGGTACAGTTGGTTAGTGCAGGTTTAGACAGAGGAGAGAGTTTGGGTTTGCAGAGGAGTGGAATTGAAAATTGTAGAATCATAGAATATCCTGAGTGGAAGGGACCCACAGGGATCATTGATCCAGCTCCCGTCCCTGCACAGCCCCAAAATCCCACCCTGGGCACCACTGGCAGTGCTGTCCAAACCCTCCTGGAGCTCCGGCTGCCTCGGGGCTGTGCCCATCCCTGGGGAGCCTGGGCAGTGCCAGCACCTCTGGGGGAAGAACCTGTCCCAAATATAGGAGGTCACAGTTGATATTTGAGGTCACAGTTGATCTCAAGGCTCCTGACCCGGTGGTTGTGTCACACCTACAACCTCCTTTGCAGTCCACACCCTTTGGACCCTGCAGGAGATGCCCTTTTATAGCTGGGAAACAACGAATTACTCTGTCAGGCCGTGCCTCTGCGAGTTGTTTTTCCTCATTTGCGGCTGCATACGCCAGATGCCTTTAGCGGGCAGTGTGTACGAGAGCCGGCAGCCCAGGGACGCTCGGCAGGCCGCGCTCGCTGCCGGCCGGAGCGGCGGCCCCGGTTCCGCGGGAGCGGCCGCCACCTGGCGGGGCCCGCCCGCACTGCGCCGGCCGGGCCCGGCGCGGGAACCGCTCGGGGGGGAAGAGCTCCGCGATCACCGAGTCCAGCTGTGCCACATCCCCACCTTGTCCCCAACTCAGAGCACCGAGTGCCGCCTCCAGGGATGGGCTCTCCAAACCTCCCTGGGCAGTTGCAGTGCCTGAGCACCCTTTCCATGGGGAAATTCCTGCTGATTCCACCCGGAGCCTGCCCTGGCCCAGCCCGAGGTGGTTTCCTCTCATCCTGGATGCCCTCCTGGCTGTCCCCTCCTGTCAGGGAGCTGTGCAGAGCCACAAGGGCCGCCCTGAGCCTCCTTTTCTCCAGGCTGAGCCCCTTTCCCAGCTCCCCCAGCTCCGTTCCCTTCTCTGAACGCACACAGGGACCCTCAGCCTCCTCAAAGCCTGGGGAATGACCATGGTTTGCTTCGTGGTCTCTGCATCCATCACGGATGGTAACACCATTCATGCTGCCAGTGCTGCTGAAACAATTAGAAAAAGTAGGTATTTTCATAGAATTTATTATTTCTAATTTGCAACCCTGTGCAAACTGAACTCCGGGAAGTAATCTGGAGCAGTATTTTAGTGACAAAGAAAACATCAGTGGGACTTGACGTAAATTCTTCCCTGTGAGGCCATGGCACAGGGTACCCAGAGAAGCTGTGGATGCCCCATCCCTGGGAAGTGTTCAAGGCCAGCTTGAATGGGGCTTGGAGCAACCTGGGATAGTGGAAGGTGTCTCTGCACATGGCAGGGGGTGGAACTGGATGGTGTTTAAGGTTTCTTCCAACCCAAACCATTCCATGATTCTATGACTTGAGCTCTCCAGTGGTTTGAGAATGCCAGTTGTCACCGTCCATACCCAACAAACCCATGGCTGCCATGGGACCCCGAGCACCAGCACGGGCTGGACTGACCCGCCAGGCATCCTGTCAGTGTCACACATCTGTTGCTGCCTGAAGGACAAAAAGGTATTTGATGTTTCATAATTGTTTTGCACGTGGCTGGAGTGGGTGCACTGCTTGGAGAGGAAATCCTTGTATCAGTGCAGGCACTGCAGCAGCACCTGCACCAAAGAGATGCCAGGGTTTCCCCGCTGGAGAGACAAACAAGACATCAAACAACCTTCAGCCCAGAGTCCCCTTACCATTGGTACAAACAGATCAATAACTTGGATGAAATATATCAATACATGGCTTCGGGCAGCGGCAATGTGTGCTAAACTCTAGCACTGACCCAGGGACCAGGGGACATGCAGCCCCTCAGTCCCTGGCTCCACTCACCGACCCCCGGCTCCCCTCAGTCCCCGGCTCGTCTCACCAACCCCTCGCTGCCCACTCAGTCCCGGCTGGTCTCACAACCCTTCGCTCCTTTCACTGACCTATCCCCGGTTCCCCTCACAGAGGCCCAGCCCGGCTCCTCTCAGTCCCCGGTTCCCCTCATTGACCCCTGAATTCCCCTCACCGCCCCTCAGCCCCGGTTCCCCTCACCGACCCTTTTGTCCCCCGGTTCCCCTCGCCGCCCCCTCAGCTGCGGCTCCTTTCAGCCCCCGGTTCCCCTCACTTAGCCTCAGTCTCCGGTTACCCTCAGTCCCCGCTCCCCTCACCGACCCTCGTCTCTCCTCACTAAGCCTCAGTCCCCGGTTACCCTCACAGCCCCCAGCCCCGGTTCCCCTCATGCCCGCGGTCCCGCCGCAGATGGAGCGCGGCCGCCACGCCCGCCCGCCCGTGCCGCTGGTGTACGTGAACAGCTTCGGCTCGCACCGCTGCGGCACCGTGATCCGCCTGGGCCGGGGCTGGCGGCAGAGCCCCGGGCAGAGCCCCCCGGGCCGGGCCGGGGCCCCGAGGGCCGCCCCGGAGCCGCGGGCCGGGCGCAGTGCCGGGCCGGGCGGCAGCGGGAGGCGAGCGGGGAGCGGCGGCGAGGCGAGAGCCGGCAGCCGCACCAGCAGCGGTAGGTGAGACCCCGGGACAGCCCCCTTGTGTCGGGCTCTCTGAGGGCCGGAGATGGCTCAGTTGTTGTCTTAATTGTACCAGGAACAGCGGGAACAACAAAACCCGGGGGGGGAGGGGGGGGGGGTGTGATTCTTCCCCAGTTCTGGGCACTGGCGAGGTCACACCTCGATTGCTGTGTCCAGTTCTGGGAAAGAGGGAATGAAAAGTTCCCAGAAGCCTGTTGTCTGATGTGTGGGTGCTGTGTAGTTTTGAAATCTGTTTTGTGGCACTTGAGAGATGCTTACTTGCCCTATGGTTATAATGGAGTAAAGAAGAAGGGAACAAGCTGCAGGATGTAAGGATTGATACCCTGTAAAGTGACCAGAAATAAGGATCTCTGTGGAATCACAGAGTGGTTTGGATTGGGAGGGACCTTAAAGACCATCCAGTTCTACCCCCTTCCTAGGGACACCTTCCTCTAGACCAGGCTGTTCAGAGCTCCATCCAGCCTGTCTTGGACACTTCCAGGGATGGGGCAGCCACAGCTTCACCGGGCAACCTGTGCCAGTGATCAACATCTTCCTTAGGAACATATTCTAAATACTAAAAAAATGCTTTCTAAACTCTTTCCAGATGACCCTCGAGAGGCTAAGGCTGACACCTTTGACTTTCCCATCCCTTCAAGAGACGTTGATAAAGTCATTAAACGAAAGAAGAAAAAGGTATAAAGTGTGGCAGCTCAATTAGCTGCCTTGGCATTTGAGAAAGCTGCTTGTTCTCTCTGTGTGAGAGCAGGAGGGAGATTAAAAGATGGAATTGGTAGCCTGTTACTGAAAACCTTACTTACAGAAAAGAGAAAATGGTATTATCTTCCCTCTCTGGAGGCTTTAAAATTCTGGCTCTTATTCAATAAAGCACTTAAGTGTGTGCTTACCTTGAAAAATGAGAGTATGCTGTTGACTTAAAAAGTCTGTACTGAAATGCTTTGCTGGATTGGGGCCAGGGTGCAGCACACCTTGGGGTGAAACCCAGCAGGAAAAAGCTCTGCAGCTCCTCTTCCTCTCATGTTTTAAACAAAGAAATCCCACGAGTTACAAATAAGCAAAGGCAGGAACCCAAGCTATTAACGCCATCCTTGGAGCAATGCAGAATTACTTTCTGCTTCACAAATGTGTTTCTGTTCCTGTTCAGTAGTTCGACAAATGCTTGAAATTTTAAGAGGAACATTTGTTAAGCAGTAACTCATTATGAGATTCTGTAATGTGTGAAGTACAAGTAATCAGCTGGACTAGAGCAGAGCCATGTCGTAGATACTTGACTTAAAAACAGCAAAATGTTACCAACTGCAGAGGAACAGCTAATAACATCCTGGAATATGGCTCTCTTGGTGCATTGAACACTCTTCAAAAATAATGAGGAATATACAGAACATTGTAGCAATAAATGTCCTTGAGAAAGGAATTATCTTTAGATTTAAACAAGTTTCTCAAATGAAGTCCAGCAAAAGTCCAAATATCAGCATGTCAACAGCCTATTATTTGTTAGGCCACCTCTGCCTGAATGCTTTTGTCCACAATTCTAATTTAATCTTTCCAATGCACAAGTTTGAAACCTGCCCACTACAGACAGAGCTTTATGCCTCTGACATAAAAGTTTACAACATCTATAAAACAAATTAATATGGATTTGATATGAGATAGGCAAGAGCATTGCTATTCTGGAATCTGAGTTTGGGCCTCAGTTGTGCTGCTGCTTGGGTTGGGAGAAACCTGAATCACCATTTAGTTCCATTCCCTGCCATGTGCAGGGACACCTGTTTCCCACATGGGAAACTTTTTGCTCCTGGAAAACTACACAATCTTTTTTTGCCCCCCATTTTGGATGACTTTGAAAAAGCTTAATGGCTCTACACACGTTCTCATGAGCTTTGCTTATCTAGAAGGGCACTACTCAAGTCCTGGGTAAACACAAGAGTTCTGGGCAAGAAAGGAGGTGGAGATCTCATGTGAAAAATCATGGAGGAATTTATGGTTCTGACCTTTAAATAGAGGTGATTCTTCCATATATCCCACATTCCTTCTTCCCTTCTTTCCCGGTCCTTAACAGAAAAACCCAGCTGGACTTCATAGACATTGTGGGGAGTTCAAAGTTCTGCCCTATAGATGTTTTAATGCAAACTTTTTATATGCTTCACATTTTATCTTTCAGTCCAAAGTCTGGCACAAAGTCTGGAAAGTGATTTCAAAAATGCTTGAGGAAAATGAAAGGTTCAGAAGTCGACTGTTGACCTGCAGCCAGTTTGATGGAGAAGGTAGGAAATGAACTGCTAAGGTTTTATTTTACTAGGAAAAACAAATTATTAATGCAAGTGAAGATCCCAAGGTTTAAGGTCCATTCAGCTGGTTTTTGGGTAGTAGGTTTTACAACTCATAAATGGAATTCATTCCATGCTTTAGGCACTTCTAGCTTTTTTGGAAAAAACCCTTTTGTTTCATGGAGGGTCTTGTGTGTTTTAATTTGGAGGAAGGCTGGTGGAAGTGTTTGCTGCAGCCTGACATTAGAGACATGCACATCAAACATCTGCAAGTTTTTCTGAACATGTGAAATATGTAATTAAACTTATTCACAGATGGGTCCAAGGCAGTAGTTGTATGAATAATAATTTATTTTTTCACGTAGGAAAATAGTGGTTGATTTCATACATACAATAAATAAATTAGATGCTCCCCAAAGGTTGCTGTAACACAATTTAACAAAACCATGGAACATGTTCTCACTCTGTGCCCTGAATGCAGCTCTTTCATTACTGGAAAATGACTTGGGAATTAAAACTGGTGCTCTGCATTCAGCCAATTTCAATTAGAGGCATTGTAGCTGCTGCACAATTTAAGATAATACAGTGTATGCTTACAAATGGAATTGGAATTTCTGGCTTCACAGTTGGATGAATTATTAGGAAAAAGAATATACTAATCCATGAAGAGCTACCAGGCAAGTTTAAAATGCCACTTTCAGCCACAGCACTTTTTCTTCCTTGCATTGGTGCTGATGTAAGTTTTCCACATGGGGGCATGTTGGGGTGTATCCCAAAATGTAGGACCATTCCAGGCAGTGTCTTATTTGGTAAAATGTTGGATTAAATTTCCACACACATGGCAAGAAAATACACCCTCAAAAATCTTCTTCATGAGAACAAAAGAAGTGCAGTTCTGGTTCAGAACAGAAATCTCTACCCCAGTGGAGAATATGTTATTGAATAGGAGAAATTCCACTGAAATATGCTTCAACAACTTCTTCTGCAATTATTGTGCAAATATTCTGCATTGTGTGCAAAAACACTTCTGTTGGCTTTAAACCCAATTCCTGATTAATTCTGGAATTATGACATGATATTAATTATTCATCATGTGCTATTCATATTCAAACTTCCATTGGCCTCTGTCATATTTCTGTGCTAAGAAGTTCAAACCTAATAAATCTCTCCTCCCATGGAAGCTGTTCCAGGTGCTTGCTCCCATAGCTGAGATCATTGCAGAAGTGTGTGTGCAAAGATATTCATGTATATGTTAGACACATGTCTATGTGGAAGACTCACACATCCATGGATGTGTAGGACAGTGAATTAAAAAAAAAAAAAAATCTTCCTGGATTTTTCTGTTTGATTTCAAGAAAAAGACGAATAAGTATCGAGAAAAAAGGAGGAGAAATCTTTAATAGGTTATTAAATTTCAAGTTATTGTAAGAAAAAAACCCCAAATTCTGCTTATATATGATTTCCTGGGTGGATTTGCCATCTTACCCTAATGGCTGCTTTTTTGTTTGTTATGGATCACCATGTGCTGTTTAACCTTGGATTTATGGACAAGGCCTGTCCCCTTTTCAGCCACTCATTTCCTTTAGAGAAAGAGCATTTTCTTTATATACAATTTCCAGTGACTTGGAAAACCTCACCAACCAACCAGTCCCTCCTCCTCCCCTCTTCCTCTATCCTTAATTGTAATTTTACCCCCTTTCTCAGGAGCTTTAACTGAGAATCTCCTATTAAGTCCTATTTCAATGAAAACCATCAATTCTAATACCTTCTTTCTAATTAGCAGATTTTGCTCAACATCAAATCTAGGAGATAAGTCTCCTATTGATCTGAATTTTTCATTAATCAAGAAGCAAATGGAATAATTCTAGAAGCTATTTAGATAGGGATCAACAAGTCTGAATAAACTGGGTTCATTTTTGTCTTCTTTTTTATTTTCCCTAGATTAATAAATCTAGAAAATTAATGCTGCATTTTATTGCCTCTATAAATAGGTTTTTTTGAGAGAACAAAAGTCTACTTGAATTTTAATGCTACTTATTTACTCCTTGGAATGTTACAATTAAAATTAGATTCCATGTGACAGCAAATGATGATTTTCCTCCACCTGATGTTCTCCTGCAGGTTCTGACAGGATCCAGAGGTCACAGAATGGGGCATACCTGGACAGGGTATGTAGACAGTCTATTAAAGGCCAAAAAACCCCTAGAATATTAAATTAATAATATCAAAAACATACACTGACCTTGTTTAATGTTACTATAATGAGTGCCAGTTATATTCTACAGCATTACTGACATTGATCTCAAATATTTTCAAGATTTCAGATTTGCAGCCAGAGCAGCTCCATCCTCACAGGGAGGGCTCTGTGCTTTGCCAAGGCAGAGGGAGGTTTTTGCCTTCTTTTTGAGCTAAATCCTTCCCTGGTGGTCTAAAGTACAATCTGAAGAATCTGAACAGTCTTTTTTTGCCCCACTTGATATAGAGACTTTGTTTTTACTATTAATGGGAATGTACCAACTCACTTTTATCACTTTTTTCCTCTAGGATGAGTCCATCTTTGGCTGGGTGTAGCAAGGAAATAAAGGAAGATTCAGCCCCAAAGGAAATATAAACAAAGTGAAAGCTTTTATTTTGATCTAGTTCTTCCTGGAGTCAGTGCAAGACTGCAAAGTGACTTCAGGGAACACAGGTTCTCTGTTGTTTGCTTGGTGTTTGTGCTTCTGCTGTTTAAGATGTTTGTTTTTACAGTGGCTTAAACAGCTCTGTTGCAAGATATTTATCTCAAGCCATTAAGTCTAGTGTTTCACTGAGCTATTAGTTTTAGAAAGCTTTTTAATGAGTATAATAATGTGACAGTTTTCTTGCAAAAGAAGAGATACACATTTACTGTTGTCTCTGTATTTGTATCTTTTATTTTTGTAGCTTGTCAGAACAATAAACACAAATTCAGTAAGGCAGAACTCCACACAAGACATAAACCCCACTTTCCTTTTTTCCTGGTTTGCATAAATTTGACTTTATGATATTAAAATATTACACAATAACCCTCTCTGTTCTTTCATCCATTTATACATGAATCTCAGCAAGGATCTGGAATATGAAACCAGGTGAATGTTTTCTCTCTCTGTTCATCCTGAGGCACATAATGGTACCATCACAATCAGGAGGTGTTGTTTATCTACCTGACTTCAATAACACAATATCATTTTCTTCTGTTCTGCAGCTTAATACTTGAACCCTTGATTGACTGTTAAAGCCTTTTAAGCCAGCAAATTGTGTAAATGGAACATGAAAACTGCATAAAAATAGTTATGTATATGGGGTTCATCTCAGGAGTAAAACATTCACCTGTCACAATGAGACCTCCTTGCTTTCAATAAAAGGATTGTTTTCTCCTGCCATAATGTCTTGGTGTTTGCAGATATAATGACTGCAGTGTCAGAGTGCTGAGCTTTAATAACATGCTGGTGATGGTGTCATTAGGCAGCAAAGCACTTGGAAAGGTTTCATCTTTGTTTTCTTCATGGTAAAACTGCAAGTGTGGAACTGGAATGAACCTTTTCAGGGACAGCTGTGGCAGCAAGGCTCTCTCTGGTTTGTGGTTGGGTAATATTTGGATTTTACTTAAAATAGTTGACATTTCAGCTTGGAAAAGGAAATGAGAAGGCAAAGTATTCAATCAAGATGTGATCATTTTTCTGGCAGAACAAAAATGTCATAGTTCTTTGGTATTTTCAAAACACATGTTTAGAGTCACACGTGGGATTTTTGGGGGGGATTGAGGTTTTTTTTACTAAATGTGATGATCTCTCTGTCCCCACAGTTCTATCAATGACATGTTTGCATTGTGAACATTTAGTTTATAATCCTGGTTTGTAAATTGTAGAGTTGTTGCTCTAACTTTTCTTTTCTTGTAAATTGCAGCTGCAGTTGGTGTTTTACTGGCACAGACTTCAGGGGCCCTGGAAACACTTTTCTTCCAGATGCATAATTGCTACTTTAACAGGATAGATGAGGTGCATTAACCTAAATCTCTGCCTGAAGTTTAGCCAACACATTAAGATTCTTTGGATAAATGCAGACCTCTGGCTGTGGGGCTGTTTTAAAAGAAATTATAAAAGATAAGTATGGCCTTAAATCATCCCTATGTACCTCCTTCAGTCTAAAGGGTCTGTGTGGTGATGATGAGATAATTAATTGGTTGGGATCTACTAAACCAGAACTTTCATTTGGCTGTACTTTGAAAGGCTCTTACATTTTTCAAATCACTTTGGGCCAGAGCAGCTGCTGCAGTGGGGGAAAACTGCTGATTCAGGTTCAGTTTTTGACATTTTGGGTAAGGAAGTCTGGCTTTCTGCTGTAGTGACCAGATTTCAAAGGTACAGTTGGGAACAAAGGTCATCAGAGCAGTTAAACTACAGAAAAAGGGGCCTGGAGAAGAACCCAGCTCAAGCTCTGCTAACAGATCACTACCCCAATCCACTCAGGCCTCTGTGCATTCCTTTTTAATTCATGTGATCATTTAAGTGTAAAATGCAAAAGAAATGGTAATTGCAGTGTTGGATTAAAATATTTCCAAGTAAGTAACGTGCTCAACAAGGAGCAGAAGGGTTGGATAAACATGAAAAACTTCATTGAAACCCCCTCTGTTAGAAGGATGAAAAGTAAATAAGGGACCTTCAGGGCACTGGATCACAGAGTAGAGATTCAGAAAAGATTCTTCTCTGAAGACTTTGATCTTCACTGCAGAGCCAAGGGCAAGTGTCACACTGTCCTGCTGCAGCTCCTGGGCAGCACTGCTTTTCCTTCACATTCTTCAAAATGCAGATCAGTTACCTGAAGTTTTTAATAACAAATCTCCCTTGGAGTGTGAACTGAAGCAGATGTGCAAATACAGAGGTCACACTTTGTCTTTGCTTTGCCTTGCTCTCAGTGCATAATTTACCTTTCTATAGAGAACACAAACTCCAGCTTATTCCCAAAGTTTGACATTTCTTCATCTCAACTCTGTGAACAGTTGCCAGGAGATCTGAGGAGGCTCCTTGTGGTGCAGAGCTGGAAGGGAACAGCCAGGGCACACAGAATAGCCAAAGGCATTGCTGCTGAATTTCTGTTATTTGTAAATAATGGTGTCAGACACTCATCTCATGATCCAAAAGCGGGTCTGGATAAGCTCAACTCCCTGTGTGTCATAAATACAAAAGACTTTGGATGAAGGTAAGCAGTGGAGAGTAAAGCCTTTGGGGTTTGTGTCACTGTTCCATGCTAGCTGGAGATTAACTGGTCCAAGTTCAGCTGGAAATAGCACATCCTGACATGTTTCAGTTGAAGTTATCCCATTTGAGGAGTTCTTGCCTGGTTCCTGGAGCAGCTCAACCCAGGCAACTCTGCCTTGGAGTTCTCTCTCCCCAGTCCAGGGTCTGGGGGCTCGAAACTCCAGCTGGTGGCCCTGGGCTACCACTTCCAAAGGCTGTGAAACTGAAAGCAGGGGCATGCTTGGAGCCTGAGCTCCGCAGTGATTTCCATGTCTGGAAGCACTGACAGCTTGGCTGAGGCTGGACTGCTGGAGCTCCTGCACTCCCTGCTGTGGAGCTGTGGCTCCGAGCAGCCTTGCCAGGGTGTCCTCAGCACCCTCTGCACAAGAGCCAGGGAGCCTTGGGAGCTCCTTCACCTGCTGTGTGCTGCTGCTGGGGACGATGTCACCCATCAGCTGCAGCCTTGGAAACTTGGAATGGTGTTTTGATGTTTCTGAAGTGACCCTTCTGGAAATTTCCAGTTTGTGGGCATTTTCAAAAGGGTTTGTTTCCTGCTTGATTTGGCCCAAAGCTACCAGTTGAGATAAAACCTCATTTCCTGCAGGCTGGAGGCTTGGCTTGCCCAGCAGCTCCTCTGCTCATGCCCCATCTGCTCTGGAGCTGGGATGACTCAGATTCCTGTGTCTCACCAACTCTGCTTAGAGTCCCACAGCCTCTGAGGTTATCATAACTTGGCCATTACAACACAATCAATCACCAAGGTTAATAATATTTGTACACTGCTGATTTCTTCCATGAAAAGATTTCAGCTCTGAAGCAAAACTTGAGAGCAGGATGTGGAGTTTCCAACATGGTTTGATTTTGGGAAAGTAGAAGGTGACCTTTATCTTCACTGAACATTTACATCCAGTAAATGTCTTTGTCTTTAGGGCCCTCCCTTGTAGTCAATGTTCATGTTTTAACTTCAAAGCTTCTAATACAATTTTGCATGGACTCTGACTAAGGAATAGCCTTCAGGAGGCAGCTGAATTGTAGTTTTCTTTTTCTTTGGAAGGGGGAAGTGAGTGAAAGCAAATTTTGGGCATATATGACATTTTGCCTGTGCAGTAGGCCCTTAAATATAAAGCAAAACAGAACTTTGATTTATAGCTCTTGTAAATAACTCTCAGTGACATGGGCAGGTTTGTGTATTATGTTTCTTTTCATTGCATAAGCACTTACATAACTCTGATGGTTGGAATTTGCATAATAACCAAAGCAGCCATGGATGGGTTTAACATCATGGGCTTTCCAGCAAACTGAAGCAGCAGGAGAACCTAAGGCTTAAGAGGAGTTTTACTTTAGGAAGAAAAGAAAAAGTTTTATTGAAGTATATAAAGCCACAGTGGATTTTTAATAAATATTCACTGGAAGTTTCTCACTCGTTAGTGACGGCATCAGGACCCTCTGATCTGAGGCAGAAAAATTCACATTTGAAAGCTTCAGCCTAGAGAAAACTAATGTGGGTAGCTGCAGTTTCATTTTATTGGGGGAAAATTATGGAGGCCTCTAAGGGAAAAAGGAATATGCCTTGATCCAGGGAGGTGATCACCTCCTGGAAGGTGCTGAGTGCTTTGACCTCCCAGTGACTGTGGCACCCCTTTTATCTGTCTCTTGAGCTGAATATGTGGAGCAGATTAAGAGAGGATCTCTTCTTCTTCTTCTTTATCTAAATTGGGACTCCACATTTGTGTCTCATCCGAGGCACTCAGCTGAGCTGTGGATGTTGCTGGGCTGGGCTGTGAACAAATCTGATCTCTGTCATCTCCCAGGGGTCAGAACAGGATCCCTCCATGCTGGGAATGTGTGAGATTTATTGCACTCCTGGCAGTCCTGTTGGAGGAGGAATAGAGGCAGATTGAAAGAGCTGTGCAGGAAGGCTCAGGGTGGCACTGACAAATGTTCCCTCTCTTCCAGAATCTTTGAAACCTCCTGGATTTTGAAATTAATAATAAACTATCATGGCTTTTAGTTTTTTTCCCCTGTTCTGTATGATTGTTTTCTGGTTCCTACTGTGTGTGTCAGGAAGTCAGTGGTGCTGGTAGAGCTCTGTGGAATGGATGAACTCTTCACAGCAGTGACTAGGAGTAGTTAAATCCAGCTCAGAATAGACATGGTCACTTTTTACACTTCCTTGTATTTAAATTCCTTCAGCTACTGAAAGGATGAAAATTTTGAGTATGATGCTAAGTTGCCTGTGATCTCCCAAGGAGAAGAACACTGTACTGGTTTGTATTGGACTAATTTTGACATGAACTCAGGTGAAAGCTTGAGAAACAAACACAATCTTTTGGTAGAACAGTCTGAGGTGGATGATGTTACTCCTAGGATTGCCCTATCATGACTGTTGTGACTTCCTGAAAATTTGTCGTCACTCAGCGCCTTTAAGTTTTGCAGTTTCTCTTCTTAGTAACCTCTAATTCCTGTTCACACATTTTCCAGTGCTTTCATTGAAAGCCTGGTCCCAGATTTTCAATATATGAAACCAGATAAAATATTGTTCCTTATACTAATGAGCAAAAACGTTACAGAGAAAAATGCTTGGTGTGCAGGAAATGTATTTTATGAAGTGAGACAATAAGTGTTTCATAGATCAAGGAGCAAGTGAGTAGAATAATATTCATTAACATTGAAGAGAAGTTAATTTATGTGTTCAGGCTCGAAGTGGGGAGAGGCTGAACTGTGCTGTGACTGATGTTTTGTTTACAAGCTGCAACAAAATGAAATGTTTATACCCAAGCCATGTTGCCCTCCTTTCTTCCTGGGCTCAGCTTCACTTGGGCTTCACCTTGGGCTTCAGGGGGATCTCAGCTTTGGCATCTGGAGCATCTCCTTCCCCTCATCCTGGGTGTGTGCAGAGCTGTTCCTCTCACACATTCTCACTCATCTCTCCTGCCTGCAGCTGTGTAGTTCTACTCTCCATTCTTAAACCTTTTTTTCCAGAGATGTTACCCCCTTGGACCCACTCTGTGGGACATGGGGGAAGCTTCCAGCAGCTTCTCACAGAAGCCACCCCTGCAGCTGCCCTGCCACACACACCCACAAACCCAGAGCATTAATAATTGTGGGAGACTTATGAAAGGAATAAAGAGAGGCATATATTTTTGTTGACAGAAGAAATATATTGTTTATTCCTCTGGAGTCTCCTGTTGCTCATATTGCTGCCGTGTCTTATTGCCTGTCACTGAGCTGTGCTGTGTGGGCGGAAATGTCAGGCTCTGAATTGGCTCTGTAAGAAAATCTGTGTGTTACTCTGATTTCTCATACTCACTTGGGCTTGCTTTAATGTTGTCCCTACAGAATGTTCACTTTTAGCATCTTGCTGGCATCTTCAGACATCTATTTCTGCCATGAAGCATCCTGCTAAGTAAATTTACTCCTGGTAGTGTCTTTGTTTGTTTGTTTGTGAGAGAGGGATTTTGCAAAGAAGTATTTTCAAACTGGAATGGGCCACACTGACCCAAAGTAGTCACAGGGCTGGTTCAGTCTCGTGAAGGAAATGGAAGTTACTGGATGTAACTCCAAGAGAGGCTTTGGATATCTCTCTGCTCATCTCCCTCCACCACACTGCCAAAATTCTCAGATGGTGCCACTGAAAAAGGTTGCTTAAAATGTGCTTCCACCCTGAAAAGTCAAAAGGTAAAAGCAGCATCTGCTCATTTTTCACAGGTTCTTGCTGCTGGCACTCAGAAGTGGAAGGCTTTTGGGGGAAAAGTGGTTCCTGGTGCCAGTGCTGGAGTGCTGGCCATGCTGAGCTGGGTTCTCGGGGTCACATGGAATATCTCCAGCAGAGCTGAGCTCTGGTTTTAGTTATCAGGAGATGTGCAGCTACAGGAAAGGTATTTCACAGTGGGAGCAATGCACAAGAAGGAAGGGGATTCCTCTCATTGCCCCTTAGGTTTGTTACCAAAAAAAGTTAATATGTTAAACTCTGTGAGTTCAACTGAGTAGAGCTGTGGAACATGCAGGTAACCTTATTTGCAATCTTATTTTTTCATGATGCAACCCCAGTTTCCATAGGTTTGCACGGGTGGCTCTGGAGATATCACATCACTGTGTTTGTGAGGTGTTGCTTAAGACCTCACTGAAGTCAGAGCACCAGCTTAGGTGTCATTAATGTAATATTTTGGCTAAGCAGGATATTCATTGCCAGTGTTGACGTGGATGAAAATTATTTGGCTTTTAGATCACAGAATGCATTTGAAAGCTATGAAAGACATCACTTTGCATTTCATCAGAACCCTCAAGTTGGTAATTACCAGATAAAGGTGGAAAAGCCCAATGCCATTTTCATGGAGTTGCAATGCAGTGTTTCTTTGCATTATTTAATAATATTTCCTGTTGCCTCCATTAAAAATAGCCATTTTGCTGACAGAGGAGCTAGAGTAGTTCAAATCCATATGTATAATGGGAGGTAAGTATAGATCTGTTAACCTCTGTGGATGGTGAAATCACTTCAGAGCCTATAATGTCATATACTGGAATTTGGAGAAAGAGTTGCTGTAGTTTCACTCTCATGGATGGAGCATCTGCTCCTCTGGGAGAGGCTGATGGAGCTGGGATTGCTCTAGCTGGAGAAGCCTCTTCTCAGCCATGCCCAGTGACAGCAAAAGGGACAAAAGGCCAGACTGAAATACAGAAAATTTCATTTAAACATGAGAAAATCAACTTTACTGTTAGGGTGACTAAACACTGGAACAGGTTTCCCAGAGCATTTGTGTCTCCACCCATGAGAGTTACTCAGAACCCAACTGGAAACAGCCCTGAGCCTCCTGCCCTTGCTGTCCCTGCCTTGGGCACAGCCTGGGCTCCAGGGCTCCCTCCAGCCTCAGTGATGCTGGGCACAAGGAGCACCAAATGTTCTGACAGAAGCCTTTGGGGCTTTGGCTCACGGTCTGGGATGAGACCAAACTTCTGGCATCACTTGCAAAGTGTGTGCTCTTGGGTTTTCTTACAGCCTCCACATTTTGAAGGTCCTAATGATCATCCTGGGCCGAGCCAGCACAGGGACATGAGAAAGGACTTTGCAGGGTGTGTAACTTACTGCATCTCTGCACAGATCCTATCCCAGGTGGGCATGGATGGCTGATTTCTGGTACTACTGCAATATTTAAACATTATATCACAGTCATTTATTCAATAATCCTTAGGGTTTTTTATGTGCTTCCTCAGACCTCTAGAGCCTAAATCCTACACTTTCCCTATCTGTAGAATGCCAGCTTTCCTTGTAGCATCTCTCCCTGGTCTGCTCTGCAGCAGCCTGGAGCTGTAATTTCAGTGGAAATCTTGTTCAGTCTTGAGCTGAACAAACCTCTGATGGATCAGATCTAAGGGGATCCCTGCTAAAGAAATCGTTCCTGAATTTCCTGAATGTGGACTCCCCAAACCTTCTGATGTGACTGATTTTTTTCCCCCAGATATTCTGAGGCCTTCAAAAAACTACCTGCCAAAACTTTGTAACACTCCAAGAAAAAGTTGTTCAAGGTTAAATTGTATCTGTGGCACAACTTTATTCCTAAACCCAGAAAAAAAGCTCTTGGGTGAAATTTACTGTAGAAGTTTGGCCTGATCCAGAAATGTGATAGAGAAAATTCCAACCCAAGCATGAAAAACTGGTGAAACTGTTGGAAACAGGATCTTTAATGGGCCGTGTAAGGTGATGTTAGTAGCAGGTAGTTTTAGCTGCCCTTGTCTACTCCCTTCCTCTCAGCTCTTCCCTCTGTACTGTGAACAAGCTCTACCACTGCAGTCAGCACTTCCCCTCACTCTGCCAAAATACAACTTTAAATGAGTTTTCACAAGTCAATTCTAAAAGGCTTTATTATGGAAACAGTTCACGCCTTCAAGGAGTATATTTAGGTCTCGTGAAAAATGCCAAGTTGCGAGCTCTGGAGGCAAATTCTAAATTTATAAACAAATCAGGCTGAAGTCATCCCAAAGTATCCTGTGTCTCCAAGAGGAGTGCTCAGCCTCCTGCTGCAGGAGATGGTGGCTGTGGTCCTGTCCTGCCATCCCAGCATTTGAGAATCACAGAATCCCTAAGGCAGGAAAAGACCTCCAAGATCATTGAGTCCAACCATTAACTCAGCACTGCCAGGTCTGTTAAACTGTAAATGCCACGCCAAATGGTTTTTTAATAACTCCAGGAATGGTGATTCCACTGCTGCCCTGAGCAGCCTCTCCCTGGCCACCCTTTCAGTGAAGAAATTCTTCCTAATATCCAATCTCTTCCTAATATCCAATCTCTTCCTAATATCCAATCTCAACCTGCCTTGCTGCAACCTGAGGCTGTGTTGGTTGGGAGAAGTGACTGACCCCAGCTGGCTCCAACCTCCTGTCAGGTATTGAGGGTCACAGGGGGAGAGTGCCTGAGGGCCAGGAAGCTGAAAAAGGGTTTGGGAAATCTTCCCTGTGGGGATAGGATGAGAAAATTAGGGACGTTCAGCCTGGAGAAGGTTTGTGGAGACCCCAGAGCACCTTCCAGTGTCTGAAGGAGCTGCAAGGAGAGGGATTCTGCATCAGAAACTGGAGTGACAGGACAAGGGGGAATGATTTCACATTGAGAGAGGGAAAATTTAGGTTTGGATATTGGGAAGAAATTGTTCCCTGTGAGGGTGGGGATGCCCTGGCACAGGGTGCCCAGAGAAGCTGTGGCTGCCCCTGGATTCCTGCAGGTGTCCAGGACCAGGCTGGACAGGGCTCAGAGCAACCTGGGACAGTGGAAGGTGTCCCTGCCGATGGCAGAGGGGGATCTTTAAGGTCCCTTCCAACCCATACCATTCCACAATCCCACACTGTGTGTGACACTCACACACAATGGGACACAGTCCCATTGTGAAGAACACAGCGCTCAACGCCACCGAGGGCCAGACGGTGACAGCAGGGCTCCTGTCGCCGTGAAGCCGCCCAGGATCCCCTCCGCCGCGGTGCTGTCCGTACCGGGGCAGTGCCGTGGAGCTGTCCGTGCCGGGGCAGTGCCGTGGAGCTGTCCGTGCCCGGGCAGTGCCGTGGTGCTGTCCATGCCCGGGCAGTGCCGTGCAAGTGTCGCGGGTGGCGGTGTCCCCTCCCCGGCCATGGCGGCACGGCCGCTCCCTCACGCTCGCGGCCTGCAGGGGGCGCTGTGCGCGCGGCGCGGCCGCCAGGGGGCGCTCGGGGCCGCGGCCATGGCGCTGAGGGCGGAGGGTGGGGGGGGGGAAGGAGCCGCCGCCCCGCCCGCCTCAGTCACCGGCGGAGCCGCAGCGAGCGCAGCGCTGTCCCTTCAGCACCGCTCCCCCCGCGGACACCGCGGGCTCCACACCGGCCCCGCCGCCGCCTCTCGCCGCCTGCTTGGCAGTAAGTAACGCAGCCGTGCCCGCAGAACCCCCCGCCCTGACCGCCGGCGCTGCCGGCTCCCGGGGAGCTGGGAAGGGGGACCCCCGAGCGCTCCGGGATGGGCGGGGAGGGGGTTCCGAACCCTCAAGGGGACTGCAAAAATGGGAGACGGGTATCAAAAACCCTCCTGGGGTCAGTGGGAAACGCGCCGTGTCCCCTTGTCCCGCTGCGTGTCCGCGGTGGTGGCGGTGCTGGTGGCACTCCCGGTGATGCTGGTGACATTCCCGGTGGTGCTGGTGACATTCCCAGTCGTGTTGGTGGCATTCCCACCAGTGCCGGTGGCTCTCCCGGCGCTTTGGGGTCCGCCGTTTTTGGGCTGACAGCGAGGGGTTTAAAGACTGATTGTGGGGTTTAGAGGCTGTTTGTGGGGTTTAGAGGATGTTTGTGGCGTTTAGAAGGTGCTTGTGGGGTTTAGAGGCTGTTTGTGGGGTGTCTGTGTAAGGCAAATGCTTTGGCGTAGTGAAGTGACATTCCCTGAAACCCAAGCACCGACCCCCGAAGCCAAAGCGAGCAGGGCAAGGCAGGAATTGTCCCCTTCCCCCTGCCCCGGTGACATTGCTCGTCTCCCCCGGTTTCAGGTCTGGAAAGCCGGGTGCAAGGATGGTGAAGCTGGGGAGTAATTTGAACGACAAGAACAACAAACAACCATCCAACGAAGATGGTTTTCAGACAGTTCCTTTGATCACGCCTTTGGAAGTAAATCACCTGCAGTTCCCGGCTCCCGAAAAGGTAAAACAAAATCAGAATGTGCTCCTGCATGGTTGCGCACACGGACGTGCCCCTTGGTTGTCACTGGGCTCTGGTGATGGGAATTGTGGCACATTTATTCAATAAATAAACAGGGGTTGTCTTTCACTGTGTTTTTATCTGTTTAAACACGGCAAATAAGCACGCAGCAGTTCCCCAGTGCCCTCCCTCCTCAAAAAAGAACCCTAAATATTCCTAAATACAACTGGAAAAAAAAAAGCTTGCAGTGTTTCTCTTGCAAGCTGGGGAAACTGAGGAGCAGTGTGCAATATGTTATTATCAGTAAGATTAATGGCCTGCTTTGAGAGGAGGTAATGTGATAACTCTGCCGAAATAAGCAGCTGTTTTAATTATCTCAGTTAAGCTCCGTTTTCTTCTCTGTGGCTTTGTAAAGCTGATTTGGGCACTGAGGATGCTGATTTCTCTGGGGAGAGTGGCTGAGCTCCTGGGGGACAGCCCAGGGACTCGTTTGGCCCCGGGCAGGGGACATTGTTCTCCCCTGCCCTCTCAAGTCTCTCGAACCTGAACGCAGCACTAAAACACCCAGGAATGTGCGATTGGCTGCGCGTTGTGTTGGGATTTTTTGGCTGCAGCTTGAACTAGGAAATCTTTTGTCTACATCCCCGTGGGGATGATGCATATCACTATAACCTGGTGAGGACATGATGAGACTGTAAAAATCCGTATTCCCCAACAGCCCTCACCAAAACAAAGCCTGTCTGCAATGTAGTTCCCAGATACCACAGAGGTGGAGCCAGCCCACCCCAAAGTACAGACAGAATGATTAGATCTCGCAGGATAATGGAATAACAGCAAAATTAACACTGATGGTTATTGAACATGTATCCTGCTTTTACCGTGGTACAAAATGAATTTTCCATAAATACATTAGGAGAACATGGTGATGGATGGGATAAACCTGTCGAGGCAGACAAACCGTGTTTATTTTAGGATCGAGCTGAGTCAACTGCCTTGACATCCTGGGAACCAGAGCTGTGCCAGACAAAGGAACTGGTCCCATTCTCCACGTGCCTCATGGCAATCAGGAGCAACTTGGCTGCATTCAGGAGTGTTGGACTTCTGTGAATTGTTGTGAAACAGAGGCTAAGCCAGCCCTTATTTGTGACTCTGATAAATAAGATTAAGCAAAATAATTCGGGCAAAGCAATATGATTTGTCATAAATGTCTGAAAAGTTTAGGGGAACCGTAGGTGTGTAAAAGTCACTCCTTTGATGCCAATACAAAGGGCTCGTTGAGATCACCCAGTGTCACATGGCAATGTGGAATTTAAATGACTTGTGGAGCAGGTGAGACGTGGATTACCCAAGAAAGATCTTTCCAAGCTGATCAAGTGGTAAGGAGTGTTCTCAGGACCACCAGTGTTCTCAGTTCCAGTTGCCTGTTGGTGAGCAAACCCTGGCGTGGATCAGTGTGGTGTGATTCCTTGCTGATTTTTCTGTTTAAACATGCCCACATCAATAATTCACGTGTTGTTAGGTTACATTACCTTCATTAGCATATATTACTGCCAATGCATCTACCAACATCCATATTTTTCTTTGCTGGAAGTGTGGGATGTATCTCCGGGCGTGCTGAGCATGATTCAGAACTCATTAGAGTCAGAGCTATTGATTTCTGCAGGCTGTGGTTCATCTCCTCTGTGCAGCAGGCCCGCAGTTAACGGGCTGGAAATCCCTTCACCAGGAGGAGAGGTTATTTATGATAAAAGCAAAATAATTCACGACTTGTTTCCTTTGCTCTCAGTAGAAGGGCTTCCGGTGAGGTGAGTTCACCCCGGGGCAGAGGGGCTGTTTAAAGAGCTTCTAATAAGGAGCTGAGCCTCGGGTGAAAAGCTTGGGCAGAGGTTAAGTGAGAGGGGCAAATTGCAGCTTTGTTCTTGAGAAAGCAAAGCTGCTGCTGAATTCAGGCAGGCTGTCCCCTTGAGGAGGAGTGGACATGGACTTCAAGTCTTTCAGGGTATATTCTTGTTTGGACTTGCCTTGCTCTCAGGAGACTGGGTTAAGAAAACACCTAAAATTGACTTTTCTCTCGAGCAGTTGATTTTTAGCCTGGGAGAATGAGATCATGAGGGTTCCTGTGCCTGGTGCATGGGATGCTGCAGGAGCCAGCAGAGCCCGACGAGCCCCGCGGCTCTGAGGGACAGCTCCGGTGTCCCCTGTGATACACAGCTCGGCAGGGCTCTCCAGCCTCGGGGCTTTCCTGCGATCCCCAGGGAGGCAATGCTGCCGGCCAGCTCCTGCATCGCATCCTCGGCACTCCACAGGCAGCGTGCATTGTCCTGGCAGCCCCTGTAAGTGAAGCCTAAAAAAAAAATCCAACCCTGCTAAGTATTTCCCTTTCTGGGCTTCTCTTCGCTGTCAGAAGGGATCTTCATTTAGGAAATTCTGAGCTTTTGACCTGGATCTAACGCTGGGGTCAGGGCAATCCAGGGTGTGTTAAAACCAGGGCAGGGAGGTTTGGGTGCAGCTCAGGGCTCTGTCTAGAGGAGGAGTAGTAACAGCTTTGGAGAGCGATCCAAGAGTGTACAAGGCTTGTGCTGGGCAGCCCAGCTGCTGTCCCTGTGATAATGCCTTCACCTGGTGTGTATTTGCAAGTTCTGTTCCTTTATAGGCTTTTTGTTTCAGCTGAGTCTTAGATACCTGCATGCAAGTTGAATGTTTTTGTTTGTTGGATCCTTAAAAGCAAGAGCTTTGTTTGTTTGTTGGATCCTTAAAAGCACCCCACAAAGCCTGTGGAATCTACAGACTGAAAATTGTGGTTTAAGGACCTTGAATTCCTGGGTTTTTTTCTTTATTTTAAGGAGCTTCCATCACCTCTTGCCAAGTGTTTTTTGTGTCTGGTTCCTCTGTCAGAGAAAGGATACAGAGATAGAATATAAGAATGAGGCTTTTACTGGTGTGATGTAAAGCCCTCTCTTTTCAGATAGTTCCTTGAAGAAATCAAATGGGGCATGAGAAAGGAAAACTCTTAAAGGTGTGCTTTAATTTCCTGTCTGTCCTTTTGGGGGTGCTTTCCTAACAGGCTTGTTCTCCAAAGCACTGAGAGCTTAGCAGTTCCCTCTGACTTCCACCTTGCTGCTGTTGGAAAAATGCAGGCAGGATTTCAGGAGGCTTCAATGTGGCAACCTTTCTTTTTTAAAATTGCAGGCCACTGAAATTTCTTCTGCCTCCTCTCACCAAAGGAGGATGTCCCCTCCTTGTGCTGCTCCTCCTGCAGCATCAGCATTCTCATCTCCTGTCAGCACTTGTGTGGCTGCAGGAAGACAAACGGACCCAGGACAGGAATTGTCCCCCTAAGGTGCTAAGCCTGCTGTGCATTTATATTTATTGACAATCTTCAAGCATTTCCCTTGCCCCTGTTCCCTTGCTGGAGCAGAAGGCAAAGTCAGGTGCTCCTAAATCATTTTTGCATGGCCTTTTTGGTGAAAACCATTCATGTAACAGCAATAATAGCCCCATCAACAATGATAAGCCCTTGACCTGGCTTTTTATGTCTCTGAATTTCATTTCTTCTGATTCAGAAAGCAAAAAAAAAAAAGAAAACCCAACAGAAGTCTTTTATCTTTTAGGACCAAAGGGAAAAAGAGGAGCTATTGCCTTGTTTTCCACAGCATAGACAAACAGCTTCAGTTGTGATTGTATCCTGGCAATGATAATGCTGAAAGATGTGCAGCTTTTCAGGGACCATTCTGTTCACTGAAATGTGAAACGAAACCAACAACTGGGGACCCCTTGGTCTCTTGGCTCTCTTCAGTGTAATCCATCAGGAAATACCTCTGCTCTGGCAGTAAAATCCTAATTTTACATAACACAAAAGTGCATGAAAGCTCTTGTCAGGCTGTAAAAAACATCCGGCACCTCTTTTGTGGTGAAGGCTGCAGAAGGCTTATCATGTGATCCATTGTTCTTTATTTTGAATACATCAGGAGGCTCGAGAATTAATTTCTCTAGTGGCAAATTCCTGCCACCAGCCCAGGAAAGCAAAAAAAAAAAAAAAGATGTAACAGCTCTCTTCAAATGCTTTCCCCACCCACCCTCTGTTCCTGCCCCTGGCCACATCCCTCACTGAGTGGCTGAGGCCATTCATTTACACAGAGCTCCTGGCGATCAGGAGGGGCCCTGGTGTTCACAGCCTGTCCCTGTTGGTTTAACAGAAAATAACGTTTGGTCCTGGCCAGCTGAGCAGGAATAATTCAGAGTAGCTGGATGAGTGCTCCTGTACCTTGGGGACTGCTTGGAGCTCAGTCCTGGCTAGCAGTGTCAGCCTGCCCTCTGTGCAGCCTGAAGGCACGAGCTTCCAGGGCAGCGTGGGGCTGCTTTTGGGGAGCTGGGGCTGCAGGCAGCTCAGCATTCCCGGCTGAGCATTCCTGGGAAGCTGCCGGAGCTCTGCAGGAGCCGGGGACAGGCAGCTCCTGCTCCTCGGCTGGTGAGGCTGGTGGGGTGCAGCAAAAGGAGGGATGAGGTGCAGGGGGAGGAGGGAAGAGGGAGGAGGAGGAGGATGCAAAGGGAAAGAAAGCAAGGCTAAAACAAAGGAAGGGAATAACTAGGAATAAAGGCTGTCTTGCCTTTCTCCATCCTTTCCTCTCTCCACTTGGGATACTCTGCCTCATACCCATAAATAACAAAGTCTGAGCCTTCTTCTCGTGTCCCCATCCTACACTGTGCAAATTCCTTTGTCCTCTGGGTGTGCATTAGAACTGAGCACCACCCCTGCTCATTAGGCTGTAATAAATCCTTGCAGCATCCCACTCGGGCAGAGCAGCCTTTGGGGAACCTCCTTGATGTTGTTTGCACATTTTGGACAGCCCTGCTCGTGTCCTTGGCAGTTCCTGCTCCTGTTTGGATGTCACTCTGTGCTGGCCTTCCTCTCACACACCAATCCTTCCACTAGGGCTGTTCACAGGGTGCTCACAGGGACCTGGAGCAGCTTCCAGCAGCCTCCCATCATCCAGAGAATGTGCTGCAGCAGCAGAGCTTCACTCTGAACATCCCAGGATTTGTGTAGCCTGGGCAGAAATCTCCCTCCTTAACTGCTCTGCCGTCAGTGTCTGAATTAGGGGCTTTAAAGCTGCCTGGGTTTGTGAGCTCCATTACCTCTCTTAAGCCCAGCTATGTCTGCACTGCAATTCCTTGAGGTGCGTCCTGCAGAAACAGCAGGAATGAACTCAGGGAATGGCTCTTGGGCTATGGAGGCTTGGCTGAGCCTGTTCTTTTTTCTACCTTGAAAGCCCACTGCTGAGGGTGGAAGTGATTTCAGCAAGACTGCCAAAGGAACCCCACATCCCAGTTCCTTACTGGTCTGGAAAGGACAACTGGGCAGGAATCTTGGCTGCTGTAAATCAGGGCAGCTGAAGGGAAATCAGTGGAGCTCTGCTAATTCAGCCTGGCCAATTTGTGATTGATTCTTTTGTCTGCTTTGCTAAACCCTCTCCTGGATGAACCTACTGAAATCAGTTTTTCTCACCCCACCTCCTGTGGGTTCCTGGTGGCTCTGGGCATGCAAGGATTTGTAGGGAGACTTGGCTGAATAAATTCTGAGCCACTTTTGTTCTTGGGGCTGTGCCTTGCCCTTCTCAGCTGCTTTCAGCTCCCAGTGCAGCCTTTGCATTCTGTGCTGCCTTTCACTGGTGATGCTGGGGCTGATTACATTTGCTGTCTTTGTCCTTCTGGGATGTTCCTTATGCCTGGAATATCCTCCTGGCACCGAGTCAGGAGAGCACTTTTTTCCTACCACCCTCTGTGAAACTCATTTCCAGCACAACACCCATTAGATGAGCTGATACAGGGTAAAAAAAAAAGAAGAGTACTGACCCTGGCTTTCTCCAGGGACTTTGGATTTGATCCAAGGCATCTTAAATTTTTTTTATTTTTACTTTGTTTGTTGATTGATATCTCAGGCACTTTATGTATTTAAATAATGACTAGGATGCCATTACCTACATCTCAAATGCCAATTTTAATATCAGCCTTTGGGAAGCCTGCCTGTTGAGATGTGTCCATCCTGTAGATTTGGAAGCATGGCTGCCACTCCTGTAGGATGGGTCATAGCCATAACCATTTGGGGAAGCTTTAAAGACCTAATTCTCTAAAAATCTGGGAATTTGCAGCATGGGTATTGCCAGGTAACCTGAGATCTGTCCACTTTATCCAGTTTCTGGCAGTAGCCAGGGCAACAGTCAGGAGGAGGTACAGAGATGCTGCAGGGTACTACTCATGCCTATCAATGTTTCATCCCAAGCCTGCAAGGCCAGAGATTGTTTTAAGCCCTAAAACATGATTTTCCCATCTCTATCCTCTATTCTTTTAGTGCTAAGTATTTTAACTGCTGTTGTTAAATTCAGCTGCTGTTGGCAATGTGCACATCTCATTTGCTCTTTGGAGCTGGCTCTGGGTGAGGATTAAGCTGGAGAATTGTGTGTGCAGATGGTGGATTCTGGCCATTGCTTGGCTTGGAGCACACAGGGGGAGAACCTGCCCCAGTCCCAGCAGGTTTAGTGCCAGCTTTAGGCTGGGAGCACCTTTTGCTGTCACCTGGTCCCTGCTGCACCCTGAGGTCCTGCTCAGCTGCTGGTGCTTTGTTGGGTAACAAAGGCAAAGGAAACCACGACATTGGTGCCAGTGAGAAGTTCATATTTCCCCTTCTGTTTCTGCAAGGAATGGAGAAAGGTATGGAAAGGAAGGAAGCTGAGTCTCATTTTCATTAAAAGTGAGCCTGACTAATCCACCTGGAAACGGGTGGGGGTGTTACAACCATTTTGTGGGACTACAAAGTCCAGCTTTGAACTTGCAGGGAACCTTTCTCCTTGGTAGCAGCAACACATTTTGTTTATCACTTCTGTCAATCTGACAGCTACTCTGACTGAGAGACTCTTCATTATTAATAATCCCAGGAAGTAGTATTTTAAATTTTTATGGTTTGCGCTTTGCAGCACCTGAACCACAATATATTACATGCACCGAGGCAGTGGAGTGGGAATTACAGCAGGGCTGCATGTCCTTTTCCAAATGAATAATTTAAAGTTTTCACAATGCCAGTTATGTTAAATATTATTACTCATTTCTTCAGGGAAAACCATAGAGCTCAAATGCAAATATAAAGTGGCAATAAATGATGTTACATTTAGCCAGTTGGAGACAAGGCTTAGAATTCATATCAGTTCATTTTCTGAAACACTTACTTCATCCCTTTGCTAGAAAATCCTTTTCAAGGTTCCATGCTTAATGGGATATTTTTCAATTTGTCACATTTCACATCTACTCTGCTCCTTCCTCCTCACAGCAAACGCTTTTAATAGAGCCCACTTGGTTAGAAGCTTGCTTTCTTTTCCCTTTCAGCAGCCCAAATCCCTGGATTTCCCAGCACTCTCCCACTGTTTACCTTCTCAAGGTTGTCGATGATGGATTTCCTGCTGGTGTAGGCAGACTCTCATCTGTTGTTTCTCACCTCAGCACACCAATAATTTTCCATAGCATCACTACAGAGAGGGTGCATGGTCCTGCATCCATTAAAGCTGAGGAAAGATTTCCTATTGATCCCAGTCGTGGCACTGGCATTAAGCCTGGAATAATAAGAGCATTTAGGTTTGGAACTCAATAAATGTATTAGCAAACAGCATCATTAGAAACATTTTGTGTGGAGTAGGGTGATGGATGTGGCTCGTGGTCCTGTTGTGGTGGGGTTTCACAATTTCCAGGCCATTCCCTGCAGGCTGCTCTGAGCTCTTCAGAAGTGTTTGAGGGACTGGAATGAGGAACCAGAAGATCCAAGGAAGAGAACAGAACCTTTCCAGACATGGAATGTTGCTGCATCTGCTGGCCTGAGATGGCTGAGGGGGACAATTCTGCAGAGCTGCCATTTTCCATCGGTTGTCTGACTGCCTTCCCACCCCATGACCCTTTGTTAGCCCCTAATCCCAAAAATGTCACATTTAGATGGAGAATCTGCTGGAGCTGCCATTCTCTCTCATTAATGAAGGTCTGAGAAAACAGTGCATTGTGAGCAGTGAACCAACCCCGGTGTGAACTCCTGCCTCAGCCACCAAGTGGGACTCAGCACATTACTGAGATTCTTTTTTTTTTGTCTTTTTTCCCTACTCCTCCATGAGTAATATGGGATGCTGGGGTCGTGCTGTGTGCAGAGCCCCCAGCCATTGATGAAGAATTCCCCAGGATCCCCAAGCATCCTGTTGGAAGTGGCTCTGGGACAGAGCCTGAAGCCAGCTCCATAGGCCAAAGCCCTTAAATGCACACTTAACTCGAAATATCCGGCTCATCCTGCTGATGTTAATAGGACTACTTGCATGCTTAAGTGCTTTGCTGAATTGGTGGTTAATTAGCTGAAATTCTAAACAAACCTGGTTAAGGAGGAAGCTGCAAGGACTGCAGTGAGGGTTTCCATAATTAGATGTGACTTTTTGCCGGGCCATAACCCTTTTCTCTCTGCTCATATTCTCACAATGACCCCACCTAGGAAGCAACTTTGAACAGCTTTATTTTGGATGTAAGATGAAGAAAGTAATTTATTGGTGTCCCCTTTACTGCATAGCAATGAACAGCTCCGTTCCTGCAACTTGAAGGTGCTGGGAAATGGTGTGAAAACTTTAAGAACAGATCACAGGAGCAAGATAATCTGCAGGGAGATCCCCTGAGCTAAATCCATCTGGAAGTTCACCCTTAGAGCAGCTCTTTTCCAACATCCCAGAGGAGGGAAGGAGATGGCATTTCATTCCCTTCAGTTTCCCTGGAATTGCAGCTCCCCAGGACCCCAATTTTCCCCTCCCTTTCCCTGATTTCAATCCAGAGCAATTCCCAAGCCAGCAGAGAGCAGCCAAGGAGAGGGGCTGGGGATGATTCTGGTGCTGTGGGCTGTAATGAAGGGCAGCAGCTCGCCCAGGAAAGCTGTCCTGGTGTGAGATGGATGTTCCTTGTTTGCATGGGAGCAGTGGGATCCGGGCTGGCTGCAGCTGCTCGGGGGCAGCCGCTGACAAACGAGCGCTGAGCATTGCCCCGACTGCGGAGTCAGGAGGCTTTTATTACTCGACGTTCAGCAGCAATTTGGGTAGAATTTCTGGAAGACTTCACTGCCACGATTTTTTTTTTTTTTTTTTCTCGCTGACAAAATGGAAAAAGAAGGTGGAAAAGGAGTGATGGCAGGGAATGGGGGGAGGCAAATTGTTCCCACCCAACTCAAATCAGAAGGGTGGAAAATGAAAAAAAAAAAAAGGCTAAAAATGCAGAAAGGTTTCTTTAGAAGATTGATTATTCTTTTCTAAATTTGCACTTTTAACTCTGCAAGAGTGGGATCCATGCTCAGGCTGAATTATTTAGCCTGTGGGGGACTGAGCAAGAAGGAGCTCTGTTCTTCTCAATGTACACCCCATGCCCTTAGCAAAATTGCATTTTTATCATTGCTGCCACAATACTGAATGGTCCCCCCCACTGCAGGTTTTCAGTTTTCTGTTTGACCTTTGTCATTTGATTTCTGTGCTCTCCTCTGAAAACGAGACTTCACTGCCTGCCCTCTCTGCTGCTGAGTAATTCCAGCGGGTGTCTGACAAAGACACTTCTGGAGAGCAGGTTTTTAACTTCTGCCTGCTAAAAGCCCTTCAGCAAAGGTGCTTCTTCCCTCTTCTACCACAGCTGTTTGATCCCTTTGCAAAACACTGTCCAGGGTGACTCTGGCTCTGTGCACACTCATTTCACTGCTGGCACAGTCAGCAAATTGTGTTTCAAGTACCTTCTGATCTGGCTGGGGCCTGAGCTTGCTGATTTATTCCCAGATGTGATAGAATTGCTGCTGGACCTGACTCTGATGCCTGGTGAAGGAAGGGCTGTGTGGGTTCATTTTCAGACTCTGTATCCCTGCAGACAGCATGAGTCAAACTTTCCTGCTTATTGGCGCAACGGAACAATTAAAAAATAGCCATAACAGAATTGGTGTTGATGATGAAGAAAATTAAATTATAGCTAGAAACAAGGAAAGTTTTTAATTTGATTTTTTTTCTTATATTCTGCCTTTCGTTAAGACCCAGCATTACAATTTGTGGAAAAGCTCTCATATAAATTTCAAAAATTGTCTGCAGCTAAGATTTATATCAAGCAGGAAGCATGAATTTGGGAGAATTGGATATTGTCTGAAAACAGAAAGAGAGCAATTTCTAAACACTGGCTGGCAGGTGCTGCTGGCTGATGCTCTGTAATTTACTGTACTGGGTGTACAAAAGGCCAGGGAGCAGACTGAGGGCTGGCCAGCTGCACTGGGTGCATTTGCCTCCTTTGGAGGGAGAAAATGAGGTCATTGCTTGTTTGGAGCTCAGAGCTGACCTGGGCACTTTGTCCTGGCTGCAGAGGGAGCTTTGCTTTATTTCGCCCACAATGTTTAGGGCAGGGTGGGTAAAATGGGGTTTGATTCAACTGTGGGTTCAGAGCAGGGTCAGGATTCACCCCAAACCTGCCCAGGCTTTGTTGGTCATTTCCCCTCTTCTGTGTTGCTGTAGTTTTTCTTTAATAAGGTAAAAATGGTTAACTGTTTTTTGTTACAATGTTTTTTAAGGCTAAACTATCCAATTAAGAAATGACAGTTCAATTATTTTTTCTTCTAACTCAGTAACTAATTACTTGAAGTCTGCAGTGCAGACTTTTCTAATTACAAAATATTACTTAAACTTAAGAAGAAGAAGAAGGAAGAAGAAGGTAAAGAAGAACAACTTGCCTCCACACTAAAATTTCTATCTTGTTTCATATATGTTAACAATCTATCAACTATTTTACAACAATAGGTTTCTAACCTATTTTTAACAATTTATATTACTATATTCTAAAACTTCAAATTCTACATTTTTCACCTTGTGATATTACACACTTCTAATTAACTACACACTTGTAATCTTAGTGTTATCAATCAATTTTAGAAGGTTTTTTTTTATGGCCTCAGAATAAATGTAACATTCCCTTGGGAGTCAGAGTCTGTCAGTACAAAAGTTTAAAATATTTAGGATCTGGAACTCTAACATTGTGTCATCACAAATCCTGAGCTCCCAGCTGCTCACAGAAACATATTTGTGTGGCTTTTTGTCCCTTCTTCTCACCAAGTATTAGTATTGCAAATGCTCCTGTAATAAATACTATTGAGAGGGATTCGCTGGAGGATGTAAATATTCATCAGTCTTTAATGATTTGCATTTGAATCCAGAAAATTGGCTTATGACTCCTCAGTGCTTTTCTCTGCCTCTGATTTCCACATGCATTAAGTGCAGGAGGATTAAATACCTGGGGTTCTCTTTGGTCCAAAGCAGACTTTGCTGTCTCCATTTGGAAATAAGTCCTTGATTAGCTGGGAACTCAACCTTGTGCATCACTTAATCTGTTCCAATCCTTCACCACGGTTTTGTTTCTAACTAAGAGCTTTAGGATCACTCTTGTCACTCTCATCTGGAGCAGCTTCCACTCCTGGAGTTTCTCGTTTCCACCAGGCTGCAGCTCAGAGTGGAGAGCCAGAAAGTGGAAGGGTCTTCTGCACTGGTGTAAACCACCTCATTTTATAAGATTAGTAGGACCTGGATTAATCAGACACAGATCTTAGGGGAAAAGCCAAGGTGATAGTACAAGATAAATATTGATAATCTGGAGCCTGAATGAATGAGACACCAAATGACCTAAATTTAAATTGGCTTTAGCAGAACTTGTTTGGACATAGCTTTTAATTAGTGAGGCTCTTCTTTAGGATGGGCTGTTCTTCTGCCTGTTGAGCAGGATATAAAAATTAAATACTCCTAAACAAAAGTGGGTGTCAAACATTTTGCTGTCAGCTATTTTAAGGCTCAGTGTGATAAGCTCACTGTCCTAGTTCTGTGTATCTGCTGGTTTATCTGCCTCTCTTATTCCTGAGGGGGTGATGGCTTGTGTTCATTTATGGTGCTTGTGTAGGTCCAGGGCATGGTTTATATAGAAAAGCTTTGATAACAACTCAAAAATCTCTGCTGTGGGCAGAAGCCTCAAAAGTGTTGTTATTTTCCAGGTAATTGTGAAAACAAGAACAGAATATCAGCCTGACCAGAAGAACAAAGGAAAACTCAGAGTGCCCAAAATTGCTGAATTCACAGTCAGTTTCACTGATGGGGTAACAGAAAGACTAAAGGTAAGAAATGGTTGTTCTGCTGCCTTCTGATGCAAATTCCATTTATTTTATAATAACTGAATCAAAGTGCCAGAGAAGACATAACAAATTTAACAGTTCACTCATCACCAGGGTCAAAGAGAGGTTTATCTGCATGAGTGTAAAGAGTTTTTTTAGGACAGGCATGAAAATACCTTCTTAGCTACATCTCAAGTAGAAAATGCTTTTCTTTCCCAAGAAAATGATGAAAATATATTCCAGCCCAAACTGAAAATAAACCAAGTTTGAATCCTTTTTCTTCCCGAACACTGGTGTTTAAAAATAATTTCTAAAAATCCAAGTGAAGATTGGTTGAAACATTTTGTTTAGCCTTTTAAAATTCCTTTTGTCTCATAGCCAGTGAAGCATTTTCCAATTTAAAATACTTTGTTATCATCATTATTATATTACTCCAGTTAAAAACTACTTCAAAATGCATAGGAAAAAAGGTATTAGAGAAGAATCCAAGCATATCCTGTCCTGTAAGCAGTTTTGCTCCACAGGAATTGGAATTTTCTGGTGGAAAATATTTCCTTGGGAAATTTTCAACAGGCTCTACTCAAACATGGAAAGAAACTCATGAATTATTGAGTGCTGTTGGTTCCTGTTGACTGCAGCACATTAGAATGGCTCAGTTCCTCCTAAAATTAGACTCCAAATGTGTAGCTGCCAGTTTTTCCTCCCTTTGCACTGGGAAGACCTGGTGCTATTTCTAAACCACAGAGCGTGGCAATGGTAGAAATGGGAGATCTGATTGCTCATTTTCAAAGTCAGAGGAAATATCAATGATTTTGAGTAGAAAACAGAGAAAGTGAGCAGTGCCCAGTGACATTCCTGCTCCTTCCAAAGCATCATTTACTCTTAAGAGTTGTGGCATTAAATGTTTATGGTTCTTGGCTGTGTTATTTTCCCATGGACATCACAATTTGATCTAAAATTTCTTACCTGCTGTTGGTACTTACTGAATTCTTCCCTGAGCTTATTGTGTGTAGTAACCATTTACCACCAGTGGTAACTCTCTGTTGTAACAGAGTGAAGTGAATTAACCACGGTTAAATCCCAGTCTTGGAAACATTTCCAGTGTCCCACACAAATCTGAGCCGGACACGATGTGCCTGAGAACCAGCAATAAATTGAGAGTCTCTTGCACTGATGTGGTGGCTTTAACCCGCAGTAAATGGCCTTGTTGGTGTTGTAAATTCTGGTGCCTCGCGGGGTATTTCACACTCAATCCTGCAGCCCTGAAGGGTGTGAAAGGCAGAGTAAAACCAGGAAAGATCTGGCTTTGTTATTTTAAAAAAGCACTCAGGAACATCTCCTGCTTGCACACCTATAGCTCATGGATCAATCCTATTTCATCTGCTCCTTCTACTGAGTATCTTGTTTTTCCTATTTAAATTCCCAACTTGCTGTTGCATTCAAACCTTTCATGCATTTTTCCTCTTCCCATCCTGTTTTTGGTGCAGTTTTTCCATTTCACAGCTTCAGCTGGGAGCCCTGGCAGAGGTGAGAGCTGGACCTCTTCCTATAGAGCCTGGCAGCATCACAGTTTCATTTTTGAGCTATTTCCTTTCCCTGAAATCCATATGATTTTCATTCTCTGCTCTTCAATGTCAACTTATTCATCAGGCAGCCTCTGCTCTAATACTGGATAAGACTAAGCCTCTTGCTGCCTGCTTTTCATAAGGCTTCCATGTATCCCATAAAATTTGTAGTATTATTTCCTGACAAAATGAGCTGAGATAATAGCTAATATTTATTACCTTTTGTACTTTTTATTGCACCACATTTTTTGTCTCAGTAGATATTTTCAGTGAAGTTATTAAAAACCCTGCCCTCTGGTTATAAGCTGCCCTATTATCTGGGACTGATGAAATCATCTTCCATTTGTTTTTTGTAAGAGCAAATCACAGTAAATACTTAATTTTTATGATCTCACTTTGGCTATGTTTTTAAAAGCTTTAAAAAAGATGATAATAACTGTGATCATCACATTGTCTGTTCTTTTGAGGCTGGAAAAGCCCTCCAAGACCATCAAGCCCAAGCTGTGCCCAGTCCCCACCTTATCCCGAGCCCAGAGCACCGAGTGCCACCTCCAGCCCTTCCTGGGACACTCCAGGGATGGGCACTCCAAACCTCCCTGGGCAGTTCCAGTGCCTGAGCACCCTTTCCATGGGGAAATTCCTGCTGGTGTCCACCCTGAGCCTGCCCTGGCCCAGCCTGAGGCCATTTCCTCCTGTCCTGGTGCTGGCTGCCAGGGAAAAGAGGCTGCAATTCTGTGGTTTTGTGCTACAGAAGATCAAGAGATCTGGAAAAAGTTTGGAGACCACGTGAACCTGCCAGCCAAGTCCACAGATGCCCTTTTCCCTGCCTTTTGGGTATCTTTTATTGAAGAAACTAATGAATTATTAGACAACTTTCTCACATGAACAAGCCCAAGCCAGAATTTAAGCTTATGCTTGCATATTTTTCATCCATGCAGAATAGCCCAGATCTGAGCTCTTTAATTATCATAAAGAGGAGACTGTCCCTAGGCAACGGTTCTTATTTCACACCAGCTCTTCCAGGAATCTGAGCTAGCTCCTGCCTCTTGTCACATCCCCTAATAGATGAGATTATGATTCTCTCCAGCTCAGCACACACTGTCCTGGAAGTTTGACCAATTAGGCTGATTCTTCAGCTGCATGAGTCAGCCCATACCTCCTTTATAAAACTGTTTAAATAGTTGTGTGTAGATGGGTTATGAGAAAATGATGTTAAAATAACCTTATGGTTGAGCCATCTATACAGAAAAGAAATTTCTTTTCTCATTTTACTCCTCCACAGAGAAGCAAAGAGAACATTTTTCTAAGCTGACAGGCAGTGATTTATAGACCTTGCCTTCTCCAGACTGCTTCTGCCTTATGAGTGTGTTCCTCTAGGAGGGTTTTGAGCTGCAGAGATCTTGTTCTGCAGTAGCTCGGTGAGCTGAGGTTTCCCAGGCTGAGGGGGAAGGGTGGCTGCTGTTTGCCTTTCATTTGCAGTGCTTTGAAGGGAGCTCCTGTTCCTGGGCTTTGCCATCCTGTGACAACACTGAGGTGCCTTAGAGAGGGTTTGTAAATGTGGCTCTGATTCCTCTGTGGGGTGACAGCTCTAACCCTCTGCCTCTGAGGCTTCCTGCTCCTTCTCACCAGTGATACCCCATCGTGCATCTTCAAAGAACAATCCCTCATATGTGAGTAATCATTCTGCCCTTAGTCTATCAGTGCTGAGAAGAGATTTAATCCCTTTTCCTTTTTAGGCAGATTCCCCACCAAATGGAGTCTTGTTACTTCTGGAGAACAGGGTTTCACTGACTCCTTTTCTCTTCCAACCAGCCCAGATAGCCCAGAAATCATCCAGCAGCACTGATTTATTTGGATAGCACCAGAAGAGGTCTGGAGTGGCCTTTCTGTGTAGGTCTACAGAGCACTGGGTGGACACCTGGAACTGCTGGCCCCTTACTGGTTTTACACAAACTGGTCTCTTTGTTACACCAGTCTGAGCCCTTCCTCACCACTGCCACAGAACTATTAAATATTTTCAGGAAGGTAATGATTTATTGACTGTTAGCTGGGTGATGGTTACCTCCCATAGTTATCTGACTTCTCAAATCTTCTACAGATCTTTCCTTTTCATGGATCAGTTTCTTTTAAAAGTTTATGTTTTCAGAGTTGGAATAATTAAACTCTGTACTTGTCTTTAACAGAACAAGTTGGGAGTGGGTGTACGGGGGAGAAGTCGATATATTTAAGATGTTTTTTGCAAGCAATTTATCTACCTGGAGAAATCATCTGCCAGTATTGATGAAGACTGAGAACTTCATTCTTCTTGCTGCAATTTGGCAAGATGCATTTTCAGAGTCACTGGCTGTGTCATCTGCCCCTGTTGAGTGTGCAATGACAATGATTTCTTATCATTAGATCACCCTCTCCTCCCTCCACCCTGAAACTGCACATGCAGATCCAGGGGCCAGTGGACGTAATACTTGCCCACACTTTTCATCAGGTCCTTAAAATGTAGTGGAACCCATTCAAGTGCTTCTGTAGTTGAAATGCTCATACTGGAACAATTCTTTTTCTCTGACTTAATGTGAAAGATTTAGAACAAAATCTCTTTGTCTCCAGCCCCAACCTACAAAACAATGATGCAAGAATTGTTCATGATCAAACCCAAGCCAATACCTGAAATGTTTGGCTCCTAATTAACAAAGATTTTTCTGGGCCAGGGAATAATTTCCTGTTGGTAACAGCTTTGCTAAATGGAAGATGCTCCCCTGGTGCCCCCTCTGGAAGGCGAGCCATCAAATCCCCAGGGAATTCACACTTTGCTGCACACACGGAGCCCTAAATGTGCCATTCCTGCTCCCCCTTCCCAAAATTCCCATCCATGCCATGGATCCTTCAGACTCCTCCTGGGTTGTTCTGCTTTCACCCGTAGGCTATTGCTTTATGCTGATAGTTTTTCCTCTAACCTGCAAAGAAATCCCAGGAAAACAGCTGGGGCTTTTCATTGTACCCATTCGTAGGTAAATAAATTTTAACCTCTCCTTTAATTGTTGAGTTCCCAGGGGGCAGGAGTAACTCCTGGTGAAAGGACTCCCTCTGCTTTTCAGTCCTATCAGTACCAGGGTTACCATGGCAACTGCCACATCCCATCGGTTAGGTCCTGGAGGATCCCATTACCCTGACTAATGGCAGCGGTGCCGGGGCTGCACGCAGGGATTTCTCCCTCTGCTGGGAATTGCTGCTGGGGCTCAGATGCTGTTTTCAGGATCCAGGAGAGCAAGGGACAAAGCAGAGATGTGGCAGGCACGGGGGGCAGGCACTGGCACCAGCAGCAGGGCTGGCACCGGGGCTTTCTCTGGGACCTTGCACTCAGAGAGTGTCAGCAGGAAGGGCTTGATTTGGAGGAATATTCCCTCCCTTTGGGAGCTCCCAGCTGTCTCCAGGCAATCTCCTCTCCCTGTGGATGCAGTGGGTGAGTTCCTGCAGGGGTTTCAGGCAGCTCTCACTGCTCCTAAGTGTTCTCCAGACTGTGGTGGATGATCTGAGTGTGAAGCCAAAGCTGCCTCTGTGGAGGCTGAATATTTCCAGTGCATTCAGAAGGTCCCAGGTTCTCTTTTCCCAAAAACCACTGCCCAGCTCTGCCTGGCCTTGATGCAAAGTCTCACCTGTGTGGTTCCAGGCTCTCACTCGTGGTGTGCATGCAAGCAGGTGAGAAATGGTGCTCCTCATCTTTCTGCCTGAGCTCACAAATCCTTCTTGTGAGGATTTCTGAGAAGAGGACAGGTCACATCTGTCCCAGTGGCTCTCCCAGGCTGCAGGAGGCAGATTGATGGAGCCGTTTGTGATCATCAGTGACAATCAGGAGCTGTGAGGATGAACTGAGTGGGGATTTGTGGCTCAGCTGCCAGGGAACAGATCTGTCTGATCACAGCCCCAGGTATTGCTATAAACCCTGCAGGGTTTCCCCTGTCTGGGTAGGAGTCTGAGGGTTTTGTAAGTACTCCCAGCTAATTCCTTAATTGTTTTGTACAGGCAAGGGCCCAAAAATGTCATGTCTGTGTCTAAAACAAGCAAGAAAAATCTATTTTGATTTAACTGGAATGCTCTCTACTGGCTTAGGGACCACTTAACAAAGCAAAGGAAAAAAAAAAAACAAATATGATTTTTTAATAGGAAATGGACTATTCCTTACAGTGCATTCTTGTTTTATGTTAGTTTTACACACATAGACACTCTTTTACAAAGTCAGGAAAAGCCTTGACTGTTTATTTTTGCCATCTGTAAGCACTAACAGAATAGTCAGCTGAAAAGATTTGTTCAGTCTTGGTTTGGGTTTTTTTTCCATTCAATTGATTTTTGGAGAGAAGAAGAAAGTGAATTGTTCTGCAGAAAATCTCTAAAAGTGGAAGTCACAGAGAATATTCACATGCCTAAATTTTGTGGGCTACACTTGCTGAAAGTTCATTCTTCAAACCAGGATATATGGAAGGAAAAAGATTTACAGAGCAGAAACCTCAATTGACTCTTGGCTTTGGAGCAAAATGCTCGAAAATATTTCCATAAGTGACCACATGGAGATACCCCTGGTGCTAATTCCAGGATGTAATTGCATTTCCCATTGGGCCTGGAGGATTTCTTACACTGCATCTCTGTCTCCAACACCACTCTGCACGTACCTCTGGCACCCCACAGGAAATCTGCGTGTTGGGCAATTTTCCTGTCAGCATTTGAGGTGAAGTGAAAGATATTTAATGCTGGTGTGGCCACTGTAGCAAAGGAGACCAAGCAGGATGGAAGAGCAGGAAAGAATTTTCAGCTGAGTGAAACCAAAGCAAAGTTTATTGCCTGTTGGGAAGTGCATTTGGAGTCTTGTAGCCAGACCACTGAATGCTAAAAAAAAAATAATAATAATCAAGGAAGTGCAAAGCTTCAGTGACACAAATTTCTCCATGCAATGTTTCACTCTCTCTAAAGCAGCAGAGGCTGTGGTTGAATGTTAAGCAGAGCTGAGCTGCCTCTTGTTGGTACTTGCAGATGTATTAAAGCCTGTTGGGTCGGATCCACAGCTAATGGAACTGGCCTGGTGCCTTTGGAGGCAGCATAATCACCTCGATTACTCATTTCTCTTGTTTGCTTTTAAAAGAGTAGCTCTTGTAAGTCATTTGCAGCAATAAAGCCTCATCTTTCTAATTCAAAATGGAAAGGCTTTTAATTCTTAAGTTACCCAGGGGACACTTTGCTCACCAAGCCCTCACTTTGTTCTCCTATAAAGCACCCACATAATAAGTTTTTAAGGAGAAATGGGTGTACTGAGCCATGAATGCAGAAATATTATTTCCTGCTCATGATGGGAGACATAAATGCTGAAATACAGGTGAATTTGTTGCCCTTCTTGAAGGAACAACTTCCAAGTGATTATTTTCTTCAAGCACAAGAGTGCACTGAACAGAGGTGCTTTAATTCATGCAAGCCTGACCTTTGGAAGAGGGTAATTTCACAAAGGAAATGCACCTCAGCTTTTCCCTAGAACCAGCCCGATCCTTGGCTGTGGTGTGGTGGTGGTCTTTGGGTGGTTTTGTCTCAGAAAAAGCCAAGATTTGGGGAAATTAGATGTTTGCAGCTGTGGGTGGCTCTGGCTGGGGTTGTCTGAGTGGGGAGGGAGCTCTGGAGCTGGGTTTGGAGGGATGTCAGCTGTCAGAAAAAGGCAGTAGCAGAGCAGGGAACACAACCTGCAGTTCCAGGTGTGTTGCCAGGAGCTAATCCCTGAATCCATTCTTGCTCAGGGCTCCCAAAGCTTTCCCTGCACCAAATCCAACATCAGGGAGGAGTGAGAGGGGACGATTTTGCATTCATGAGACTCTGCAGAGGTTGAGTCTTGGCAGGCAAGGAGACAGTTTATTGATGACTTGATTTATCTTGTGTTCCTGTTAATGCATTTTAGAAGGGCCTGTGATGAACTGAGGCATCCATTGCCATGTCCCACGTGGAGTGACCAGAGGAAATGTCACAGCCAAGGCTGTGCCAGGGCAGCAGGGAAGGGCTGCACATCAGGAAGGCTTGGAGAGGATGTTTCTGTCTGCTGCAGTCCCACTAATTGAAAAAACACCTCAAATTAGGGATCTGGAAGGAAGCCTCTTCCAGCGTTGCTCAGCTCCTGAAATGGGCTGCCAGGTGTTCTCAGGATGTGGCTTTGGGAAGAAAAGCTCCTTTCTGAGCAGCTCTTGAGTCACCCTCTTGTTTAATTTGGGGGCTCTGCTCCATTTCTTTTGGAGGTAACAGAAACACAATCATTGAATGGCCTGGGCTGGGCAGGAGGGACCTGAAAGATCACCTAGTTCCAGTGGGAAGGCTTCTGACAATTGAAAAAGAAAGAAAATATTCTTGAAGGAGGAGGGGAAAAACACCTTTAAAAACCTGTCTGGTCTGCCAAAATGGCCATGTATTTATTTGGTGTTCCTAGAAACAATATCACCCCATCTCACTATGCCTGCCTGCTTGATGAAGGAATTTTTTATTGCATTAAATAGCAGAAAAGAGAAAGCAAACCCAACAGAGCTTTTTATTTACCTAAATGGAAATTCACTGATACTCATTGGTGCAGGAGCTTTATTTAAAATGGCATTTAGAACTTCCATAAGGAACGGGGGCTTGGAAACTGAGCCATGAATTTTCCATCCAAGGGGTTTGACTTGGCACAGGGAGATGTCACGCAGCCCGCAGCTGGCACCAGACACTGTTAAAAAGATCTGAGGCTATTAGTGCCTAAACAGCCACTAGAAATTATATTACATGATGGAGACTGGCTAATATAATTGAGCCAGCTAGTTATTGTGTGCATAATTTAATTATTTGACAAATTGCTTAGAAACACGGTGTGCTCCTTCCACACTCGTGCTGCTCTCACAGCTTTAGGAGGCGCAGAGCAGAGGAATTGCTGCTGGCTGTCCTGGAAAAGAGATGTTTCTTTTTAACATTTGCAGACTTGGAGAGGTTCTCTGGTGTTGTCACGGTGGGCTGGGATGTGCAGAGATGGGTAGAGCCCAGAGGGACATGGCTGGGAGGGGAAATTGGCTCAGAGACAGCCAGTGCTGTTTCAAGTGCACTCTTCCGAGGCTTTGGGGTACTTGGATAAATGAGCCTCTCTGCACTCTGTGAGTGTTTTGGGATTTCATTGCTGGGCTGTGTGGGCTGAAAGGAACCCATGGAATAGTGGAGCAGAGACTCACAGAATGATTTGGCTAGGAAGGGACCTTAAAAATCATCCAGTGCCACCCCCTGCCATGGGCAGGGACACCTCCCACTGTCCCAGGTGGCTCCCAGCCCTGTCCAGCCTGGCCTTGGGCCCTGCCAGGGATCCAGGGGCAGCCACAGCTGCTCTGGGCACCCTGTGCCAGGGCCTCCCCACCCTCACAGTAATTTTTTTTTTCCTAAAATCCAATCTAACCCTACTCTCTGTCAGTGTGAAGCGATTCCCCCTTGTCCTGTCACTCCAGGCTCTTGTAAAATCTCTCTCCATCTTCCTTGTAGCTTCTCCAGGTACAAAAAGGCCGCAATGAAGTCACCCCAAAGCTTCTCCTGCCCAGGTGAACAATCCCAGCTCTCCCAGCAGAGCTGCTCCATCCCTCTGATCCTCTGGTGCCTCCTCTGGGCTCTCTCCAGCAACTCCAGGTCCTGGCTGTGCTGGGCCAGGGCTGGGGCAGCTCTGCAGGTGGGGTCTCACCTGAGTGGGCACAATCCCAGCCCCTTTGCTGCTGCCCACTGGGGATCAGCCCTGGAGCAGATGGGAGAAGTTCCTGGCTCCCAGGATGATCCCATCCTCACCTGTTCTTATGAGAACTGGGACCAGGTTGCTTTATGGTCATGAAATATAAGTTAAAGTACCAAAAAATCCCACCCACCTTAAAACTTCACTAAGAAACCTCACAGCATTATGGAGTATTTTCCTATAGCCCTGAAAATGTAGAGACATGACTAAGGATATTTTCCTCTTACAAAGCATCTCCTAAACAATTCTTCTTAAGAATCTGGACACCATCTGGAATAAAGCTGTGCTGTAATAATAAAGAACAATCCTACATCTCCTTGAGCAGTACTAAGCAAATCTGAAGACCCAATTGTGTCACTGTTTTTTGCAGTTAGCCTTTCAAAATTTCGGAGGCGAAGCTGTTGCCACAAGATCAGCAAAATCAGCAACTTATTACAAAAATATTTTTAACAGTGGGAAGTAAAATGACATTTTTGAAGAAGTGCAGTCAGATCATTTTCACTGCCAGGGTAGATCAGGGTGTCTGGGTGCTGGGCAAGGCAGCACAGCAGTTCTGTGGTGCAGAGTTTGAGCAGTGGGGCAGCTCTTCCTGGGGTGAGTTTGGGGGGTACCTCATCATACCTGACCCATCTCAGTGTCCTGGCTCCCTCCCTGCTGACACACCAGAGTTTCCTTGCAATAACAACCTGGATCTGGGTGTTTGCACTTGGATTTCATCCTGGAATACACAGAGGCCACCAGGCTAGCTGGATCCAGGAGCTCCTGGTCCTTTAACTGCACCTTCCATGTGGAAATCTGATGGTGTCAATCTTCCATCTCATTATCAGCTGAACAAGTTATGGCATGAAGGGGAAAAAATTGCCCTCCTGAATTTTTCATTGTCAAGCAGAAATCCTTATGATGGATTCAGGAGGGCATGGATGAATTTGGATGCCCTTAGATGATTTTGTGATTTTTTTTTTTCCTGCAAGTTAACTGGGTTGTCAGGGACTGATGGGTTTTTAGGTGCAATGGAATTGCCATAAACCACAGGAAAAGCTTTGCTGCCTCTCCAAGCACAGCTCTTAAGCTCCTCTCTGAAATAACCTTGACAGAATTTTTGCCAGTTTTGTTCATAATAAATTTTGCCTTGTTCTTTGCCTTTCTTCTTCTACAAAGACTAAAATTAAAACCAAGAGAACTTCCTCAGCTGAATTGCCTATTAGAGGTCAGAAAATTTCCCAATACCCAGCAACGCTGAAGGTATCTTGTAGAACCAGACATGGCAGCAGCAGAAGGATCCTTTCCTGAGAAACTGGAATTTTGTGAAGAGGCTGAGAAGAGGGCAGGAACAAAAATAGGCAGCAGAGGCTTCTGAGATCCCTAATTCACGTTACAGCTGCAGAGAGTAGGAAAATGGTGCAGAATTTTGTAGGGATTTTTCTGTGATAAATGATTTTTATCTCTTCTCTGGGCCTGGCTGCTTTTCCTGTAGGCAGCAAGGCTTTTCTTGGTTGGCATCTTCTTGGCTCTGCTCCTGCTTTAAGTGTATGAGCAAGGAGAAAAGTGTCCAGAGTCAAACACTGATTTACCAGAAATTTAGAAATAAAATCACGCCTGGTATCTAAGAAGTGCCACCCACTCTGAAAGAGGGGAAATTTAGGTTGGATGCTGGCAAGAAATTCTTCCTTGTGGGGGTGGGCAGGCCCTGACACAGGGTGCTCCTGGATCCCTGGAAGTGTTCAAGGCCAGGATGGACAGGGCTGGGAGTGGAAGGGGTCCCTGCCCATGGAATGAGATGATCTTTGAGGTCCCTTCCCAGCCAAGCCATTCCATGATTATATATTGTATGAATAAGGAATAAAACTGTAAAAACCTTGCAGTGGAAAAAAGCTGTTAAATAAATGCCCTGCTGTTTGGATGTGCCATTGTTCTCTGGCTGCCTTTTAAACAAGGCTTTGTGCTGGAGTGAGAGAGGGAAAAAGGGAATTTTTGATGAAAAAGGAGATCCTGGGCAGCTGATGAAATCAAAGAGAGCAGGGAGGATGCTTCCATGGGCTGCATGAAAGCCAGGTTAGCTGGAACACCACTGCAATTAGGCATCCTCTGCCTGGCACAAAACCTGCTGGCACCTGATCTCCTGCTGCCTGATGAGGATGGATCCTTTTATTCATCTGTGCTGTGTGAAAATGCAAAAAAATGTTCTTTATCTGTGGGAAAAGGGAGAACCACCCCAAGTGTGCTGCTGTTGATGGGAGCTCAACATCATCCTTCATGGATGTTAAGGGCCTCTCCCACATTTTTTGGAGGATGGGGGGAATGGAATGTTTTGGTGTGGTAATGATGTTCTCTCTTCTCTGCTCCCTCTTAAGGGAACCTTTGGGAATCATGTGAGATTTTGAGGAGAGGGAAGGCAAATCCCCCCCTTCTTTCACCCACTCGAGCAGTCACATGTGACAGATTCATGCCTGCAGCACTTCTAGGTTTTATCTGCTCACTAAATTTTATTTCCCCTCTGTGAGTGTTTATATTGCTTAGAGACTGCCAAGGTTCGTGTTAATCATAAAAAAAAAAGTGGAGGTTTATTAGGTATTGCAGCTCTGTGATTCTTTGGTGTGTGAATGTTAATGAAGCTTTGTATGCTCTGGAGTAGTTGGAGAGGTGGATCTTAGCTCTGGCATGGCAGAATATCTGGGGGTGGATTTCTCTTCCCTTTGGGTTTTAACATCTTACATGACATTTCATCTGGAGCAATTTTCCACCATTTATCAGCAGGTGTAATATTGTTACAGCAATTCTGTGAGTGCAGGAAAGGCAGGAGGGTGAAAATGGGCTCAGGAGGGAGGGGAGAGCTCAGCACAGATCAACTGGGTGTCAGCACTTGGCCAGAACAGAGGGAGATTTGTTATTTTTGGGGACTCAGTGGGAGGACAAGAGGAAAGAACCCCTCAAATTGCAGTTCTAATGGTTATTTCCATAGGCTGTGCATGCACGTGGGATTGAGCAGAAGAGCCATGAAGAGACATTTATTCTCACTGCAGACAGCTCAGTTCTTTCTGCTTCTGGAGGCTGAGTTTCAAGCAACATTTATTTTCTCATTGTACGTTTAATTTGGGGCACAGTAGCCAGACTGGAGAGCTGAGCATTTCTTATTTCTGAATTTCCAGCCAGGGCTGCCCCTCAGCATTGGCTTTGGTAGAGCAAGATGAACATCTTGCTCTAATGCCTTCAAATTAACCTCAAAGGACACTTGTGTCACTGTCACCGTGGTTTAGTACTGGAATTAGAGGGACAACCAGGCCTAGCAGGCTCCTCTTTTAAACAGGGAGGAGGTGATGGACCTGTGTTCTACAGGGGAAATGCTCCTCCACACTGACCTGCCAGCAGGATTGTGGTGGCTCTTTATGGGGAGGGATCTGGTTTTCCCAAGTCTCCTGTTGGAAAAAGTAGAGTATATTTAATCCAGGAAGTCTCTCTTTTTTACCACACCAAGGGGACTTATTCTTTTTTTTTTTTTTCCATGTGTAATACAACTTCTTCTGGGGAAACAAATCATGTCAAATTCCATTTGCATCTGCCTTGAATCCAGCTGAGCCTTTCTCCCCATGAAAAGGGACAGACTCCCCTAGGATGGGAACCCAAGGGTTGCCATAAAGCTGCTCTGAAACATTTCTATCCACCCCTCTGAGGGGGCTCTGAGAGGAGATGGATCCCAAATTTTCTTGGTTGGATTGGTGCAATTCATACAACTGCACTCCTTTAGTGCCAGATCCCTCTGCAGCACTCCAGGACTCTCTAACAGTGTTCTCCTGACTCCAGCAGTAAATTCTGCTCCCTCTGTTGCTGCCTTTGGCTTAATTGACCCATTTTGCAGCAGATGAGGCCCCAAGGAGAGGTTAAACCAAGCAGGAACATTAAAAGGCAGGTCTGGGCTTCAGTGAACTCTTTGTCCTTGGCAAAGCCTCATAGCCCCAGCCTCACCTTTTTACCTTTTATTCTAAAACATTCAGATTAAACAATAAATTCAGGGATCTCTCCTGCTAGATAAGTCTCCACAGCTCTCTCTTGCCTGTGTTTTGGATGTGATAGGTTTTTGTGGAATTATGGGACCAAGAAAGCTTTGGGAAAGGGAAGGATGGGAGTGTTTTACAGCTCCTTGCTCAGTCCTTGAGGAGCAGACAGCTGAGCAAAAATCAGTGATCCCCCGGGGCCTCCATCCCAGACAGGAGTAGGGACAGAAAACTTGCTGTTGGGTGAACTATTTAGGAGGGACCTGGAAGGGCTGGAGAGAAGGGAGCTCCAGCAAAGAAACAGACAGGGTGACCTGCTGGGCAATGAGGAGAGGGGAAATATTTGAGCCCCAAAGAGGGAATTGGGTCTGGTACCTCCAGCCCCAGCATCTGCTCTTGGGGTTTTGTCAGTAGTCGGGATATTGTCCTTTTACAGCTTGGAGAAACAGAGGAGGATCCTCTTCCTCCTGCAGGGCACAATTTATCTGGTGGAATTGCCCAGGAGGCACAAAGGGATGTGAGCTACAAAGATCTCCTTGCTCCTCCTGCTCACCTGCTCTGCTCCCAGAAAAGTGGGATCTGCCCTGGCTGCAGGGCACTTCATCCACACTCATCAGACCTGGAATGGGAATTCTGGCTGCTGCAGGGGCCTGCTGGGCCAGAGCTGAGAGCACCAAATACTACAGCAAAGTCTGTACATTTGCAAGGGGTTAAACACAGGAATGTTGAAAGTCTGTGGGGGGATGGGAATGATGTGGGTATCCAGGATATTGGATCCAGCATTCAGTCAATTACCATGCTTAGTTAAGTACTGCACGGTGGAGTGAAGGCTGCAGTCTGTTAGAATGTCTGCTCCTATAAGTCATTTAATTATGAGGTTGCTCACATGCCATTTTAACATATGTACAGTAACATTATCCCTCTTTTCTAGGTCACCATCCTCATAAGCCTGGCTCTGGCATTCCTTGCCTGCATAGTGTTCCTTGTGGTGTACAAAGCCTTCACTTACGACCACAGTTGCCCAGATGGATTTGTTTATAAGGTAAGGAACTTCAGAAGGATGAATTGCCTGAGCTAATGACAGGCTCTAATTGCCTGCATGGTTACAGCCCAGGCTGCTCTTTTTATTTTGACCAGGCCAAACAGAACATTTGGCAGGAATGTGTTGAAATGGAAAAAGTGTTCTGGGAAATGTGGACATGCATCTGCCTCCATCAGCTACTGTTACAGTGTAATTGTTGGGATTAGCATTTGGTGAACACTACAGACAGATGTTCAGCAACAATCCCTCATATTTGTGAATGGATTTATTGCAGCTGGGATCCTGCATTTGCTTCCCACACTCCCAAGTAACTGATGTTTACTGGCATACATTGTAATGCAAAGCAAACTGCTGCAGTGCTGACACTCTGTCCTTTGTGAAAGAAATCCAAATTTGCCCAAGTAGTTCACTTCTAGGTGCTCTTGAGCCTTTATCAAGAGCAAACCCCTGTAACAATTGCTAAAACCCAGTGATTTTGTACTGAATATTCACAGAACTGTTTGCCTGGTCTGCTGAGATAAAAATATATATATGTTTTGCAAAATAATTCACTGACTTCTCACTGTGAATAAATTCATAAATTCACAGGAGTCTTGACCACACTGGGGATAATGTGTGAGCTGGAAAATAGAGAAAGATTGGTGTATTAATCATTGTGAATTACTCTCTTAGGTTATATAAAAAGGGAGAATTGGGATTGTTCAGCCTGGAAAAGAAAAGGCTTTGGGGTGATCTAATTGTGGCCTCCACTATCTGAAGGAGCTACAAGAAAGATGGAGAGAGACTCTTCACAAGGGGGAATGGCTTCAAAGTGACAGAGAGAAGGTTTAGTTGGATATTGGGAAGAAATCCTTCCTGGAGAGGGTGGGCAGGCCCTGGCACAGGGTGCCCTGAGCAGCTGGGGCTGCCCCTGGATCCCAGGAAGTGCCCAAGGCCAGGCTGGACAGGGCTTGGAGCAGCCTGGGACAGTGGAAGGTGTCCCTGCCCATGGCAGAGGCTTGGAATGAGATGAGTTTTGAGGTCCCTTCATAGAGTCATGAATTTCAGAATCAAATCCAACCTGAACTTGTGAAAAGAGCTGCCCCATTGGGCTGTGCCTCCTGCCGTCCCCAGCCAGCTGCTCATCCCACAGTCAAGGTAACACTCTCTAACAGAGCAGCACAAAGCAGCTTTTGCTGCCTCTGCCTGTCTGGGGATGAATTCTGGCCTGGGACCAGCAGGTGAGCAGAGCTGCTCAGCCCAGCCCAGTTTGGTCCCTCCCTCATTCCACAGCCCGGATCCCTGAGATCTGCTGCCATCTGTTGCCAATAGCAACGGGTTTGGAAGGCCAAGCCGGGCTTGGTGCTCTCCAGGGCAGCTGCAGCAGTGTGAGTGCCAACAGGAGCCCTGAGAGCATCACTGGTGCCATCACTCTGCTTCTCTTTGTGCTCTCCCCTCCCAGCACAAGCGCTGCATCCCCGCCTCGCTGGACGCCTACTACTCGGCACAGGATTCCAACTCCCGGGGCAGGTTCTACACCGTCATCAGCCACTACAGCATGGCCAAGCAGACCAGCTCCCGGGCCGTGTCCCCCTGGCTGCCCTCGGGCTCGGCCAGCCACGACAACAAGGCTGCCAAGACAGAAGGGCATTAAAGGGAACGAGCTGGGCGGAGCTGGAGCGGGAGGGCGGGGGGACAACACCCGAGCGTGCCCTGCGGGGCAGGAGGGAATCCGACCCGAGGGCAGGAGCAGCTTCATGGATATTTCTTTTTGTGCGTTGTTCTCGTTGATTTGTAACCGAGTCGAGCTCTTGTACAAAGGCATGTTTGATGTTGACTGTACCTTAACGATGTAAAAATATTTTTAAATCATTGCTTAACTATTTGTTAGAAAAATAAATTAAAAAACAAAAAAAGCAAGTTAGGTAAACAGCCAGAGAGGATAAAAGCAGCAAAGAGAATCCCACCAAGTTTTGTCAGCGCTGGAAAGCTGTGACAGAGGCTCCACATGCACTGAAGGGAGAGCTGGAATCCTTTCAGGAAAGGGTAGAGAGAACCTGGTACAAAGACATTGTGGTGCTGTTTGATTTGCCAAAGGGGAGATATTTTGCTGTCAGATTGAATCCAGTGTCAGTGTTCATTCACTGACAGAGAAATACAGGCATCCCCTCCTTCCCCAGACATGCTCACGTGCAAACACAGACCCTGCACAGTGCCCCAAGGAAACCCAGAAAGTTCCTGGTGTTCCTAATGAGCCACCAGAGTGCTGCTGGTCCTGGCCAGGCTCTGAGGCTGAAATCCAGGCTGCTGCTTGGAGAAGGAGCAGGATGGGGGCAGGCAGAGGCTGCTGCAGTGAAATCTTGAATAAACTTTTGAGCACAGGACTCAGGAGTTCAGGACTCTACTTCTGCTTCTGGCATAGATTCCCTGCATGAGCTTTGGCAACTTCCATGGGGCTTCATCCTTTGGGACCCGCTCTCCTGAGGGTCACCAAAACTCAAAGAAATGCCATTATGATCAGAAGAGCATCTCAAAAATTCTGATAGCATGGAGCCTCTAAATTTCAGCCCCTGATTTTCCCATGAAATGGGATGCTCCTGCTTCCCTCCTTCAGCTTCAGCTCCTTCAGCATTTCCTATAATTCCAGGTCACTAGAGACAGGTAAAAATCAAGTCTCTGCTTGCAAACCCAGAGCAGACCCCAAGCTTAATCCAGTCCTGCCCAGAGTAACACATCCTCTCCCCACAAATGGCACTTGAGATTAGTGCAGGCTGGTGGGATCTAAAACACCCCCAAGGATTCTCTTTTCCCAGAGCTGCAAGAGCAGAGTGCCCAGGCAGGGCAAGGCTCACCTTGTCTGAGCTGCTTTTTCAGATTTTTGGCTAGGCTGGGATGGAAATTAGGAACTGGCCCCTTCTTCCCTCGCATTGGGCAGTTTTGTCCTCCATGTCAGAGACTCTGGGCAGTGTGTGAGGGCAGAACTCCTCAGTCCTGCAGGCATCATGATAAATAACTGTATAGTGTAGCTAAAACTGTAGTGCCAAACACCATTGTCTGACTCCCTCTCCTCCCTTCCCTTTCCACCTGTAAATTCATTTCTCACTCAAAATGTACAAACCGCCCCCTCCACCAACAGCCCCAACTCCAGCAAAACCACTGAACAGTTTATAATTTTGTGGTGTATTTTTTGTCAGTAGGTAGCAGAGACTGAAGTATTTTTTGGTGTAATTCTTGAACTTTTCTGACGGGATTAAAATAAAGTTCGATGTGACTGAGAGTGGCTCCCGTGGGTTTTCTTGCAGGTGCTGGGTGGCATTTGTGTGCTGCTGCCAGGCAGAGGCTGCACCTTGCACCAGCCCCAAGGTGACTCTGCATTTCAGGAGGCATTTCCAGAACTTCCCATTTTCCCCTTTTAATGCCTGGATTTTATTCCCTGTGTTCTCACCCATTTCCAATAGGAAAATAATAATTAAATTGCAGCTCATCTTCTACTGCTTTACAGTGGAGCTCCATTTTAATGGGAATTCCTTTCCATGGACTCCCTTCCCATTTTAAAACCAGTGGATTATAGGAACTTTTCCTGGCAGCAATGTCCCCCTTGCCATCTTTTCCTGATGCAGGCATTCCTTGGAATGGGGGGTTCAAGGAAATCCAGCTGGCAAACCAAGGGCCACAGCTGAACTTTGGGAAAGTTGAGCTCTGTACCCAAACTCCACAGCTTGATTTGTGACAAACCCACAGCTGTATTCATCTCACATGCTTCAGCAAGCAGATTGTGTTGCCTCAAATTCTTTGGCTCTTTGAAATGGAATGATAGCCTGGCATTAAATTGACTCATTCCCAAAGGCTAAAGAACATTTTGTAAAGCCTTCGGATAGCTTTCCTTAAAAAAAAAAAAAAAAAAAAAAGTGTATTCAGAGTTGTGAAATTGAGCTACCACAGGAGAGAAACCACTCTGGTGTTAGAGGTCAGCACTGAGTACTTGTGAAATATATTGAAAGGATCCAGTGCTGTGCAGGATTGAGTCAGGGGATAATTTAACCATGCAATTCTATTGCCAGTCTCCCAGAAATACTCTGTGTGTTTACTTGAATCAGAAAAACCCAGGAATGAAATCACTTGAATTAAAAGGGTTCTAGCTATTACTAGATAAGAGAGTCAGTGGGGATAACCATTCCTGTTTAATAAGGGAAAGATCAAAATCTGTGAAGAGCAGAATAAAAAAGAACAACCAAGAAAGACTCAGGGGGAAAGTAAAAGAAACCAAACTCCTGCTGCAAGTGCCACCACTGTGAATATTGTTATCACAGCTCCTGTACAAGCTGCAGTTGAGCTTCCAAGATTCAGCCACGTATTTTAATCACAGGAACAGGGAGAAAATTGGAACTGTAGTGCATCATCTTATTATTTCAGTCTTTAAAAGCCTCCTTCAAGGCTGATCGTGAGTTTTCAGCTCTGATTAAAGAGCGTGTTGGTGACAGCCCAGGCTCATCAGGGCTGTGGGCTCTCTGTGCAGCCCTGAGGGGCTCTGGAGAGCAATGTTCTCCTGAGCTGTGCCTGGGTGAGGGCTCAGCCTCAGCCCAGGCTGATCTGAGGGACAAGAGCCCTCCCTGTGCCTCTCTGTGCTGGCCAAGTCCATCAGCCCCAGCTTCCCACCCTGTGCCTGCTGCAGCAGGGATCTCTTTGGGTGATCTCCCTTATGGCAGAGTTTGAACTCCCCCCAAAACTCCCTTGTGGGTCCCTGGGCCTGGAAGAGCTGTCAGTGCTGCAGGGTGGGTGCTGAGCTGTGTGTCTGCCCCCTGGAGCAGGGGGAAGGGGGGAAGGAGAACTGGCAGCACAGGGATGAGCTCAGCTGGCAGAACCAGGCACCCTGGCAGGACAGGTGGGAAAAAATAACTCCTAAGGTGTGGTGGTGGCATGGTGGGAACTCAGCTGAGCCCAGACCCAGAAAGAGAAGGGGAGGGAGAAACTGCTGGAGCTTGAGGAAGATGGAGAGCAAGAGAAGAGGAGATTGGCACCAGGCAGGTGTGGAAGCAGGAGCTGCTTTCGTGCTGTAACCCCATGCCCCTGAGCCACTGCATCTCCTCCCTGACGGAGCCTGCCTTGCTCTGGAAAAGCCTCTCCAAGCATCTGCAGTGCCCTGAGGGGAATGACTGACTCCAGTCCTCTTGGACTGCCTGCATAACCAGGGCAAAGAGCAAAAGAGGTGCCCCCAGGGCTGGCAGGGCACAGTGGCACAAACAGCTGAGCTGTGTCTGTCGGGTACTGGAGGTGACTTTGTGCTCTGGGCTCCAGAGACAGCTCAAGGCGCTGCCCTGAGATCAGAAAAGGAGCAGGCCCTGTCCCTTTGCATGTGATTTTTTATTCCCTTTATCCTCCCCCGTGCTTGCCAGCTGTTTCTGGTTTGTAATAATACCTCCAGTGATAAGTGTAAGGGTCATGCACTGAGCTGTCTACAATCACATTTTATACGATTAGTCAGGGGTTTTTAAAGCCCCCTAATTATTACAGTCAAACCGGATTAAGCCATTCCTCTAATAGATTTTCAGTTCCTGTAAAATAGGCCAGGGAAAATGACTTACTGGAGGAGATGGGGGAAGGAAAGGCTCTTTCCTTCCATCTCTTTGGCCTTTGGTTTTTTAAAATGCCAGCAGTGGCAGGGGCACTACAGGGATCCCACTGGGAGCACTGGGGCAGGGCTGGGGTCTCTGGCACTCAGTTCTCCTTCTCACCTGCACTGGTGCCCTTTGAGGGGGACAAAACAAATCAAATCCTTTTGATTTAAAGGGTAAAATGAGTTTTTCACTGGGGAGGTGAATGACAAGCCATTTGAGAGGTTGTGGGTTGCTTCCTCACAGGAAATAATCCACGGGAAGCCCAGGAGGGTTTGTGCAGTGCAGCTCCACTGTGGCTGAATTGCTGTTGCTGGGGAAGGCTGGGCAGGATTAGGGTTAGGATTAGGGCAGGATTTGTCCTGCAGCAGGCAGATGGTGATGGGGAAAAGCAGAGAGAGAGGACTTGGAAAAGCCTCTTAGCAGCAGGGCACACAGTTCATCCTGGCACAGCCAGTGCCCTGCCCTGCCCCAGTGGCATCACCTGGTCCCAATCCCGATCCCAATCCCAATCCTGATCCCAATCCCAATCCTGATCCCAGTCCCACTGCAGGGCTCTGTGTGCTGGATGTGGCACTGGGTGCCAGGGTTTAGTTGAGCTGTTGGGGCTGGGTTGGACTCGATGATCTTGAAGGTCTCTTCCAACCCAGTGATTCTGGGAATTCTGTGAAATTCCTTCTCCACACTCTGCAGGCCTGGGGGAGCAGAGGCAGCCCAGGCCAGGAGCTGTCCCTGTCACCTGGGTCAGCTGAGCCCTCCCTGCCAGCCCCACCAGCCATGGCCACATTTCAGAGCTGGTTAAATTGATTTCTGTGTATATTTTGTATGCCAGGTTATTACAATTACTCTTCAGGATCCTTTGGGATGAAAGGCTATTATAGAGATGAAAGCTCATTAACAATAAATATAAAGGGTCACAACTCCCCATAAAAATGTATTAGAAACAGATTTTAGTTTGGAAATGTAAATATAGCATTTGGCAGCAGGCAGGACTGCTGGTCTGGTGTGCAAGAGAGCTCAGTCCACGGGGAAGATGGGGCTACTTTTATAGCAGAATTGCTGGGTGAATTATGGAGTTCTGGCTTGCTGGAAAAACAACTTCTGCCTACCATCAATAAAAAAATATAAGGAATTGTTGCAGTGGGGAGGAAGAAGATTTCTCCTGCTAAAAATAGGATTTTTGTGGTAGAGCTGAAAAATCTTTGGGAATTTACAAGTATAAATGCTGGGGAAAAAAAATAAAAGATGAAGGGAATTTTGAAATGATAGTGGTAGGAATGAAAGTACCTAAACAGTGAGGAAAAAACCCACCTTTTTTTTTCAGATATGTTTTCATAAATTCATGTATGAAGGGGAAACTGAACCTGGCTTTTCCCAAAAACATTTGAAGCACCAACATTCCCAACACTTTTCCCCCTTTACCTTCAGCAAATCCCAGCTGCCTCACCCAGCCAGGGGTGTAAATGAATGTCCTGGGTTGACTATATGATGTTTTTATTTTAATTTAAAAAAATATTTATTTTATGAATAAAAATGTTTTATTTTATTTTAAATTTTATTTTATTATTTATTGACTATAAAACCATCACATAGTCAACCCAGGACATTGAGCCAGGTCCCCCCAGCTGCAGCTGGTGACTGAGCCTGGGGGTGCCAGGGCTGTCCCTGCCCTCCTGCCCTGGGGGATCCTTGGGGAACAGTGAGCAGTGATCTGAGGCCAAGGACTCAAACCCAGCCTGCAGGGGCAGGGGCTGAAGGCTCTGGGCAGGTTTCAGGTGGCACAAACTCACTGGAGCAGATTTTTAGTGCCTGGAGTAAAGGGGATTCCACAGGATTCCTATTTCCCCATCTCCTCCTCGGGCTGAAGGCTGGAGGAGCCCAGCAGAGGGAGAGGAGCAGCTTTGGGGTTTTTGCAGAGGAAAAGGCTCTGGCAGCAGCAGAGGGTCCCGTGGGGCTCAGCTCAGCTGGCTCAGGCTCAGTTCACTGAGGTGCTGCAGCCACTCCATGTTTAAGGATGCAGCATTCCCTCCCTGCTCTGTGCCATCCCTTGAGAAGGAATTTTTCTGGTGGTTTTGATCAATTGGCATAATCACTGAGACCTTCAGATGAGGAATTAAGATGTTAAAGTCTTTGGCTCATACAAATTGCATTAATCTGTGTCACCCCTCCCTGCAGCCCACCCCAGGATCTGCTCCCTTCTGGGCCTTGGCCACGCTTAATAAAAACACCAACAAAGCTTTTTCTTAAAATAAAAACCAACTAAGACATGCCACTTTAACCTGCCCAAGCTAAATAAACAAAAAAAGGGGAGAAAATTCTCTTCCACTCCTTCCCCAGCTCTGGGTTATTCCTTTTTTCCCTGCTGCACCCAATCTGCACTGCACAGCCGTGGCTTCAGGGGTCATCCAGCCAAATCTGTGGGGCCAGCAGCGTTCCTGGTGTCTCACTCCCAGATTGGCACCTTTTTGGTGTCTCACTCCCAGATTGGCACCTTTTTGGTGTCTCACTCCCAGATTGGCACCTTTTTGGTGTCTCACTCCCAGATTGGCACCTTTTTGTCCCCATTTCAGGATTTAAGAGCTTGTGCTGAGTTCAGGACTTGGGGAGCCTCTTCCAAACAGCAGAAGCAAAGCAGAGACAGGGCTGGATCCCAAACTGGGATTAATTTGGGAGCCAAAAGTGTGCCTGGGTCCCTGCCCTGATCCCTGTGCTGAGGTGACCTGGGGCTGTGCCAGCCTCTGCTGGGTGGAATTCCAGAGGAATTCCCGAGGAATCCCACGGGCTGTGCCCCTGGGAGCCTCACCCGAGCTGCCCCCACCCTTCCAGGCTGCCCAGTTGAACTCCTCATGACTCCTGCAGTCAGGTTTGCTGGCTCCTCTGGGATTACAGACATTTAAATGATGTTGTTTTCAATTTTGATGCTTTTTTACCCCTTTTTCTCCCTTTTTTTTTCCCTGAAAGGCTCTTGCTCTCTGCTGCTCGGGCAGGGAGGGGACCCTGGGGACAGTGAAGTGCCACCAGCCCGAGATTTGGTGCCTATTTAAAATCAAGCAGCGCCAATAAAGCCTCCAAACGCACCAAGGCTCGGCCGAGGGCGCTTTCATCTGGATCTGCCGAGGGTAATTTCACCGCTCACAGGAGGGAGGATCTGGCTGTAATCACTCGTGCAGGGACTACACAAGACAAGCTAATTACCTTCAGGGAGAGCATTTCACAGGCTGTAATTGGGCAGGGGATGGCAGGGGGGAGCTGGGGCGGGGATGCTGCTGGTGCTGCATCCCTGATTGCCTGGGATGCGCCTTTGGCTGGGAATTGCCTGCTGAGAGAAATAAACCCGGGTTTGGGAGAGCAGCCTGGGGCCGCAGGTTCAAGGGACAGGTCGGGGCTCGGTGCCGGGGGATTGCGGCTCCCAGGGGCTGAAGGAGCCTTGGAAGGGCTTTGGGAGCAGGAGCAGCAGAGGGTGGCTGGCACAGCCCCTGCATCCACAGCAGGCTGCCAGCAGGGGATGGAAAATTTCATTTTGAATTCTCTTTCTCTGGGCTGTTTGAAGACCACTCACTTCAGCTTGCACTGGCAAGAAGCACACTGCAATTGAGATTAAATGCTCCGTCGGTTTTGGTTTGTTTTCTTTTCCTTCCTTCTCTTTCCAGTTTGTTTTCCTCCCCTGCTGCTGCACGGTTCCACTTGCTCTGACAGAAATCACTTCTGCCTTCCCCTTGTTTTGCAAGGGATCAGGATTTAAAACCAGCCCGAGGAATGGAAGGCAAAGAGCCCCTTTTGGTCCCAGTCCTAATTCCTTTAGACACAGCGGGATGAGAAATCACAAACTCAATGTCTGTGTCTGCCCCAAACCCATTCCCTGAGGGCTGGGTGCCCTGAGCTGGGATTTTCCTAAACCAGGCACAGCCACACTCTCCTTTGCCTGCTGCAGACCAGGCCCAGCCTGCTGAAAGCTCTCACCTGACACTGGATTTTCTTAGTTTTGACTGAACTTTTGAATATTTGTGAGACACAGAATGACCATTTCCATCCCCATTTAACCCCAGGCCTCCAGATGCATCCCTTTAGTTCTCAGGGCTGCTCACAGCAGGAAGCTGAAGGAGAAGCATCCCTTCCTTTTTCTTTCCTTTTTCTTTTTCTTTCCTTTTTCTTTCATCCCAGGATCTCATCCACCTGGACTGGGAACGCCATAAGAACAAGGTTTGGCTCCTGAATTGAAAAGAAATAAAAATAAATCCCATTTAACCCCCATCGTTTCACACTGACTGGCTGGCAGGAGGAGGGGGAAGTTTAGGAGAGCTTTTGTCCTGCTCTAAGACAGAGAGGCAGCTCTTGGATGTGTTGAGATCAGCAGAAAATCCTCCATTGACTGAAACCCCCCAGATCTCTTCCTGCCTGATCTTCAGGTATAGAATGAGTATTTTTAAGTAGTTTCAGGTGTTTCAAATGCTATTTTTAAGTAGTTTCAGGTGTTTCAAATGCTTGTCTTGGGCTCCTGCCTGATGCTGAGAAACCTTGCTGCAGGCTTCAGGGGCAAATTGCACAAAGGATTTATTTTTAGTTTTACAAAACATTTTTCAAATTTGTTTTTGGTGCCACTCACAATGTCTGTGATGAAGCAGAGTGGCTGAAGGAAATTTTCAGCTTCTTGTAAGAGTCAGGGTGATTTACTCCCAGCTTCCCTGCTCATCCCAAATACAACCAGGCAGGTTTTTTACTCATTCCTGTATTCCCCTTCAAAATTGGCTTGCTAAATCTCCTTGTAGCTCCCTGTGTATCCTAGCAATGCTGAGGACCAAGTGAATTCACATTAACAGAGGAACAGGCCCTCTGGTTTTTAATAATTCACACCATTGATTTTCCCCCCTGTCTGTATTCCTGCAGTCACCTGCAGCTTTTGCAAATCATAATGTAAACCCAAACTGGGCTGCACTCAGATCTATTTTCCTAATACAGCCCCATCATTTCTGCCCTCCAAGGTCCCTTTATGCCAGCTATAACTCTCTGTAATAGTTTTGTCCATTTTCTGCAATCTTCCAGCTCGAGAGCTGAGAAAACTGAAAGGAAATGATTTAACTTGGAGAGCTTTGCAATAAAGAGCAATTATTCCTCCTGTTCATTAAAGTCTTTTTATTCTCTGCTCTCAGCACCTGCATTTTGTCAAAATACCAACACGAGGTAGCAGAGCAAACACTTTGATCCCTTGTTAATTGCATTAATGCTCAAGGTTAAACCTCTGGCATTCCAGAGGGACAAAGCTGAAGGGGTTTCTGATGAGGCCTGAAATGACACATTTCCTCTGACCTTGCTCTGTTTGCTGCAGCCATGGGAGTCTCCAATTGAGTTGTGAAAATTCCCAGTTTATGGAATTTTATGGAATTTCTCCCTCTTTGCCACGGCAAACCAGGATGTGCAGTCCCAGCACTTTGGGAAATTCTGCGGGAAAACCTCCCACTAGTTTTTTTCCCCTTCTTTTTTAGAAGAACAGCTCATTTCTTTTTTTTTTTTGAAGTCTGAAAGTTCTCCGCGATTCCACAGCGGGAGGAGGCGGTGGAAGGAGGTACAAAGTCGGGGGAGGAGCCGGGGATGGAGGATGTTTCTCTGACACTTTCCTTTTCACATCACCCTTCTCCCTTTTCTCCCAGTGCCGGAAAGTTTAGCGCTTCCACCCACTCCCAGCGGGGGGTTAGGAAAAAGAGAGGTTTTCTGAGTTTTGTTTTTTTTTTTTTTTTTTTTGTGGTTACCTTTTGTTCCAGCCTGTTCTGCCTTGTGTGAGCCCTGATCAATATCAGGATGAGATCCAGGAGTTTGAAAAGCATCGGTGCTTCTCTTACATGGGGGATGCCCCAAATACCCTCTGGTGCCTCCCGTTGAACCCCCCTGATGGACAGGGATGGGCAGGAACAGCCTGGGCTTGCACTGGGGTGGGAGAGCCCTTCCTGGGACATCCAGGGATGGGGATCCATCCCTCCTGGGCAGTTCCAGTGCCTGAGCACCCTTTCCATGGGGAAATTCCTGCTGTGCCCACCCTGAGCCTGCCCTGGCCCAGCCTGAGGCCGCTCCCTCTCCTCCTTGTCAGGAAAACTAATCCACAAACACCAGAGGCTGATGTCCAAAAAGGAGACAGAGCAGTCCTTTGGCTTTATTCCAACAAAGGGAGAGGCCATGGGGCATCCCCTGGGGTCTCTTGAATTTTTGGAGGACTCAGCCTCCTTTTTATCCCAATTTCCAGCCACATGTCCCTTCTCTCTTTCCCCATTTCTGAGGGACTTGAGAGGTTCAGACTCCCCAGAACACCTGATCCCAAAGATTTTCCTCTAATGCACAACCCTCCCTTTTCATTGTTAATTCCTATGGAATTTAGGGGTTTTTCTTCCCCATTGGTTCTTTCATCTTTCAATGTCTAATTTCATTTATCAGTGAACCTAAAGTTTATTTGTAAAAGCAAATCTCTTTTTCCATTCATCAATCAGTGGAATCCTTCCCATGGTTTCTTTTATCTCCCAGAGCTGGTTTTATCTCCCAGCAGCCCCACAGCTGGTTTGGAAAGACAAATCCACTGTTCCTCTCATCCTGGATGCCCACCTGGCAGGGAGTTGTGCAGAGTCCCCCCTGAGCCTCCTTTTCTCCAGGCTGAGCCCCTTTCCCCTGATCCTGACACAGAATTCTTGGAGGGAAGCAGCCCCAGAGAGCTCAAGGAACAGAACCCAGACCCACTTGGGCCATTCCAGACCCAGCCAACCAAAAGGGCTGCAAATTCTGCCAAGGCTAATTCAGCTCTGCTGCACTAAAATAAGGGAGAGAACAGAAATAAATAGGCCCAAAGTCTCTCACACAGCAGCTCTGAGCTATTGCTTTTTTCTACCATCTGAAATCTTATTAACCTGCAAGTTGTCGAGGGTTTTTTAATTATTTTTTCACTGCACTTTTTTTTTTTTTCTCCATTTCTTGGTTTGTACCACAGCCAAACGACTCTGGGGTGAATGAATTCCAAGCTTTTGAAGGAGATTGTAAATGCAGTAGAAAATAGTTGTAAACTTAATTGAAAAAGGCAGGAAGAAAGCAGTGTCTGCCTTTTTAAAAAGCATTGTTCCCTGGCAAGATCAAATGGACATTCAGCTCACTTTGCATGAAGAATTAAAAAGAGGAAAGCAGAAACCTCTTGGTCTTTGTTCTGCTGGCCCAGGTGAGGGGCACACTCTGCTTCTTGGGACAGAAATGCCTCCTGTCCCCTCTTCTGTCACCAGTTCCCCTTCCCCTCTTCCCACCAGCTTATTTTACCTTATTTTACTGTGGGAAGTGTAAAATAATCCAGAGCATTTGCTGTTTGCAGGTCAGTGCTGCACAAAAACAGCTTTTAGGTCACCAAGACCCCTTGAGCAGCCAGCAGCTGTTTAGAAGAAATTTGGCAGTGATGTTATCACAGAAATGTCAGGTAGCAAAAGCTTTAAAATGAATGTTTTAAATGGGTTAAAGGTCATTTTCAAAGGTCACCAGCAGCTACAGACCCAAGCCATGAATCTAGACCCAGATTTCAACTTCCCTCAGTCCTAATTTAACTTTTTCTAAGGACTAATGGCTCCATTTTCCAGCTCAAGTGCTTCCAGGAAAACCAGAGTCACAGAAAATTGCAGAAAGCCTTAGGAGGAGAAACACAGAGCAGTCTTGTTATGTCAGAGCAGCACTGAAAAGAACATTTTTTTGTTCTTGTTGCTAAGAACTCCTTAGATTTGAAATAGGAAAAAATGGAGCAGGGGCAGGGAGGAGTCATTTTGGCTCTTCCCCATCACTGAGCTGGGATCTTGTGCCTAGAGAGGCTTCAAAATTCAGGGCAGGAGAGAGAGAATTGTGGAGGGAGAGGGAAACATTGAAGGGTTTTCACTCTGTCACCCTGAGCTCACAGTGGAGAGGGCTGAGGAGCCCCTGGCATTTCCCCTGGGTTTCCCAGGAAAAGGAGGGGAAATGCTCTCAGATTTAAGGTCCCTTCCAAGCCCAGCCATGCCCTGACTCTCTGATTAACCAGCAATGCCCTGCCAGCACTCTGGGAGCTGAATCTGGCCAGTTTTCCCTGGGCTGCTGTCACTGCTGTCTCTACCTGAGCCAGAAAAACAAGTCCTGCTCTTCCATCACTCATCCCAGCCAAGGGCCAAAGAATTCCTCTTCTGGCCACAAAAATCCTTCCTCAAGCACCCCCAGAGCCTCCTGATGGCCTCAGGGGCTCCCTGGGGTGTGAGGAATGGCCCTGAGGGTGTGGGAATTGTTAAAATTGGAGGATTTGGGGATTACTGATAAAGAAGGAAGTTTAGGTTGGAGAGGTTTTATGATTTTAGTTATTTTATTGATCTTTTTTAGGTTATGAAGGCACAAAGATCACTGGGAAATGCTTTTCCTTCCCTGACATCTCCATTTCCAGGAGAGGCTCAGAGAGCCTGGCCTGGGGACAGTGTGGGACACCTGAAGTCCCACAGCAGAGGAGCCTCAGGTCTGCTCTGCCACCAGGGCTGCCCCTTGTCACCCCCCTGGGGACCAGCCAGGGCTTCCCTCCTGCCAGAACATCCTCAGGACTTGGGGCCAAATGTGGGAAATGGATTTGTAGAGAATTTCCAACCTGGATAGAAAGCTCACAAATACAAATACACACCATGTAAATCTTCTATCAAGCTTTAAAAAATTTCCACAAATCCATTTCCCACAGCTATATTTTATAATTGTTTTTATTTTTCCTGATGCTGATCAAATCTATTTCTCCTGTTGTGAGTGGAGGAGTTGCCTTCTGCAACATCAGCATTTGATGTCCCAAAAATGGGCCATGGAAGAGGGGCCAGTTGGCAGCAGAACAGCTGGGTGAGCTTAAAAATAAAAGCAAAAGTAGAAATTTTGGCTTTCCAGGGATGCCATTCTGCACAGGGCTTGCGTGCTGCAAGATGGAACAGGCAGTGCATTTTTAATCTGATAAATAATCTCCTGTCCCAGATTCCTCCTGCAGAATGAAAATGAGCAAGACTTTTAGGATCCTTTCTAAGTCAACAGCTTCAGCTTTTCTAAGCCTCCCATCACTGAACTGTCTGGATGCCAAAATAAATAATAATCCTTTCTCCAGAGCATCTTCATAAGACTTCAAACATTTACAGAAATAAAGAAAATAAACCTGGTTATTGTCTGAGTAATCATTTGTTTATGGATGGAGACAAGTCTGCTCATTTTTCTTGCTCTCGGGTGATTAGATTATGATAAAATGTGACACTTAGTGATAAATTTGATATGGTTGGTTACATACAGTTTAAAAAAGGGACTATCCAATTATTCTTTCCTGTGCTGGTGGAAGGCTTTGGCCACCTGTGCAGGAGATTGTCACAGCTCTGCAGCAAACAGCAGCCTCTTCTCCAAGCAGCTGTGACAAATGCAGAGGTCACACATGTGTCCTGGCCCATGGATATCAGTTTTGGTGTTTCCCTTCCCATATTCCAGCAAAACCCAGAGCCCAGGCCAGAGCTGTAATGAGAGCTCTGCTCTGGCTGAGCAGGGGATGAGTGTGGGGACAGCCAGGACAGAGCTGGGAGGGCCAGAGGAAGCCACACAATAATGAACATGTGTGTGATTCTCTGTGAGTCTGTGCTTGTGTGTGTGATTGTGTGTGTGATTCTGTGATTCTGTGTGAGATTCTGTGATTGTGTGTGATTCTCTGTGATTCTGTGATTGTGTGTGATTCTGTGTGAGATTCTGTGATTGTGTGTGATTCTGTGATTCTCTGTGATTCTCTGTGATTCTGTGATTCTCTGTGTGATTCTGTGATTCTGTGTGTGATTCTGTGATTCTCTGTGATTCTGTGATTCTGTGTGTGATTCTGTGATTCTGGGTGATTCTGTGATTGTGTGTGATTCTATGTGTGATTCTGTGATTCTGGGTGATCCTGTGTGTGATTCTGTGTGTGATTCTGTGATTCTGTGTGTGATTCTGTGATTCTGGGTGATTCTGATTCTGTGTGATTCTGTGTGTGATTCTGTGTGTGATTCTGTGATTCTCTGTGTGATTCTGTGATTCTGTGTGTGATTCTGTGATTCTCTGTGATTCTGTGATTCTGTGTGTGATTCTGTGATTCTGGGTGATTCTCTCTGAGCCACCTGGGATCAGCTGCATCCCCACAGCAGCAGCACAGGAGCAGGAATTCCCTGTCCTTCCCTGGGGCCAGCCCCAGATCCCAGCCTGTGGGGCAGCACCAAAGATCTCCCTGACCTGCTCTCACATCAAAGGTTACCTGGGCAGCTTTCCCACATCCCTGGTGTCCCTGTGCTGCCAGGGCAGGGTGGCACTGCTGGCAGCTGCTCAGCTGTGCAAGGATGAGAACAAATCCCCAGGAAAGGAAGGGAAACACCCTGAATGTCCCTTTCTGTTCTACAGCTGTATTTGCCCTCTGGAAAAAGAGACATCCATGGCCAGGCCACCCTCCAAACCATCTGGCACTGCTCTTTCTGTTGCTGGCTCCTCCTGGTCTATTGAGAAAAATCATCTGTACCACCAGGATTCTCCTGCCATGGACATGAATTTTAGGATGCAGCAGCCTCTTGGCAGGAGCAGGAGCCATCTGGGCCAGCCAAGGAGTTCAACCATGCAAACAAAGTGATTGGGATTAGTTTCAATGAGGAAAGAAATCAGCAAAGCCCCTGAGGGTGCAGGGCACGGGACAGGCTCAAAAGATGGCATGTAATTAAATTCTTGGCTGAGAGGAACATTTTCCTTGTCCTTCTCTCCTCCTTCCCCCGGGGCAAAGAGCCCTGGTGGGAGTTTGCCTGCCCCAGTGGGGCTTCAGACTTCTGGATCAGCTCCTCATGCTTTGATTGCTGCTGTCCCAGCTGGGTTTTGGTGCCCAGGAGGATCAGGTTGGTGCTGGAGGGAAGGTCCCTGGCCCTGGCTGTGTCCCTGTGTCCCTGTGTCCCTGTGTCCTTGCCTGCCTTAGCCTGAGAGGATCCTGCAGGAGGGCAGGATGGGCTTGGCTCCCCTGCTGCTCCACCACCTGCATGCCCCAGCTCCAGCCTGGACAGGGAGCATCCCCAAGACCCTCCTTCCACAGAGCACTGCCCACTCACCCCCGTGCTGCTGACCTGAGCCCTCCCAGCTCCCAAAACGAGGGAAAATTTAAAACTAAAACACTCTTTTAAGAGGGCAGGAAGATGTCTGTTCATGCACACAGTGAGCTGCCAGCCCTGCAGCCAGGCTGGGGATTCCCTGAAGGGTTCATTCTTCCTCAGGAAGAATTTCTTCCTGGAAAGGGTTGGCAGGGGCTGCCCAGGGAGGTTTGGAGTGCCCACCCCTGGAGGTGCCCAGGGAAGGGCTGGGGACAAGGGGGGGATGGACACAGCTGGGGCTGGATGGCCTTGGAGCTCTTTTCCAACCTCAGTGATGCTGGGATCCTGTGCTTTGAGCAGTGGAAGAGGCCAGCAGGCTCTCCTCTTTGCCAGGTGCCAGTAAAACACCTGACAAAGCTGCCTGGGAGCTGAGTTCTGCTGAGCTTTGGGGAATGAAACCTCTCCTGATGTTTACATCCCATCCCTTCATGTGTTTAACCTGGAATTACAGAGGCAGCAACACCCAGCATTTGATGCCTTGGAGTCTCTTACAAGAGCAAACAGAAAAAGAGAGACTTTGCAAAGACCTCAGAGGGAAAAAGAGGGGGAAAAATAAAAAGAAGAAAAAGCACCTGTGAGTCCCTGAGGAAATGGAACATGAAAGACCAGGCTCCTGCCACACCACAGAACTCTGATTAAACTGTGATTCCAGACTCAGCCCTGCTCTGGCACAGGCAGGAGAGCAATTCCTGCCCCAGGGAATCCCAGGGGAGGGACTCAGAGGCACTCAGGAAGGATTTTCCCACTCTGAGAGGAGAGGGAACCTGGCAGGAGCTCTGCTGCCACCAGGAATGGGAGCCAGAGATCCCTTAAACAGCCCCAAAGAGGGAAAAGCAATTACAAAGTGTGAAAGTGCTAATAGAGAACCAGCCAGCATTTAATGGCTCCTCCCAGAGATCTTTGAGGATCTCTCCTATCCACATTTCTCCGAATTTATTCAATTCCTTTCATTATTCCTATTAATTCTGAATTCAGTGCCAGCCTTGGCTCCATGGGGGACTTCCAAATGTTTGACTCCTCACATCATCAACCTGCCTTGGAAATGAGAGCTATTCCTTGCCAAATCTTTTGGGTTTATTTAGCAGAGCCCAGAAATAAAAAAGAGAAAAGGGAGGAATTGGGACACTTTCCTTGCTCTTGTGGCTTTAAGGTTCTTTGGAAAATCAGTTATCAAGAGGTGGCTTTTTTGGGCAAGATTCAACTGATATTACAATGTTCAATTAAGCTCATTGAAAGAAGATTAAGAGACAATTTAATCCCAGTTTGTGAGTAGCTACACAGGGAGAACATTTGATACAAGAGCATTCTTTAACAAGCAAAGGCATTGAGTTACCAGCTGAATTTAGCAAAATTTAATTAGAAAGAATTTTATTTTTTTTAAACCAGGGCACTTTAGCATTGTAGCAAGTGATTAGGACAGTCAGGAAATCCTGATTTAGATCAGGCTGAGGTGAGCTGGTGTGCTGCATTCCCAGAGTTGCTCAGGGTTAGGGTTGGGAAGTGCTGACTGTGGGACACAGAATCCCAGAGTGGTTTGGGTGGGGAGGGACCCCAAAAATCCCCCCTTAGGCAGGGACACCTTCCTCTCTCCCAGGCTGTCCCTTGGAAAGATGGGACCTGAATCCTGACTCCAGGCTCACTCTGAAGAGCCTGGGGGAGCTGGTGGGGAGGTTTGATGTGTATCACACAGAACCTGAATTATTCTGTCAGAGAGATGACACCCTCCAGCCCTGTCAATTCAAGGATTATCCTGACCAGGAACAGTGACTGCAAGGAAATTAAAAAGAAAGTGCAAGGCTCTTTCAGCCAAGGTCTGAAATCCTAACCAGATTCCCATCCTGAGCTGTAAAAACAGGAGATTCCTTTTCTGAGCAGTACAAACCACTGGGAGCCATAAATCTCCCAGAAGAGAACTTATTTCCCCCCTAATTTACATGTTATCTGCAGTCCACTGTCTTCCCATTCCCAGCTTTGGCACCGAGGTGTAGCAGTGATGTAAACATCAATATTTTAATGTCAAAAAAGAATACAAAATGAAATTGAATTCCAGTAAGTATAAAGGAAATACAGCAATGGCTCTCCTATTGAATCCTCTGCAGATTCCAGATAATGGATTATTCAGAAACCTCCAGCTCATAAAAAGGTGCCCTTTATTCCTGGAATCTGATGCAGCTCTCCCTTAAACTGTGATTATTTTCTGATTCCGTTTCCAAGTAGATTTTGACACAGTGGTACAATTTCCTTATCTCTCTCTTAAAAGTTGCTGCACTGGGCTGTGCAAATGAAAACAGCAGCATTTTCCATGTGGATTTCCCCCCATCTGTGTGATGTTTATTAAAAAGAATCAATCTGAGGGACACTTCCCAGCACAGCAGAATGGGAAGTGCAGCTGCTCCCTGCAGGTGCTTCCAGCTGATAAATGAACCCCACTGCCTGGCCACACACAGCAAGAGGTTTTAACATGCAGGAGAATCATCTGGAACTCCAAATACCAAGCTGGGAACACAGCAGAGATGAGGAATATCTGTAATAGGTGCAAACTGATCCCAGCTCAGACAGAAACCATCACGTGGCTGCTCCAGCACCTCCCCGACCACTCGTTGCCCCAAAATCCAGGGTGCACACAAACCTCCTCCTGCCTGGGGCTTGCTGGGCATGGAAAGCACCAGCCCAGGGGGTTTAGGGTTGTTGGGTGTTGTGTCCAACACGAGGAACACGAGTTTGGGTCTCCCTTGGGAATCTCATGGAAACCTGGTGCAATTCAGAGATGCAATGCAGAAATCCCCTGCTGCCTGCTGAAATCCCTGCTGCTGTCTAGGAGGGAGAACTTGGCACTCACAGATCTAGGAGTTCCCTAACCACCCAACAGTCCCCCAAGTTTATGAGGAGGTTTTGTTTCTAGGGCATTTTTTTAGATATGAAATAAGTGTCCAGATTGATTTCTCACTTGGCAGCACAGAAAAATCACCCAAAGGCTTTTAATTTTTTTTTTTTTAAGAGATTTAAAAACCTCTGCTGCCTGCAGTGCAGCCCATTATTCTTGGAGGATAATCCTACATTAAAAGGGGAGTGACTCCATGTTCTCACAGGCTTTTCCCCTCCCTTGGCTTTTATGATCTTTGCCCACTGATGTTCAGAGTGGCTTTGGACAAACTGGACTTGGAGAGCTCCATTTCCATTTGGGAAATACTCACTAATTTGGCAGGGAATTAGATGGCTTAATTAATATTGCAGCCCTTTGACAGGCTCAGATGTGAGACCCTCCAGAAGAAGGGGCTGTGAAGCAGATAAAACCATCAGCTCTTCCTTTCTAATGAACTCCCAGCCCTGAGCAATGGGGTTGAGCTGCCTTGATGCCTCCAAGGCTGAAATCCTCTGGCATCCTGGTGACCTGTCAGTGCTCCTTGGAGGAGAAAGCACAGCTAGGGCAAGCTGAGTGTGGAATAAGCTCCTGTTTAATAACAGAGTTCACCAGAAGCTGCTCACTTTGCAGGAGATAATTGACCTTAACACAGCTCCCTGCCTTTGCCTTTGATTTGGGCCACACCACTGAATTTGTGGGCAATTACAGAGGGAGCATGAAGACATAATTGAAGGTTAGGAAGTGGTGGACACAAAAGGAACAGCTCTGGAATTAAAGAGCACTGATTGACTCTGGCTGTGGGGACACAAACAACTCTCAGCTCTGCAAGGTTTGCAGGGTTCACAGGAGAACTCTGGGGTTACCTGAGCAGGTACCCCCAGCTCTCAGAGACCTCAGGGCAGCACAGACACAACCTGCACATCTCACTAAATGCAGGAAAGAACCATTTTTGGGATGACTTGGTGTTCCTTGAGAATTCCTGGGCCCACAGCTGGCACTGCAGGAGGGCTGAGCCACCCTGGAATGGGACTGTGCCACCACCCTGACCCACAGGGTGCCAGGTGTATTCTGACTCTGGCAGTGGATTGTTTTCTTTTTTGGTACTGTTGCATTTGTATTTTTAATTTTCCTAATAAAGAACTGTTTTTCCTATTCTGCTGGAGGGCTGCAGCCACCATTTAATGGCTCTGCTGCCACCACCCTGACCCACAGGGTGCCAGGGCCTGTTCTGACTCTCTCTGGGTTATTCTGTATTGCTGCAATTTTTACTTTAGTAGTTTTTTTTTTCCTAATATAAAACTGTTATTCCTGCTCCCATATCTTTGCCTGAGAACCCCCCTTAATTTCAAAATTATAACAATTCAGAGGGAGGGGGTTTACATTCTCCATTTCAAGGGAGGCTCCTGCCTTCCTTAGCAGACACCTTCTGTTCAAACCAAGACAGCAATGCACCACCCAAAGGAGGAAAATCCACTGCAAAAGCAGCAGTGTGTCAAAAGTGAATTATGGAAATGGCCCTGAACAGCCACAGAAAGTGTTCCACAGAAACATTTGGGGAACAAGAACACAGCAGAGAGCAATGGCAATAACAATGCCCAGAATTGTTTCTACCAATATCTATTTTTTAAAGAGAGCCATTTTAGTTCTCTCTTTGCATCTGCAATCAGGAGCTGAATTGATGATAAACACAACCAGAGCAATGAAAAGATTTTGCATTACATTCAATTATCTGCCCTCTCCCTGCCTGGAAGTGGCAGGGAGATATTCCTTACACCTGAACTGCAGATGATCCTGGGCCCAGTGAAGCGTGGCTTGTACAGAGAAACCAGGAGGCTGGGGAGGGACAAAAACCTCTCAGGTCACTGAGTGATTACCAGCAAGGTTGTAGGGATCTGTGTAGTTTAATATTTCACTGGAATGCAATTTCTCTGCTGGGATCTCTGAGCACTTGGCAAACATTAATGCTGAGAGGCACACGGGGTTCTGGGGAATGCCAGGGATGAGCTCTGCTGATGTTCCAGAGGCAGAGAGGGGCTGAGGGACCTTGTGAGAGGCAGCACTTGGGATCAGAGAGGGTGAACACGACAGGAGAGAGGCTGGGCATGGTATCAGAGAGGGGGGATGTGATATCAGAGAGGGGGGATGTGATATCAGAGAGGGGAGATGTGATATCAGAGAGGGGGGATGTGATATCAGAGAGGGGGGATGTGATATCAAGAGGGGGGATGTGATATCAGAAAGGGGGGGTGTGATATCAGAAAGGGGGGATGTGATATCAGAAAGGGGGGATGTGATATCAGAGAGGGGAGATGTGATATCAGAAAGGGGGGATGTGATATCAGAGAGGGGAGATGTGATATCAGAGAGGGGGGATGTGATATCAGAGAGGGGGATGTGATATCAGAGAGGGGGATGTGATATCAGAGAGGGGGGATGTGATATCAGAGAGGGGGGGTGTGATATCAGAAAGGGGGGATGTGATATCAGAAAGGGGGGATGTGATATCAGAGAGGGGGATGTGATATCAGAGAGGGGGATGTGATATCAGAAAGGGGGGGGTGTGATATCAGAGAGGGGGATGTGATATCAGAGAGGGGGGATGTGATATCAGAGAGGGGAAATCTCACCAGGCCCCAGTGAGAGGTTTGCTGATGCCTCAGGATTTTAACTTCTATATTTTCCATCTCTTGGTAATCCTGCAGTTCTTTAGTGTGTAACTCTAAACTCCACACTCAGTGGGAGCTGCTGCTTTCCCAGTTTGGGCAGACACAACAATTGCTCTGCAGGCCTGGCAGTCAAGGACACCTCACTGCCTCAGGCCCCAGAGATGGAAACAAAAGTGAGTTGGGGGAGCAAACCTGGGGTCAATGACTTCATCACCTGAAGCTGGAATTGGAAGATTAACCCCTGATATGCAAATGGACCAAACTTATAGAAGTGTGAAAACCCTGGGGGCTTTGTCTGCCCCAAACGTACCTGAAGACCCTCCAATAAATATATATATGCTTTTTATTCCCTTAATTTTGTCTGGCCTGTGTTTTTAGGTAGCCCCAAAAGGCATCAGTGTGTGCAGCTGGACAGAAGGACAGGCTGACTCAAGGCCAGGAGCAGCCACGGCTGTGCCAGGAGCTGTCAGCTCCATCAGATGGGCTGGGAAGTGGGAAAGCAGCAGCAGACTCAGCATTACACAGGGTGCTTTAGGCAGGGGGGGTTGCTGCTATTATTATTTATTTATTTATTTATTTATTTATTTATTTATTTATCCTTTTCTGGATGCAGCTGGGAGGTGGGTAAAGGGCAGCAGGGACTGCCCAGGCTTTCCCAGCTCTTCCCTGGGAGGTGTGAGTGGTGGAGCAGCCCTGCCATCCCCTCACCCTCTCAGTGAAGTGTGGGAACCCACTGCTCTGGGTATGGGGAGCTCGGTGCCTCTGGCTCTTCTCAGGAAATCCCATTCCTGCTTCTCCTGCAGCTTCATCACAGAAATCCCTGCAAGCCCAGTGGCCTCACCCTGGCCTTTCCCACTGGCATTTACAACCTGAGGCTCCCCTGCTCACCTTCCCCCCTCTGCTGAGGTTCTCATAAGCCCACGAGTGTATTTGAAACCCCAAATCCTAACCAGGCACAAAACCAGCTAAGACTGAACTCATGTTTAGGCAGGCAACCCTGCTATCAGCATCCTGCAAATGCCAACTGTTCTTTGCCTCCTCCAGGGGCTCTGCTCCTCCACCTGCACGTTTGGATTGGATTAGGAGCCCTCACTCCAGAGCAGAGCCATTTGCTGCTGCTCTCTCAGCAATTCAATTTTGCCCAATGTCACGGGGAGCAGCCTGCCTTGAGAAGTGAGTCAGGGCATTACTTTACTTTTACCAGTCTGCTTTAAACAAATATTAGAGAGCAGTGCTCCCCTGGGCCCCGTTACAGCAAACAGCAATTTTCAAGCAAGCTCCAGAGCAGATTGCTACTGAGATGCTCCTGTGCTTGTAGGATGTCTATTATGCACTTATGGCACTTGTGAGAGGGGTGATGGTGGGGAAAACTTCACTGGCCTTACCCAGGAATCACAGAGTGCCAAGCTAATAAACTCTGCACTTCCTCAGAGTGTGCAGGGACTGTGTGTGCTCCACACAACCTCATTTGTCATTTCCTTCCAGAGTGCAGAGCTTGGGCTCCTGTACAGACCCCTCTGCACAAAGGAGGGGCTCAGTGGCAGAACACAGGGTGTTTGCTGTCCCTTCCTGTCACACAGCTGTCCCCTGAGCCCTGTGTCCCCGTGGGAATGTCACAGACATATTTTATGAACAATCCTTTCATTAGGATCTTTTCTCCTGAGAAGCTTCAGCTTCCCCATGTTTTGCTGCTTTGGCATGTGATTTGGAGAATTGTCTACCCAACATGTGAAATTGTTTCTACTTGATGACCAATGACAGCCACCTGTGTCGAGGCTGTGAGCAGTCCCAAAATTTTATTATCATTCCTTTCTATTCCTTTCTAGCCATCTGATTAAATCCTTTCTTCTATTCTTTAGTGTAGTTTCACTATATCATTTTCTTTTAAAATAATATATATCATAAAATAATAAATCAGCTTTGTGAAACATGGAGTCAAGATTCTCATCTCTTCCTTCATCCTGGGACCCCTGTGAACACCAGCACATGGGACAGCCTGAGGAGCAGCAGCATGCCCTGTTCCCAGCAGCATTTCTCAGCCCTTTTCCCCCAGATTTCCTTCCCTCCCTTTCAGTCCCCTCCTGCCTTTTCAGCTTCTCTGCCCTGCTGGGTTCATGCCCTGGAAATTGTGATGATTTCCATCCAAGCCAAGCCCTTCCATACCCTTCTCCCATCTCACATCCCCAGAACATTGTCCTGCACTGGGTCCTGCTGGTGTGGCAGGGTCTGTCTGTCCTTTCCAGGGGGTTCCTGCTGGGACAGACTCCCTGGAGCAGCTCCAGGAGGGGCAATTCTCCCTCAAAACTCTGTTCAGGCAGGGAAATACCATGCCTGCAGATCTGTTCCTCCCTCCAGCAATGGGCAGCTGTTTATTAGACTTCCAAAGCTCCACCTGAGCTATACTACATCAAGGATCTCCTCAGCAGAGCCCAAAGGAAAAAGGGTTAAAAAGAGACTCTCTAATGAGACCCTCACAGGAGTTAAACCTGCTTGTTCACAATCAGCTGCTAAGAGGGGTAAAAAACTGAGCTGGGAAAGAATTCCCAGGATTTCTGATGTGTCTTTCCAGGGTGAGAGCCCACAGAGTTCTCCCAACTATTGGCTGAGGGAAATTGGCAATGCTGGGTTGGAGTTTGGAGCTCCAAAACCATCCCCTCATCCCAGGCCCAGCTCTTTCCCCCTGCTGGGAACCTTGGTCTGGAGTGGGAGTGGATTCCAGGAGGGATGGGAGCATTCCTGAGAGGATGGGGAGGGGAACAAGACTTTGGAAGAATCTCCAAATGGGGATCAGGGCAGGCAGCAGAACCAGGCAGCAAACCTCAGATGTGCTTCACTGGTACTCTGGAGGCAGCCGGGCTAGAGACTGCACAAAATTATTTTCAAACAGGAATTACAATTGGCAAGGCAAAATGAGGGGGATGGAGAGAATTTTGGGGGCATTTGTGTCAGCTGAGAGCCTCAAGGTTGTGCTCAAGCTGATGCCAGAGCAAACACAAGAAAAGCTGAAACAAATGGTGCTCCTGGACCAAAGCAAGGAGATCCTGCCACAGATACAGCAGCAAAAGGCTTTTCACTGTGGAAAAAGGGAGGGATTCCAATGAGGAATGGAAGGAAAAACAAAACTCCTTCCTGCTAAACACAGGCTGGCAAGGGAGTGCTGGTTGGGATAAACCCTGCCTGTCCTTCCCCAGCCAGATTTTTGCACCAGTGCCTTCCTGAAGCCCCATTCCCTCCTTGCCTGCTGCTGGGCTGACACACAGGGGCTTCATCCTGCCAAATTTGTCAGTCTTGACCTGCCAGTGTGATCTGGGGGAAATTCTATTCATTGCTGAATAAATAATGCATGGGCAGCCATGCATTTTTCATGCTAAGGCTTTTAAAGGCCACTGTAGTGATGCATGTAAATTCAGCCTCCCCCCCAACTCCTTTCTCTGCACACCCAACTGCTAAATAATTATTAACATCTGACTCAGGCAGGCTGAGGGCTGCACCAGGCACAGAATCCACTGCTGCTCTGACACTGCTGCCTCCACTCCACCCTCCAGAAAGTCAAGGAGAGAAAATTCCAGGCAACAGCAGAGCAATCTGCCTCTTTCCCTCCCCTCCTCTGCTGGTTGTTGGCTTTTTGGGGGTGATTTTGGGTTTTTTTTTGCTTTTTTTTTTGTTTGGTTGGTTGTTGTGGGTTTTGGGTTTTTTTTTTGGAGTTTTTTGGGGTTTTGGTTTGGTTGTTTTGTTTTGTTTTCTTGGTTTTTTGTTTTTTTTTTTTTTTTTTTTTTTTTTTAATATAAAGCCCTGCAAAAGCAAATGTGCATGAAGTGGAGCAGAACAAAGGGAGCAGCTCGTGGATTTGACATTTTTCTGGAAGCACATGAATCCCTTCCAGAGAAGCAAAGCTGGTGCCTCTGTTTGTAGCTGGTGGCCAGTGTGTGACAGGGACCTGGGGTGGCCACGGGGCTCTGAGTGACAGAAGGGCTCAGACAGGAGCAGGGGGGAGCAGCACTGCTCCAAAGGGCTCAACAAACTCAAATCTGCCTGCTGGAGGTGGCAGGGGGATGTCAAACCCCCCCAGGGAGCTCCCTTGGTGCTGGGGTGAGCTGAGGACAGGAGCTCTGGGGCTGCTGAGGCTCTGTCAGAGCCCAGAATCCTCTCAGGGGCTGGGATGGAGGAACCACTAGGGTTTCTCCCAGCTCCAGGTGATTTTTTTTTTTTTTTAATTTTAGTTTTATTTTTTTTCCCTAATATAGAACTGTTATTCCTGCTCATTATATCTTTGCCTGAGAGCCCCCTTAATTTCAAAATTATAACAATTCAGAGGGAGGGGGTTTGCATTCTCCATTTCAAGGGAGGCTCCTGCCTTCCTTAGCAGACACCTGTTCAAACCAAGACAGCAATGCACCACCCAAAGGAGGAAAATCCACTTCAAAATCAGCAGTGTGTCAAAAGTGAATTATGGAAATGGCCCTGAAATGCTCAGGAAAACCCCCCCTGGGCCACCCAGGCAGCTCTACCCTCCTTTTTGGGGGGAACTGAGGCAGAGAGCCTCAAAATCTTCATGGAGTGAAGCCAATGCCAGGCCAGCCTTGCAGGCACTCTGCAGACAGAGCAAGAAATATGGAAAAGGCAAAGCATGAAATGCACCTCAGCCTCCATCCCCTGGGAATCAAGGTGCAAATTGACTCAGGGATCTGCTGCAGCAGAATGGAACAGCCAGCAGGGGATGTGGAAAGGACAATGGTGGGTGTTGGTGTTGGCACAAAGAGTGAAAAGATAAAACTCCTGGATTTTGGGCATTTTCAAACCCATTGGCAAGAGCAAAGTGCTAATAGAGTCATAAACTTGAATAATTTCCCCTATAAAGGTTTGAAGGTGATGATTTATGCCTGAATTACCCTGACTGGTTGACACAGGAACATTTTTGGGCTACCAACTCCAAGAACAATGTAATTTTTCCCCACCAAATCTCTATTTCTTCACACAGCCAGTGAGATTTCTCAGATGCTTAAATGAGAGCTCATGCCTAAATGCTTTGCTGCCTTGGGACCTGGTTTTACCATTATATGCTTAACTTGATGACATTTCAGACCTAAAATCTGATGTGAAATCAGGGTGAAACAGATTGAAGGGTTGTTTGATTCAGTGCTTTTTTTGGGGGGGCTCTTCTTATGAAATATGTGAGGCCATCCCACAGGTCAGGAGAGGTGAGTTTGCTCGTTCAGAGGGCTGCTCACAAGAGGAGGGCACAGCACTGGGTATTTATGTGCAGAACTGCAGCATTTTTATTCAGCAGTGGCAGGGAGGAGGAGGTGAGGAGGAAGGAGAGAAAGGGAGGTGAGTGCTGAGTCTCTGTGTCACTCACTTGTCCCAGGGGATGTCACCTGTCCCCAAGGACCTGCTCTGCTGTACTAACAGCAATGTGGAGAAAAGAGATTTATCATTTATCCAGCTGCAGTTTGTACTTATCTCTGAACCAGCAGCCTGCACTGAGAGATTTGGGCTGAAGCTGCTCACACAACCCATGCACACACAAAAATAAACCTGCTGAAATTCTCCTCTCTGGGCTGAAGAGCATCTCAGAATACCAGAGTACAGATGAGAGCTGCCTGCAAACACATCTAGAGAAACTTGGAGGGAAACCCAGACAAATGATGGGAATGAAATGCCCATCTCTGCAGATCAGTGCAGGGAGCCCCTGCTGGGGACTGTGGAGATCATTTAAAAAACTCCTCATGCTGTTCACTGGGATCCAGCTCCAGAGTGCCCTGCTGATGGGGAGGGTTGTTAATTTCACTGGCATTAGGGAATCACCTGTACCTCATCCATGCACTCCTCCTGGCATTTTTATTTCAGACTCATTCACAGGCTGGTAACAGATGTACATTTAGATGGGAGTAAAACTGGGCACAGTAACCCTTTCCTAAAGTGCCAAAACTCCTCCCTGGGCCAGGCTTTGCTCCCCAGCCAGGGCAGCTCAGGCTGTTTCAGGAATTGCATCCAGCACACTTCTCAGTCTGGGTAATGAAGAGGCTGAGGTTGGGCTGGAGAGGCTGTTCAATAAATCACAGCCATGCTTTGCACCTTGAGAGGTGTTTCTCATGTCTGGCTCACAGAATGTCTCAGGAACTGAGGGGGATCTCATTGCTCCTCCTAAAACACATCAGAAGGGACCCCAGGGGAGGTCAAGCAGCTCCTCCAGGTGAGGCTCAGAGAACAGAGGGTCAGCCTTGCTCCCTGCCCGGGCTGAGGGAGGGCAGGCTGGAAGAGCAGAGCATTTGGGAGTGCCAGGAGGGACCGGGAGGAGCTGCAGGAGCAGCCCCACCAGGGAGCCAGGCGAGGATGGAGCACCACTGAGGCTTCCATGGAGTTTTTCTATCCTGCAAGGACCACACAGTGCAGGAGGTTCCTGCTGGTCAGCCCTGAATCTTTGTGTGTGTGAGGGATGGGATTAGAGACCAAGTGACACAGAGCACCCAGGTGACAAGGTGTTGTGACAGCACAGGCACTTTTCTGTCCCTGTAACCCTCTCCTCCCCAGTCCTGACACCTTTCAGGTGTGGCTTCCCACCCCTCCAGTGCCAGTGGCACATCAGCACCCCAAAATTCACGTGAAGGAGCTGAAATCCCCTCTCTGTTCCACAGAAAACTGGCAGCAGGATGGAGACTGAAACACAACAGCAACCCTGGGTAAATCCTGATTTTTGGGCATGGATGGAGAGAGCTCTGCCTGTCCTGATGCCCACACCCCCGGGAAAATCAATCCTTCTCTCCTTTTTGTCTGGACCAGCCTCAAATAGCTGCACCCTGTTGCTAGGCTACCTGGCTGCCTTCCACACATCCCAGAGCTGCTGGAAAGCTCACAGCAAACTGCAGCTCACATGGTGGGTTATTTTTATCTTTTTGGGAAGAGGGGAGATCAATGGACACTGGAAGGGAGGGAGAAGGAAGATATTCCAGTTCCAGGATGCTCTGGTTGTTGGGTTATGACCAGAAAATCCTGGAAATATGAACATGTGTGTTTCTGCTTCCTTAAATAGGTAGAAGATATGTGGGATCATGATGAAATAGCTGGCTGGCTAATGAATATCAAGTGTCACCTTTTGTGCTATTTTGGATCCTTGATAATTTGTCTGGTGTGATAATTTGTCTTTCCAGCCAGAAAAGAGCTGGAAACAGCTTCACAGAATGCACAGGAGCACCAGCAACCCCGTGAAGGGCTGGCAAGTGTGGGATAAAAGCTCCTGGCATTTGCACAGCCACGAGATCTTTCCATGTGGCCTGGGTCTGGATGATCTCACCAGGGAGAAGGGAGGAAAATGGAGTGGAGAAGTGAAAAAGAGCTGCAGAGGAATGATTGTCATCCCCCCATGGAACACAAGCTTTTAGTCCCTTGTCCTGAGCCACCTGTGTCACCAGGGGGTTCCTGCACATGGGGAACCCAGCAGGTGAAAGAGGAAACCCATGAGCAGCACTTTTCCTGTTCCAAGGGCCTTTTCTATGCCTCTGCTAACTCACAACATCCTGGTTTCCCCTCTGCTTTTCTTCCACAGGTGGTGGAGCTGAGGCAGGCAGAGCCTGGCTGAGGAAAACCACGGCTGGATCCCACCATGGGCCAGGTCCCCTTGAATTAGAAAAACCCATTGAACAAATCACCTCATTTCTTATATAAACATATAAATCACCTAATTTCTTCTGTGTGGCTGCCAGGATTGAAGGTTTCTATACAGACCAGCAGTAAACTGCAAGAAAATGGAGTTGCTTTAAGGTTTTCTCTGTCCCTTTTCTTCCCATAAAATGTGCTGCAGTCACATGAGGTGAGAAACCCACTGCACTTCCCATCACACTCACTGCTCTGTGCTGCGTTACCAAAAAGCCTCTTTGACTCAGTTTCCACGTTCAGAAGAGAAAGAAAATGGGTTCAAAAGGGGTGTTTTAAGTCCCCATTTTCCCCTGTTTTGCATTAAGTGAGGTCCTCAGGTGGGAGGTGGGTACAACCCAAGTGACCTCCCCTGGTCCTCAAGGAGCCCCTGGGAAATGGCCATTCCCAGGGAACAAAACCCACTCACAGCTCCTGAGATGCTGTTCAAAGAGGAAAAAGGGCAAAAGGGAACTCCCCCTGTTGCTTAGGATCCATTTGAACCTCCCCCTCCAGGAGCCCTTCCCAGGCCGTTCCTCGCTCTCAGCCAGGGAGGGATTCTCCCTGAAATCACCAATTAGGGATGAAATCAATCCCAGGCACAAAGCTGAGCCCAAACCAGGTTTCCTGCCCTCGTTCCCTCTGTTCTCCTGCACATCAAGCCCCCCCAGGGCTGGGCCCTGGCACTGCCCACAGGAGGTGTTTGGTTGGCAGCTGCAATCCTGGGCTCCACCAGCCACAGGGAGATTATTTCTATTTTCTCAGCAGCTGTTTGAAGGGAAATAATCCTGGAAGAGTCTGACGAATTAGTGTTCTGAGAGTTATGTGAACTAATGAGGAGGAGTGGAAATAGGCTGAGGAGAGGGGGCTGCCTTTCAAAGCAATGCAGTGCCTTTATTGGCTCTCTTCTGCTTTGGAGGTTCAAAGACACTTTTTTCCTTTTTTTTTCCCCTACAGCAATTTATTTCCTGAGTGATTGAAGAACAAAAACAATTACAAACTGTACCATTTTCTTTTTTTCCCCTCTGAGCTTTCTCCTTTTAACTTACTGCTCAAACTTCCTCTCCATCTTTCCCTTCCCTCTTCTGCAAGACCCAAATAATTAGGGACAGGACACAAAACCTAACCAGAATAGCAGAAGTCTTCTGAGTTATGCAGGATCAGGTACTGAGCCACACCATGCTGGTGAAATTTAAATAAAAATGTGGAAAGGAAGGCAAAAAAGGAAAGAAAAACATCTTTCTGGTGCTTCTGAGATCAAAGGAGCAACCCTTGAAATTTGATGGTTGGGAACTTGTGAGGAAGGAGGCAGTTAAACCATCCCTGACTTCTGTGGCTGTTTTATCGGCAGGGAGACAGTGACATTGTTTGAACTAGATACTGACTTTTCCCTACAGAGGCTGAGTGATGGTTCCTGAGCATGTTCCCCGAGGCTCAGGCTTTGCTGGGAGAGATCAGGGGCAGGGGAGAGGCTTCCACTTCAAATGGGTTCCACAGGGGCAGCCCAGGAATGGGAGCTCCCTGCACTGCCCGGGGCCAGGCCTCACAACACAGGCCAGGCCTCACAACACAGTCCAGGCCTCACAACACAGTCCAGGCCTCACAACACAGGCCTCACAACACAGGCCTCCCAACACAGGCCAGGCCTCACAACACAGGCCTTCCAACACAGGCCTCACAACACAGGCCTCACAACACAGGCCAGGCCTCACAACACAGTCCAGGCCTCACAACACAGGCCTCACAACACAGGCCTCACAACTGCCCAGGCCTCACAACACAGGCCAGGCCTCACAACACAGGCCTCACAACTGCCCAGGCCTCACAACTGCCCAGGCCTCACAACACAGTCCAGGCCTCACAACACAGCTTTGGCTTCCCTGCAGAATTCAACCCTGGAGAAAATAGAAGTAATCTCCCTGTGGCTGAGATCAGGGGCAGGGGAGATGCTTCTACTTCAAACAGGTTCCACAGGGGCAGCCCAGGAATGGGAGCTCCAAGGCCACAGCCCTTTGTACTGGACACCTCATACAATTCTCACACCTTTTCCTCTCTCTTTTCCTCCTCATCTTCTCCTCACAACACAGCCTTGGCTTCCCTGCAGAATCCAACCCTCCCTCCTTCCCAGGCTTTTTCCTCCTCAGCACCAAAACCATTTTGTTTAGTGTTTTAGTGTTTGTTTCTCTGCACATGAACACTGGGAAAGCAGGAAAGGGTTGATGCAGTCAGATATTGAGGGAAGGATTTGAGTAAAAGCAGCCCTGGATCTGAAGCACCTCCCTGAGCAGCTGGGACTGACCCTGTTGGACACAGGTCTTGTTCTGGCCCCTCCTGTTAAGGCTGGAAAGTGTCCCCACCATCTGCCATCCTGGTCCCCACTGCCCCTTGGCTGTAGCTGAGCTGCTGGTGTGGTCACTGCTTAATGACCTTCAATTAAAACACATTAATTTAGCTGGGATCTACTATTTAAATGAGCTCATCTTCGCTGGAATAGCCCAAAGAGCAGCCAGGTGACCCCAGGCAGGCAGAGGTGGGAGCTGGCTGTGACCTGCTGGTGGCACAGAGTTTGTGGCACTGATGCCTCAGGATTTAGCTTTTCTATTTTTCAGATTCTGTGCTGCTTTAGTGGGTGGGTCTGAGCTTCACATCAGGGGATGGTGAGCTCTGCACAGAGCAGGGAGACAAAACAATTCCTGCTCCAACTGGGGACCAAGGACAAATTATTCAAATCTCAGCCAGGAGCACAAACACCGTGGGCTGGAGAGAGAAAAACAAGAGGGGGATTGAGGCCAAACACTGAGAAATGGAACATCCCTAGAAGAGCTTTGTGAGGTCCAGCTCCTCTCCAGGGCACAAAAATCCCTAAATTGCATCCCATCTGCCTCCTTCACCTGACCTAATGATTAATAAAATCTTTATCTTTCATCTGGGTTAATTCTAGGATGGAAAAACATCTCAGCAAGCATCCATATGGAAAAGGATTTGGTGAGGCCTCCTTTGAATCCCTGTTCTCTGCTTTTGCTTTACTTCTCTGAGGGAAGAAAGTCTCTTGTGCCAGAAATGCAAAAAGAATACATGAATAGCAGAAAGTAGCTTAAATAGTTAGAAATATGAGTGAAGCTGCTTGATGAAGGTTCATCACTCAAAATGAAATGGGTAAAGAAAACACGGAGCAAAAGAAAGGGAGAAAAGTTGAAATGTAAATTCAAAGTTTAAAATTCTCGCCTCATTTACAAATGGGGAATTGTAATGGTGGGGAATTTGTTTAGAAATAGATTAATGTTATGTTCTCCGTCTCACTAAAATTATAGTTTTGAAATTACATGAAATATTCATGGAGGATGGTGGGGGGAACTAGCATCACCTTGGCTTTGCTGCTGAAATTAAACAAACTGAAATGAGGAGGACAGGGAGTGACTGAGGAGCTTTTTGCATTTCAGGAGAGCAGGAGAAAATTTCCCTTTCCTGCATTCAACGATTAAAATGATAATGGCTACACAAGGACCTAGACAGAGAAATTTCCAAGCCCTCTGAAATTCTCTGCAGCTTGCAATTACACACAGGCAAATTTATCACGGGTGCCAGATGGCACAGCGAGCATATTGGCAGGGATTTGTGAAAGAAAGGAGGAAAAATAGCTGGCCTGTTCCGAGCCTAGCTTGCCTTCCCTTCTCCCTCCCACCCCCAATAACCTGTTCCTATTTTTTCTCTCCATGTAAATTTTCATTCCTCTGTGTAAACCAGTAATTTGGGGAAAGAAACAATTGGATTTATTTGGGGTTAAGGCTTCATCTGAGATACCCACAGGTTCCCTGCACTGCAAATGGGTGAAATCACAGAGCTCAAAGGCTTTTCTTGCAAGCAGCCCTGCTATTTTCACTGGGATGAGGGTGAGAACAGACCCCCACTGCAGTCTGTGAGGTGGGCAGGGAGGTTCTGCTGTCAAAAACTAAATGCAGAGAGGATATTTCTTTGTGGTGATGTGCAAAAAAACCCCCAAATCCCAAATCAACAGATGATGTTGGTTGCAGACCCCCTCAAATGCCTAATCCAGCTTTTTTTGCAAGGGTTAGAATCCCATTTTAAGTGGCCAGCCACCAGCTGCTTCTCTGGTGTGACTTGTGGTCAGGTTTTAGAGCATCCCCATCCCCTCCAGGAGGGATGTGACAAGCAGTCTGCTCCCTGTCTCCAAGGAGGAGATTTCATTCCTTTGAAATCCTGGAAATCCCAGCTGGGCCATGCCAATCAATTTGGGCAGAGCTGGGAATGCCCAGCCAGTGCCCAGCTGAGCACCTCAGAGCAGGGAGCTGGGCTGTCCTGAAGGAGGTGAGGCATCCCTGCCAGAGCTCCCTGTGCTTCCCAGAATCCCACAATCAGCTCTTCCTATTGATAGAAACTCCCATTCTCCAAGGCAATTGGAATTGCTGCTCTTTGTTTCTCTGAGAGTTCATTGCCTGGCTGCAGCTGGAGGCACAGAGCCTGGTTTATCCTTTTATCTGGGGGTCTGTCCTACCACCCCCCTGCTTTATCCACCCCATTACTCCAATCCCATCATTTGGGGGTTGCTTTCAGAGCTCTGTCTCAGCTGCAGCAACTCCATATGTATATATATATATATATTTATTTTTTTTTTCCTGAGCAGTGTTGACAGCTCTCACTCTCAGGATATCTCAGGTTAAAAGCTTTTGCCTTTCTGCGTGCACACACTCAGTGCTTAAATGAACATTTAGAGGTGGAAAGGAGGCAGGCAGGGAATGCTGCAGTGACTGCAGCTGGCTTCAATCTCAGCCCTGGTACCCAGCTCTGTTCAAAGGAGCAGAGCCAACCCTGCATCCCTGCACAGCTCTGATTTACCATCCCTCCCTGCGTGGCTGGGTGGCTGTGGGCTGATCAGGAGGGAAAAGGAGACTGCACAGGTGAGACAAGGCTGCTGCTGGTGTTCAGAGATGCCCACAGAGGGTTGTGTGCCCACCTTCCCTCGATGTGGGGCACTCAGGGACACCTGGAAGGTGAGTTCACCCACTCCTGCCTCCTGCAGTTCCCAGCTTTTCACCACTCACAGGAGGGATTTCTCCAGGAGCAGCAGATTTCAGGCAGCTCAATTCCAGGGTGGTGAGAGGACACAGCCCTGACCTGGGCACTGATGGGGGAGCAAAGCTGCTGCCTCTCAGAGCTGTGTACAGCCAGATGAAGAGCAGCCACTCAGAAAATTAAATGCCTGTTTTGCTCTCTCTTGCTCATCTTTTTCTCCTCAACATGTCAGCTCTAATACCCCCCTGTCAGCACCTTGCAGTGGGGAGCCCTGGGGATGTACAACAAACCAGAGGAAGGCAACAGGGGACTGCAATGTCCCTGCCCTGCCTTCTTCAGCTCCAGCCTGAATGAAAGCATTGCTGAGCAGTGGGGAGGCCCTGCTCTCCTCCCTGCCTTGCAGCTTGTTGATTTTCCTGGTGCAACACTGGCTTTATTAACTCCTGCCACTGTCAGTGCCTGGGGTTTCCACGTGTGTGGGAGACCCTTGGAGAGGAGGGAAGCAAGCCAGGGGAAAAAATAATAATAATGCCACAAATAATTGTCTTGGCATTCTGGAGAAGGAAGGCAGAGGTTTGTGCCTGGGAAACAGCTTGTCATTTGTCTTTAGAACAGGATGATTGCAAACAGATTTCCTACAGACCCTGGCCACATATTGCACTCGTTAAAAATCCTGTTCTTGTCGCTTGCTGTGCTCTTCCCCCTCGGCTGCCACTCTCTGTCCCCTCCTGGGAGGTTTGGCCCTGGCACCCCTGGGCTCTCAGGGTGTTCCTGGGGGTGACAGAGCCCAAGGGGAGCTGCCAGGCTGCCCTGCATGGTCAGGAGGGGCTGAGGATGATAAGGGATGATGAAGGCTCCTGTCGGGATGCAGATGAGGCAGGAGATTCCTCCCTGTGCTGTTGCCTTGTCTGCTCAGACACCCTGATTGATTTGTGATAGTCTGGTGTTAAAGGCTGTGAGATCTTTCAGGCTGGGAGATCTCTGTGTCTGTGATCCTGCATCCCTGATTCTGCTGCAAAACAAACTCTGACCTGGGAAACTCCGGGGTGCCAGAGTAAACTCCGAGCTGCACCCACCTGAGAGGGGAGCAGCAGCCCCAGCCTGGGGGGATGAGTGAGAGCTGCAGGCAGCACTGAGAAATCCCAAAAGAGGGGCTACAGCCCCCCCTACCATCCAGCTCCATCTGTGCCTGTCTCAGAGCACAGCAGATGCACAAAGAGAGCTGCAAAGGAACCCAAGGCTCCCGGGCAAGGTTTAACTCTGCCGTGGCACACAGGGACTGCTCCCTGCAGGGCTGGGGGCTCCCCACTCCTGCCTGCTCCCTCCAGCCTTTCGTGTTCCTACTGGCCTCCAGCTGGGTCAGTGTCCCAGGAGAGCAGAAGGACCTGCCCAGACTCCTCCAGGTGGGGACAGGGACATTTCAGGGCTGGAAATGGCCAGCCAGGACTGAGGGTTTTGGGGCGCAGAGGAGGGAGTGCAGCCCTGGCTGCAGCAATGCTGGATTCAGGATCTCTGGCCATGCTCCTGCTGCCACTGCCACAGCTCCTGCCCCACGTGAGACTGGCTGAATCTAAGACAAAGCATGGTTGGTTCCTGAAACTAAATTTTTGTTGAAGACTCAATAAATCTTTTCTCTCTGAAGCCTGTGTCATAATTTCTATAAATCAATTCACTCTGAAGCCAAGGGCAGCACCAGAAACTGAGACCCATTTCTGAAGCACCTGGAAAGGTCTGATTGCTAAAATAAAATCCTTTTGAGCCAACTCCTGAAAGCTGGGCTCTGCCCAACCACCCTTGGCAAGCTGCAGGCCTCCAAATCACCACTCCCTGCTGAAAACTGCCCTCTCAGAGCAGCCCAGGGTGTTTTAATGGGAGAAACCCAACTGAAACAGCAGCTCCACAGCCCAGAGCTGCAACAGCAGCCATGTCAGAGGAAAGGGTTAATGCTGTTTTCATGCCTTTAAAAAATAATTATTTGTTGTCACCGTGAAGAGTGACTGATAATAATAATTACAGCTCAAGAGCACTGCTCACTTCTTCCCATCAGAGGGGCTGAGTGCAAATCAGCCAGGCCAGGTTTGGTTGAGAGTGCTCATAATTATGTTCCTGCCATCATTTTCCCTCTTTTCTTACAGAAAAGGGGGAAATGCCTCCTGAAGGATCACAGGGAGTTTTGCCTAATAATAGAAGCTTGTTCTGAGTGATGTTTGAAACCCAGGGAGGAGGGGAGAGAATGAAGCAAACAAGGGCACAATTTCTTTCTTTAATTTTTTTTTCCTTGTTGCCTTATAATATTTTTAAAGAGAGCCATAAAATGGTGCTTAGTTTAACACTGTGCAGAGCTCAGCTAAATCTCCTCCCTGATCATGTCACCTTTTCATTCAGTGGCTACAGTTTTTGAGGCACAGAGGGGTTTTTTCACCATTATACCTCACATAGAACGTGGAGATTGCTCTTGAGTCCCAAATATAATAATAATTACAAATATAATAATAATTACAAATATAATAATCATTACAAATATAATAATCATTACAACAAGAAAGAGGCAACAGAGATGCTGGTTAGGGAGTTAAACCCTGCAAATATAAAAAGCCAAGGGAAGTGAGCACAGGGAATAAGAAAGGGCAGAAGATGCCCATGGACAAGGAAAAGGAGAAGTTTTGGTTGAGAGCTCCATGGTGAGACAGTGGCAGTGTCAGCTTTAATGGAAAAAAGCCTGTGGAATGTTCTCTACTGATATGAAAAACAGAGAAAAGAGAAAAAAATCCTCCCTGTGAGGGTGCTGAGGGCCCTGGCACAGAGCAGATGTGGCTGCCCCATCCCTGGCAGTGCCCAAGGCCAGGCTGGATGGGGTTTGGAGCAGCCTGGGATAGTGGAAGGTGTCCCTGCCCATGGCAGGGTGAAACAAGATGATCTTTGAGGTCCTTTCCAACCCAAACTATTCTGGGATTCTACACAAAGAAAACACCAAACCTGTGAAATTCCTGTTTCGGGGTCTGAGCCTATTTCTAACAGGATTTGTTCAAACTCGAATATGAACAGCAGCCCCTTGGAAAATGCACGGATTTCCTCCAGCCTGAGCTCCCCCCCAGGAAGCTGGTGCAAGAGTGGGTGGTTTATGGCAATCACAAGAACTCAGGACTCATCCGGAGAAGAGAATTTTGCCAAAATGCCCGGTGGCCATGCAGACAACGAGGGAGAGTCTGCCCTGACAATGGAAAGCACTTTCCCTAATGGGAAACATCCTCCTGCTCCTCCCGTGCCCTGCACTCCGTGGTGCTGAAATGCAGGGTGGGTCCAAGCCCCTGATCCAAGTTCCTAATTGCTGCTAATGTTTTCCTCCTCGGTGGGCACAGGAAACTCGTGGAGGTGGCACCAGGATGGTGCTGAGGGCTCTGAGGAAGGCAGCTCTGGGGTGCAGCTCCCCAGCCAGGGCTCTCTGGGCATTTGGCACAGGATCTGCCAAACCCTAATCAGGGTGAATCAGGGAGCAAGGAGGAATCAGGAATTGAGGGTACAGAGGAGATGTGATTTCTCAATAAAAATCTAAAACTCAAGCCATGCCCTGCCCCCCTCTCAGAGCTGGGATGGTTTCACCACAGAACAACAGGATGGGTTGGGGTGGAAGGAACCTTTAAGATTCCACCTCCCTGCCGTGGGGAGAAACAACTTCCACCAGCCCAGCTTGCTCAGGGTTGGGGCCATAACCCACCCACAATCCACTGCAATGTAGTGAGTTTCTGTTCTTTGGCCCAACTCTGCACTGTGGCTATGAAAGTATTTCTTATTTTTAATAATAATGATATCATAATCATCTTTGAAAGGCTCCTCACATATCACAGGCCGAGCATCCATATGGTGCAACACCAGCAACTCCTGTTCAAGGCAAATGTGTCCTTGTCACCAAGCAAGGAGATGTCCTCAGTTTGGCATGTTGGGGTTTGACTGGACAGGCAAGGCACTGGCAGTGAGTATTCCCTTCTGGCAGATTTGTCTGGGAACCCAAAGCCTGTTTGCAGCTCTCAGGGTGCATTTACACCACCAGAAAAGTGTGGATCCAAGTCCCTTTTGCAGAGCAGACTCCAGTGGGGATTATCAACCACCCTGCCTATGCTGAGAGGCCTGTACAGCTCAAATTTTGGAGCTCCACAGCCAAATCGTGCCCAGTGAAATCATATTTCAGCATGAAACCCAGCACTTGGATCGCTTGGCAGATGATCAGGGCAGGAGCTGCCACTGCTGAGCACCTTCCTGCAGAAAGAGGAGGAAAAGGGCACAGAATTTACAATTTTGGCAAAAACCAAAGGCAGACATCCTGCCCAAAGCCACCTGGGTTCTCCTGTGGCCATGGGAAACACAACTCAGCCAGAAAGACAGCCAGGAGACAAATCAAACAGGGAATGCTGGTGACTTTCCCCAGAACTCATCCCTGCACTGGTGGGCAAACTCTGAGCCAGGAATTGTTTCACCTCCATCATTTCACATCCATCTGATCCTGTGGAATAAATGCTGCTCCCTTTTTGGAATATGCATCAGTTGATTTTTAAGTACCAGCCCAGTAGTCCCCAAGGGTGTACTAAAAAGAACCAACCAACCAATTTCACAGCAAATAATTTATTCCACAAACACTGCTTCCCTTCCCAGCTCCTGATTCAGTTCTGGACTGTTCACAAAATTCTTAGATTTATTTGTTATTTGGAATTGCTGATAAATTTCTTCCATGAATAATGAAATTGGGCTGGAGATTGTTCACTAACAGCCTTGTGTGAGCAGCTGTAATTCACTGTACAGATCCCATGTTGTGATTTGATGTGTTAGCTATGTTTTGTGATACTGTCTCTGACTGGATGAATTATATGGCTCACCAGGGAGCCTGGCAGGTATTGTGATTGTAAAAATCTTGATTGGCCATTCCAGGCAAAGTGGGGGAAATAATCTGAGTGTGGATGTTTGTTAGTGGCAGAGCTGTTTCTCCATCCACTTACCCTGACATAATTGGGAGATTGCTTCTCTGATATCAGCAGAAAGGCTGACTGTAAAACAGGTAAAAAAGGCATCACAGGCAGTGTTCCTGCAGTAATAGTCCCTGGGGGCTTCCCAGCTGGCTGCAGAGAAAAATGACAGGAGGAAAACACTCTCTTAACCATTGTTTCCTATCATTGATATGGGATTTTTCCCTTTTTTATTTTTTTTTCCTGATGAAACTGCTGCACTTGTGAGTCAACAGAGAGAGATTGCTGCTGTTTGTTTGCAGTGCTACAGCAGTGAGTGTTCTGCTCCAATTGCAGAGTTAACTCCAGGTGAACAGGGAGAACAAACACTGGATCAAATCATTCCCTGCCCTAAAATCTCTCCTCAAATCCACAGCTGGGATTCTTTGTGCCCCCTCCCCTCTGCTGTTTTCTGACTGCCCCCCAGCCTGTCATTGCCCCTCCTCATCCTCTCCAGAGCTGTGCAGCCAGGGCACAGGGAGCAGAACTGCCAGGGATCAGCATCTTCCCTGCCCTGCACAGGGCTCTGGGGGATCCGGGGAAAAGCTGAGCCCATCAGGGCTCCTGTTTTAAGGACAGCACTTTTTAACCTCTTCACTGGGCTCAAAGCCAAATTCCCCAGATTGGGAATGCAATAGCTCTGCCCCCCTCCTCCTGCTGCTCCAACAGAACCACTCTGAGCAGAGGGTGGTGGGAGCATGGAATCTCCAGGTAATTCCCACAGCAGAGCCCCTGCATCCTTTCCTCCTCTTTTGGGAGTGGTTTTTTTTTTTGTTTTTTTTTTTCCTGAAACAATTTGATTCAATCGACTTTTTAAACAGTGTTTATTTTAGTTGTCACTAGGGTCTAGGGCAGCCCAAGGTGAGAGGATGATAAAACACAGCCAGCCCTGCTCTCCAAATCCAACAAACTCAATCCAACAAATCCAACAAACTCAATTCCTGTGTTGGGAAAATCGAGCACCCAGGCTCTGAGAGCAGGAACACACACAGAGACAAACAAAGCTCCATCACAACTCCCCAGATGTCCCCTGCTCCCCCCACGGGGGTCACATCACCAGGAACCTCCACTGTGAACACACCAGAGGGTCTCCCATCCCCAGCTGTCTTCCCTAATTCTGGATTTTGGGAGAGGAGGCAATGCTGGGGCTCATCTGAATCTGAGTGCTCTGCAACAGCCATATTCCCTCCTCCAGTGCATCCCCACTCTGCATGTTTATCATCCCTCCCTCTCCAAATCTGAGGTACAAAAGCATTTACTATGTGGTTTGTTTTGGTTTTTTTTTTTTTTTTTTTTTTTTTTTTTTTTTTTTTTTGTCTTGGGCAGTGATGTGAATTCTTAAAAAACACCTTTACAAAAGAGGAAAAAAATCCAAGCAGACTTTCCCCAAAAAATGATGCGGGGGAGGAAGATGCTGCTCTTAATTTGACAAATCTTTCCTGATTTTGGGGTGGGATTTTTTTTTTTTTTCCTTTTTTTGTTTCGTTTCCCTCCCTTGCTAATGAAATTCCTGAAGATAAGATGGGTTGTTGTTGCCATAGAAACTTGGCCCTGGCAGAAGCTAAGACTGCAGATTTATTCATGCGGCTTGTTAGTCAAACTTGATGCAATAACACAGAATTAATATTTCGGTCTCATCGAGATCTTGCAGCTTTTGCCTCTCTGCAGAAGCTGGGAGAGAAGGAAATACTAAACTCTGCTTGGCTGAATCCCTCAGTCCATCACACCAAGGGCAGCTCTGCTTGATGCACACAAAGTCCCTCTGCTGCTGGTGTGGCTGCAGGAAACCTGGCTTGCTCTGCTCCCCAAATTCTCCAGGATGAGACTGGCAGGGAACTGATTCTGCAACCCTGAGGCATCTCAATGCTCAAAGAGTCTTCAGCCCCTGGAAAATCCCACAGGGGTTTTTGTGTTCTCAGGAAAGTGCATTTTGCAGCTCCTGGTGGATGCATTAATGGGATGAATAAGGATCTCCAATATTTATTGGGTAAATAAACATTGATCCTCCTGGGAAGGGCAGGTTGAGGTGCTGTGCCCATGACAACTCCAGCTCCATCCCACAGAGCACAAGAAGGGGAGAAATTTAAGATCATTCCTTAAATCTGAGGGCAGGTTATTCCTGCCTGAATTTGTCCTCCTTGAGCTTTGCCTTTTGCTGATCAGAAGAATCACAAGACATGAAAATTGTCTCTGTGTGTGGTTGCCCTTCCAATGTCACTCATGTTGGCTTCCACACAGCTCTTCCAAACACCACAAATGTTTGTGACACCACAAAAAGGGTTGGAACTGCAGAAGGGGAAATGGGCAGCAGTAGCAAAGTCCTAAAGGGCCAGAGAAAAGGAAATCTCCTGGCCATGAAGTCTGGTGCTGGAGCTTAGGTGATTTATGGTTCTTGGGCACAAAGCCCAGGGGACAACCTGAACCTCAAGCCACTTTTTTATTGCCTCCCAGACCTGAATGGAGCAAACAGCCCAAATCTGTGACCAGAACTACTCAGCAGAGAGTGAGAAATCCTGAACCCCTACAGCTCCACACAGACTTGCTTGGCCAATTCAAAGAATTGACTCTTTAGAGGGTGAAGGCTCTTCCACTACTCACATCATGCAGCATAACAGAAACCAGTGTTTCAAAAAGTTCTCCATTTTCAGCTTGATGCTCTCAAATTTATTTATCTTATTGATTGAAATGTAACCTTTTTGGATTCCTTCCAGGCCCCTTTGTGCACTTTAAAACACAACACACCAGGCAGCTGAACAACACATGGCCATGGAGAAGGAAAGACCAGGGTTTGGTCATGGAGAAGGGAAGAGCAGGGTTTGGTCATGGAGAAGGGAAGAGCAGGGTTTGGTCTCAAGAAGGGAAGAGCAGGGTTTGGCCATGGAGAAGGGAAGAGCAGGGTTTGGCCATGGAGAAGGGAAGAGCAGGGTTTGGCCATGGAGAAGGGAAGAGCAGGGTTTGGTCATGGAGAAGGAAAGAGCAGGGTTTGGTCATTGGAAGAGCAGGGTTTGGCCATGGAGAAGGGAAGAGCAGGGTTTGGTCTCAAGAAAGGAAGAGCAGGGTTTGGTCTCAAGAAAGGAAGAGCAGGGTTTGGCCATGGAGAAGGGAAGAGCAGGGTTTGGTCTCAAGAAAGGAAGAGCAGGGTTTGGTCTCAAGAAAGGAAGAGCAGGGTTTGGTCATGGAGAAGGGAAGAGCAGGGTTGGCCATGGAGAAGGGAAGAGCAGGGTTTGGTCTCAAGAAAGGAAGAGCAGGGTTTGGCCATGGAGAAGGGAAGAGCAGGGTTGGCCATGGAGAAGGGAAGAGCAGGGTTTGGTCATGGAGAAGGGAAGAGCAGGGTTTGGTCATGGAGAAGGGAAGAGCAGGGTTTGGTCATGGAGAAGGGAAGAGCAGGGTTTGGTCATGGAGAAGGGAAGAGCAGGGTTTGGTCATGGAGAAGGGAAGAGCAGGGTTTGGTCATGGAGAAGGGAAGAGCAGGGTTTGGTCTCAAGAAGGGAAGAGCAGGGTTTGTCTCAGCACAGTTTGCTCACTACTCTGATTAACTCATGGATTCCAACCAGAATAAAACCCAGCCAAAACCTACTCTTACCCCAAGCCCACCCAAACACAAGTTTTCTGCAGGTAACTCAATAAATTAATGAGTTCTGGAGGGAACCAGGGGTGGTGAGGGTCATGCCAAGGAAATGCTGCTCCCTGTGTGTGCCTGGCTCTGCTCACCCCCATTTGTTGCACCTAAATGATGACTTTGCCCTTTTGCAAAAGGCAAACTGCAGCCAAAGCCTGCCTGATGGATCCCTGCTATAAGGATGGAAAAGGCCACGCTGAAGGCACTGCAGGAACTGGCTTTGAATCACAAAAGGTGAAGGACATTAATGCTCCCTTGGGGTTTGAACTCTAGAGGATTACACTGAGAGAAGCAAACCTGTATTTTAATAAAAAATATACTTATTTCTGACAGAGGATTAACAGTTTAAGCCCCTCACCAGCCTCTCCTTTTTATCATTCTTCTCAAGGAAGCTGCTTTTTTTAATTTATTTTTTTTTTTAGTTCTTTCTGAGTGCTTTTTTTTAAAGATGCAGAACCAACAGTGAGAGGTTTTTTTTCTGGAGAACTCAAAGCAAGGAGGTGCTCCAACTTCCATCTCCCCTTCAAAGATTGTCAGTGGCATCTGAGAGGGCTCAGCACCCAGCACCCCTCCTCCAGAAACCCTTCAGTTCCAGATCCCCCTCCTTCACAGCAATTGATATGTCAGACAATTCAAATCTGAAATCAATAAATCTCTGAGAGCAAAGTCTGTTATTTATAATTGCTTGGCCCTCGAATTACTCAGGATACTTCAGGATTAGGCAAACTAGGCAAGATTTTCTGCTCCTCTATTTCACTGGAGTTCCTAGAGGTGCAAATCTGTGCAGCATCTGCCCTGTAATCATTAGTAAAATAAATTAGAATGCTTGAAGGAGCAGCCTGATTAGGAAGTGAAGTGATCACTAGCAACTATTGTCAGTGTTGTGTGCTTTGTTCCACTTACAAGGCTAATTACTGTAACAAAGTGGATCATTTTAAATGGAAATTCTGGATGGCTGTCAATGCAAATGTTCATGATTTTTTCCTGGATGCATCACAACCGCATATGGTGAAACAAAGAACAATAGAAATAATAAAAACACAACTGAACTGAAGAAACCATTCAATAGACTTTTGTTAGAGCTCATTAAAAATGTGCATTTATCCTCGTTCTTTGGGAGTGCTTTGTCTGAGGGGCCCTATCAGACTCCATCATCTCCACAGCTCTTTGCAAAACAATGTCCACAAAGGAGCCTGTTGCACTTTCTGAGTTCAGCCAGAGGAACCCAGTCCCCTTCCCGGGGCATCTGTGGCCTCCTGTTATTCCCTGAGCAGAAATTCCCCCTCAGTCACCCCCTGAACTCAGAACTCAGGGACTCCCTCGCTGAGCAAAGCTGCTCAGGGTTGAAGGAAACTCAGGGATTCTCATGTCCAAGAGTTTGGCACCTCCAGCCCCAAGCCCTGGAATCACCTGAGGCTGGGCGAGGTCCTGCTCCTGTTTTCATGGGCAGAGCTGGGAATGTCAGGAGTCTGCAGGATCCAGCCTAGTGGGGCTATGTTTTCTTGATTCATAAATGGTTTTTGAGGCAGGGAGGAATTCTAACAGGGAGGATTAAGGAGTAGTACAGTTTCCAAGAAATTCTGAGCGTGTTCACCTTGAATAGTCATCAGTCTATTGTGGTGCTCACCCATCCACTCTACAACCTGAGGGTGTTTTTAACAGGCAATGTGCTTAGAGAAAACTCATTTCCATTTGACTAAATCCCTCCTGGCTTACTCACTCATTTTTAGAGAGGAAATGGGAGAGAAAAGTTGTACATTCAGACAATGCATGAGAAAGCTGTGAAATCATTCCCTGCCAAGGCAAAATCGGATTCTGACGTTCTTTCTCTGCACTGTATTTACTCATGATTTGAGCTGGGATGTTTACTCATAGAAAAGCACCCTGGAAAAACTGCAGAGTGTTACTCTGCATAGGAAATTTTGGCAAGCTTGGACTGACAGCTGTTTGTTCTTTCAGTGAATTCACATTTGGGGAGAACAGCAGACACAGCAAAGCCACCACCTTGGGCCAGTTCTCTTGCAGGAGGGGTTCAAAGCACACAGATCAGACACAATGTCCACATCCCCACAGCTGATTTCTCTGGAGTTTAAAATAACACCACACCTTCCCTTTCACAACCTTTTTGAACTGATAGATTTTTTTTTTTTTTTTTTTTTGGTGAGAGATTGCAATCAGTGTCTGACTGTCTGCCCCAACAAAAGCCTCCCTTTGTGCAAGAGATGCATCCAGTGCTGTCAGGGCTGGGAAAGTGGCAGCCAGGAGACCTGATCTGAAACCCAACAGCAAAAATGCGAACAGCAAAAATGCAACCACATTTCTTGCAGGGGGTAGGTGCAGAAATCCCAACCTGGTTGCTTTAGATGGTCCACTGCTGCTTTTAGAAATCACCTGCACATCCACACAGGGTCCAACCCATCCTCTCTGCACCAGATTTGCTGCACAGGCTCACACCAATTGTGCCTGCCCAGCAAGTCTGATCAAAACCTGTTGGTCTCACTCATTTTTAGGATGTGCCAGTTTGGTTTGTCCCTGTATAATTGGATAGAAGTGAAACAAAAGAGCTGATTTGGGCTGTTTCATCCCAGGCAGTTCTGTCTTTATAAAGGGGGAGAGGAAGGAGGAGAACACATTAAACTTTATATTAAATGCTCAGTGTCAGACACTTTCCAGGCCACCAGTGCAGGGTGTCAGTGGTGTTTTACTGGTCTGAGTGTTATGTCAAGCCAGTAAACGAGGAGCAGTTATTGTGATCCCTGTCATTACGTGCTGAGAAACCAGTGTAAGTGGGATGAGAGTCAGTCTGGCTGTGCCAGCACAAAACAAATGTTTGTAATAAATTGCAGCTTGGTCTGATGTGGCTTTCAGTGATGGTACAAAATGAATGGAGCTTCTCCAGCACAGGCAGGAGTGGGGAGCAAACAAATCAAGGGTGTGAAGGGCGATCACTAAAATGCCTGATTGGCTTTGCAGGGCTTTTTGACATCTGTGGAAATCCATTGAGTTCAACAGATTTACCTAAGGCAACTGAGGGTGGGAGAAGAGAACATTTTTGTGCTTTGAAAAACAGTAAATGGAAATTATTAGGGAAGGAAGACTAAAATAGATGAACCCAAAAGAAGTCTCAGGTGTGTTTCCCTTCTACACCACCAGACTTCCTGGGGTGAATTAGCTCTGATTTTAGCAAATGAGTGGTTTCTGAAGAGACTGAGGGCAAAGAAACCTAGGGAGTTTTAAACCTGGGGAAATAAAAGATCAATATGCCTTTGTCTACAGTGAAATATTTGCTGTTCTCAATAAAATATTAGTCTGCCACAATTTGCTTTGGGTGAAACTCCAGTAGTCACTGGGACACTGAGAAAAATGCTTTTTTAACATTCGTTTTGTGGGACCCCATTGGGCTGAGTGCATGTTCTGTTGGGTTCTGCCCAGCTGAACAAGCAGAGACAAGCTCTAGCCCAAATCCATCAAAAAGAGAGGTTTGGGTGGTGTTTTATCCCTGTTCATAATTTACAGCTCAGGACAGTGAGCTAGTACAGCACACAGGCTTTCCTCATATCTTCTGGCCCTCAAGAACAGGGAGGTACAAGACACCCAAGGCCTACAGACTTTGTGGAGAGTTAGTACATCTATTTTGATGATTTCTTTTAAGGAGAGCAAGAGTTGCTGTGATTTGCTGCTGCTCCTTGGCCATCCCTTTCACAATCCTGCAGAGTTCACAGTAGGAAATGCAGGAGGCAAAAATCACAGAGAGATCAGTGCAGATTCCTCCCAGGAAGAATCACCAGTGAGCAGAAAACAAAAAATCCCTGCTGGACACAAATCCCCATTTCCCTGCCAGTGCTGTGACCATGGCAGTGGATAATTCCAAGTCCCTGACCTCAGGCAGATCCCTCTGGGATTCATGGTGTGTTGGTGCTCTGGGTAATCAGCTGACATATTTTAGCAGTGCTCCAAACTCCTCGTGGTGCTGATTTTGTTGTTTCATCCCATGAGGACTTTGGTGTCCTGGGTTGTAAGATATGTGTGTATTCTATTTGCCATCTGTCAAAAGCGGGGCAGTTCTCTTCTGTTCATTGGGCATTTTTCTTTATCTCTTCCACAACCCATCCTCCCTCCAGGAGATCTCTTCTGTTCATGTGCCATTAATTATTAATTATCTTCTTTTAATGGGCCACTGAGTGTCCCTGCAGGGCTGATCAAATTCCATCATCCCATGGGGAGATGCTCTGCCCAGGGGAGGAGCCAAGCATTCCTACCTGGATACAATCTGCCCTGGGAACAGCCCAGCAGCCTTTGCCCACTGCATTCCCAGAGGAGCAGCTTTCTCCTGCCCTGCATTCCCAGAGGGAGAGCAGGCCCATCTCCAGCAGCCCTGGAGCTGCAGAGGAAAACTCCCCCCTTGTGCAGGATCCCTGCTCCAGCAGAACCACAGCTGGCACTGCAGGAGGGCTGAGCCCCCCTGGGATGGGACTGTGCCACCACCCTGAGCCCCCCTGGGATGGGACTGTGCCACCTCCCTGAGCCACCCTGGGATGGGACTGTGCCACCACCCTGAGCCACCCTGGGATGGGACTGTGCCACCACCCTGGGATGGGACTGTGCCACCACCCTGGGATGGGACTGTGCCACCACCCTGAGCCCCCCTGGGATGGGACTGTGCCACCACCCTGGGATGGAACTGTGCCACCACCCTGGGATGGGACTGTGCCACCACCCTGAGCCACCCTGGGATGGGACTGTGCCACCACCCTGACACACAGGGGGTCAGCTCCTGCTCTGACTCTGGCAGTGGTTTGTTTGCTTTTTTTCTACTATAGCATTTGTATATTTAATTTTCCTAGTAAAGAACTGTTATTCCTGCTCCCATATCTTTGCCTGAGATCCTTTTAATGTCAAAAATTATAACAATTCAAAGGGAGGGGGTTTACACTTTCCATTTCAGGGGAGGTTCCTGCCTTCCTTAGCAGACACCTGTCTGTTCAAACTGAGACACATGGGAACAAAAAGGTCACAAATCCTCCCCTGCCATCACCAAGGAGACGTGGAGAGCAGGAGGTGTTCTTTAAGTGGGTGGGGTGGGCAGCTCTGCACACATGAACACGTTATCAGTGAGTGGGGAGGGGAAGGGGTGCACAGGGGAGCCCTGGGGTGGGGACCTGCCAAAGCCTCACTTCATCTTCAGGCTTCACCTCCCTTCCAGGCAGGGGCTCAGGGGCCCCAGAAAGCTAATTATTCTGGAGGGCACCTTCCTAATCATCTGACATAAAGCCTGTGATGCATGTTGAGGGTAATTATCCCTTGCTCCCTGTCCTAAAATGTCCCTCCCAAATGCAGATGAAGGAGAAGGTGCTGAGGATCCCCAGAACAAAAACACGCTGGGAAAGAAGAAGAGGCCATTTCCACGTCTGTCAGAGCAGAGCCTGAGAATGCATTTTGTTTGTGCAGGGATATTTTTAGGCTTTGGAATTATGCAAATTGTTCTCCTAAATTACACACAGCCCTGTGATAGCAGCTAGTGGCAGTTGCAGCTGTCAGTGTCATATGGCAGTGAGAGCCCAGCGAGTCATGGGAGTGAGTGTGGAAATGGTTCTGAGCCTCAGGAAGTGGTTCTGAGCATCAGGAGATGGTTCTGAGCCTCAGGAAGTGGTTCTGAGCATCAGGAAGTGGTTCTGAGCCTCAGGAGATGGATCTGAGCATCAGGAGATGGTTCTGAGCATCAGGAGATGGTTCTGAGCATCAGGAAGTGGTTCTGAGCATCAGGAAGTGGTTCTGAGCCTCAGGAAGTGGTTCTGAGCGTCAGGAGATGGTTCTGAGCCTCAGGAAGTGGTTTTGAGTGTTGGGAAGTGGTTCTCAACCTCAAGAAGTGGTTCTGAGCATCAGGAGATGGTTCTGTGTGTCAGGAAATGGTTTTGAGTGTCAAGAGATGGTTCTGAGCCTCAGGAACGGGTTCTGAGCATCAACACAGCCCCAAATATCTGCCCATGGATGGGCAAATCACACACAGAGCAGAGGGGCTGATAGAGGAAGGGAGAAGCACTGAAAAGGGGCCTCTGCACTGATATCTTTCCACAGGACCTCTCACTGCTGGTGTTACTCCACTGCTGCTCCCCTGTGACTCCAGGGGTTTGGATGCCATTACCAACACAAACCACATTGAACAGTTTTATTATCAAGGTCAACAGTGCCATTAAAATACCTCCAGGCATCACCATTCCTCCACTCCTAATGGAAAGCAACACAAAATAAATAAGCTGACTGTTTAAGCAGCTAAAGAAGAGGCAGGAGAAAGACAGGACAGGACAGGATGGCAGGTTTGTGTCATCTGTTTGGTTTTCAGGAGGGTGTAAATCTGTCTGTCCTACAGGCAGTACAAGAGAAAGAGGAGCATCAGAGGAAATAGTGCAGAGTTTTGCTGAACAATTTGTCTGAGGTGGCTTTTTCCAGGGACTGCAGTCCTGAAGAAATTGCCTCCAAAGCTGCTGTCCTGGGACATGGCTGTAACCCCTTGCTGGGGTTCTGCCTTGCTCTAGAGCTGGAAAGGGGGGTGTGGGACAGTGGGTCCTCGTTATTGCCCTGCCTAAACTCCCCCTGAAAGGCTTTGGCTGAGCCCAGAACCCAGCGCCAGCCCCGTATTTAAGAGCTGCTGCTGAAGGGGGAAGTTTGTTTGCAATCAGCCAAACTTCCCAGGCTGTTTCACCCCCATGGCAATCCCTCCATTTTCTGTCTACAAAACCTTCTCTGTCACTGACCTCTACTGAAGAAAACCACAATGAAAGCAAGAACAGAAGCAAGCCCTGATAGATTAGCATTAGAGGTGGCCCTTGGAGGAGGTTTAATTCCACTGAGCTCAGATTTATCAATGAGTAGGGAAGCAGGAGCTGGAGCACCAAAGATCTGGAGAAGCCTCTGACTCCCCAGGACTGCTGGTTGAGGAGATTGTGGCATCTGAACATGCCTTACTCATGGTTTTATCTGATCACAACCCTTCCTACAGGTTTTATTCCTGTTGTTACCCAGTTCTTAGCCACGAGCAATGAAAAATCAGCTACCTTTGCTTTTTTTTATTTTTTACCAGGAATAAAACAGAAAAACCAGCAGCACAAACCAGACAATGGAAGAGAAAGGGATGTAAATCAACAGGAAATATTTTAGGGCTGCAGAGAGAGCAGTGTAGATGGGTAAATGGGGCTGGAGGGTCAGCAGCAGCAGATGTTGGGGATGAATGGGATGGGAAACAATGGCTCAGGAGGGATGGGCAGGTTGTCGTGATAAGTCTTGTGGATAGTTTACTAAATTCTCTTTTCAGTGTAAACATTTTGTTCAGGCACTGCTAAAAAGATTTAAGAGAACTGTGTAAAAATGTTCTCTGCTCTATAAAATGCTACTGCTTTGCCTTTCTTGTCTGGAGAGCAAAATGAATGAGAGCTACAAAAACATTGTTGCAACCAGCACCACACACATCATTTTTCAATTGTTGAAACAACTGGTCTGTGTATTTCTCCTCTTTGTGAGGGAAAGAAATTACAGGGAGGGGGAGACAGCACTTTGGAGGGTCCTAAAGTGCTGTGACAAAGGGTGTCACTTGGGATCTTCTTGCCTCCTTCTGGGCCTTAATTCCATGAAGATGCATCATGTGGTTGCAAAGCTCATTAGCAAAATTAATTCACTGTGCTCTATTCATTTGTTACAATCCTGACATAAAGCCACAGAGCATTTTGCATCTGGAGCTGTTTGAAAACAAAGCCACTCTCCAAATACTTTCTTTGGTTGGTTTTAGCAGAGTATAAATGGGATGTGCAGGGAAACCACAGATCTCCCCTTCACAGAGAACAGATAAATGTACAAAGAGCAACAGAACGAGGAGCAAAAGGGCACATGAGACTGACTTGGGCTCAAAGATACCTGGCTTTGTTGTGGTTTGCACAGAGACATCCTCTGCTTAGGAGGAGAACACACGTGGGAAGCCCTGACTTCCCAAATCCAGGTGTTTGTAACCACAGACAATCCCAGAGATGCTCCTGCACTGCTGAAATGAAAACCCTGGTGCCTTTCTGGAAGGATGTAGGCTGAAATCACAGATGGATCCTGGTTTTCTCTCCTCAACAGCAGGACATGTCTGTGAGCTGCCAAAGCCACGTGGTTATCACACCTTGAGGGACTCAAAGCAAGATTCACCCAGTCAAGGTGTGCAAACAATGGAAACTGAGGGGAGATCCCAGAACTCTGCTACTGATGGGAGAGAGAACCAAAATTAGGGTGGAGATGAACAAACCCTCTCCTGCCGTGCTAAGCAGAAATCCAGGCACAGCAACTCCTTATCACAATCAAAGTCTTTCTTTTTTTTGTTATTTTATTTAGGTCTAAGATTTTGGTCAAACCTTTCACTGCCAGGGTAGCTTTTTAATTTGGATCCAATCAAACCTAATAAAAGTAAGCTTTGAACACTACATGGATGGACTCATGGATGCTCATTGGGTTTCTCACCCTGAGAAATTCAACAAGACTTTTGCTCCAAAGCCATTAATGGGTTCTTGTGCAAGACACTCCTCCTGCCTTAAATCAGCTCTTTGTGTGGGCATTTATTTATCTACAGACATGAAACCACGGCCAGACCCCCAGATAGCATCAGTGAATCCAACTCCCTTTTTACCCAGCCCAGAAGTGAAGCTGCAGATAACAAACTCCCAACTCGTGGGTGGTTCCCAACCCTTGGCTGTCGTTTTCCTGCTTGGTAGAGTTTTGTGATTTAATTGCTTTTTCAGGCATTTGTGCTTTAGGGATATTTCTTTTTTTTTTCCCTTCTAACAACTCCAGTTGCTCTGGGAAGAGTCAGTTGTCATGACTCCCTGCTTTTAAGGCTTCTGCTGCCACGTTGCCTGACAATAGGAGGAACAGAGGACCAAAGCAGACAGGGGGAAAAAAAGCTTAATTATAGCCCAGACTGCCTCTCTCTCTAAGGTGAAGGGAATGTAAATTATAATTCCTGGATACAAAATCAAACAGAATTACTTATCTCTTGAAATCCCCACTGATCTGGCCACTGCAGTTAAGCAACCAACCTGCTGCCTTATTATTCCAGTGACATACTGCTGCAGGAGAAACTCCCAGGCACGGCAATAAACCAGCAAGAATGCAGGAGATGGCTCAAGATTCCCCTCCTCTCCCTTTCCCAGCTGGCTTTCCATATTTCTCTTTTCAATTAAATCATATCTGGCACCTTTCCCCTGAATTTTTAACAAGTTTGTTTTAGGGAGAAATATGACCAAGTGACCCTTGGCACAGCAGAGAGTGGAGAAAGTAGAACATGGCCAGAGTGCAGCAGGGGAAGCCTGAATTAGGATTTCTGCTTCCTTGAACAGGTTATTTTCTGGAGAGAACTGGTGGCTTCCAGTTCTCCTGTTGTATTTCAGACCTAGAAACCTCTGCAGTTTTGATGCTGCCTGGAGAGGGATGGTCAATATTGCACATGGTTTACTCACATGATGGAATAAATCCATGGCTCATCTGAGCCTCTCACTGCAGCAGCAATTTACAGAGCTGGAGGAACAGAGAGGTGCTCATGGCACAAAGACCACACATGCCTTATTTCTCTTTAAGGGCGTAGGAAAAACTGAAAGGATCAGGCCAGAGAAAGAAAACTACAATTGAGGGGAGATACAAGTGGTCTGGAGAAGATGAACAGGAAACAAATCTACCAAAACCCCACGTTTTTGCCCTTCTAATGCTTGGTGGGGGTGCCAGCTTTGGTGGGAGCCAAGGCAAAGGCTGATACGAGGGTGGGAGGGAGAAAAGCCCATTTGCAGAGCTCTGAGAGAAAGCCCTCTGCAGGGGAGCTGGGATTTCAACCTCATTGAAAGCATCAGCAAGGGGCTGGGAAGCTCTGAGGATGGCACACACTGCACTGGCCTTCGTGACATTTCTATTGCAGGGCTGGGCACGAGGCACCCGAGGATTCAGTGATCATAAACTGTAAACATGAAATGCAGCAGGGGAGCTGCAGCCTCACAACACAAACCAACCCTCCCTGGGAGCGTTCAGTCGTGTTCTCAAAACCACACACAAAAAAACCCCCAAACCAAAAAACCAAAACAACTCTTCAGCCACAAAGGCATGGAGAGATGAGGGAGGGAGCACTGGGGTCATTCCCAGCCTCTCCTGTGGGTGCAGGTGAGCACTTTCCCTGAATGTCAGCTGGGATCTGGGTAGTGAACTTGAATTATGCCTTGGAAAAAGGAAACATTCTATGTCAGTTTACAGGCATTGGTTACTTTGGTCTTTTTCAGTATTTAAATCTTGCTCCTGTCATATTTGAGTGACTCTTTCAGGAGCTTTTTGGCTCAAAAGACTCAGCTGTATTGACAATTCTTTTCCCTTCCCCTCCAGATACCCCACTGAAAGAAAACCCTGATTTCCCCTCAGCAAACCTCACTGTCATCGTGTTGTGCATCGTTCTGCTTCAGGGTGACCAAAAAACAACTCAGAGGCAAATCTGACTGATCTCCCCTGAAACTGTGAAACCAGTGAGAAAAAATTTCCACTCCCCAGCTGCCATTTCCCCTCCACCCCATGCAGAATGTTAAATAATATTAATTAAACCACCCCTGCAGCCCCTGCCAGCCCACACCTTGAGGGAGCTCCCCAGCACTGCTCTGCACCCCCAAATTTTCTTTGCTGGTTCACAGGGAAGGGAGATGTTTGTGTGAATTGGGCCCAGGGTATTCCCTTTGCAGATCAGCAAGGGCTCAGCACTGCAGCTCTTTTTATGGAGCAGATCCAGGGATTTGGGAGCAAAAAGGTTTCTCCTTTCACCCTTTAGAGGATACACTTTGGAGGCAAGGAAGAAATTATAAGATCTTGGGGAAGAAAAAGGTGTGTGGTAACTGGGCTTCTCCCTGCCCCAGACTGCACAGGATTCCTGCCTGAGGCTCCTGCAGGAGGAGGATTTGCTGCCCTTACTCCTGCTGGGAAGATGCTCTGCAGGTGTGATTGCCTCTGGCTGGCCTGTGAGGCACACAGGGGCACACCTGAGAGTTCCACAGGTTAAAAACCTGACCACGGCCATGGCTGCATCCCTGCCCACCCCGAGAGCTGAGGCAGGGAGAGATGGAACACACAACAGCAATGCTGACATGGACACATTTCCCTGCTCACACTCAAATCCACGTGCACTTGTGCAAAGCAAAAATCACTGCAGAGAGTAACAATGATAAATACCTAGCCGTGGTCTGTGTTCCTCCCTGATTTCTTGCCTCCTCCTTTATTGCATAATTCACTTTCCCAGTGGCATTAACTGTTCCTCAGGCATCACCTTAGCAGTTTAAACATGAGGTGGGTCTAATGTATTCTAAAATATAACAGCAAAGAGGCTGTTCTGCAGAGCAGGCTCACAGGGAAAGATCTGATAGAACCACCCCCCCTTTTTTTCCCCCTCCTATCAGTCTCAGTCCTTTTATTTCCAGTTCATACCTCAAAGAAAACGAGAGAATTAAATTAATTAGCTCCTGGTAATGGGGATTATCATTTTATCTGTTTGACAGAACTCTACCCATACAAATGAGACTCTGCACCAAAACTTCTTGGCCACAGCTTGGATTGTTGCAGCAGAGCTTGAGGCACAAAAATACCCATCAGAGGGACAGAGAGACTAAATTTATCCCTCAGGACAGCCTGGCCATGTAAACCACCCATTCAGCTCAGGAAATCACACAGCATCCACAAATTCCCTCGCAGAGGATCAGAAGGAAGGAAGGAGACAGCCCGAAGTACTGATGTTGTGTAACAACAAATGTTTCTATGGAGACTCTCCAGCCACTCTCAAAGGAAGGCAGAAATGCTGCTTCTTTCCTGCTGCTGAGCAAATTGTGGATGGAGTCTGGGAGGGCTGGCAGCTCTGGTGTCAGCCCAGAGATGGAGCAGCCATGGTGACACAGTTGGGGTTCCTGAGGGGAAAATCCTGACGTGGAACATCCTGCACCACCCCCCCAAGGCAAAGGAAATCGTGGCAATGCAGAGCAGGCTCTGCCAGAGGAGTCTGCAGACCTGGCAGGTGGAACATTGAATTCTGGGTGTAATTCACTCTCACCATGCCACAAACACAGGCCAAGAGGAGTCTCAGTGGGACCTCACCTCCTTCTGTACATCCTCCCTTTACCAGGGGCAAAACTCCCCCGTTTGATGGATCAGTGGTGGTGGGTGGGTGAAAAACTCCTGAATGACTCCAAATTCTTATTCACAGCTCCCCAAACAAAGCAGATGAGCAATGAAAGCACAGTTGTTACAAATCCAGCATGGTTTTGTGGGAGATCTTCCTCTGTAGAGAGCGGTCACCTTGCACTGCACACAAACCATGACGTGGATTCTTACTCCCTCTGGCCTTTTGGCTGAGGCAACTCTGGTCAGTTTGTGTTTGGGTGGGTGGGAGGGGGCATAACCAACATCTTCCACCTTAAAGAAGGGAAGGACAGACTGGAAAAGCAGGATAAAAAGGTCCAGAGGTATTTTCCCTGAGATCTCCTTTTGAAAGCTGGAGTCAGCTCCACTCCAGGGCATTACAATGCAACAGGAAGTGCAGAAGCTCCCAAATCTCCAGGATCCTCCAGATGCTGCTGGAAAAGGAGAGAGAGAAAGAAGGGATCTGCAGGCCCAGGCAGAGGGGTCTGGATGGAGAATAAACCACATCAAACCAGTGCAAAGGTCTGCAAGAGCCCTTTGGGAGAGGGACTCACACACACAGGGCTGAAACAGAGAGGGACAACTCGGTCTCACACAGAGCAGAAGTCCCTAAAATCCCTGCCAGGCGAGGTCACACATTCCCACACCCACTGCCCCTTCCAAGAGTTTGGTTTTCACAGGGAGCTTTGAGCTTGCCCAGCCCACACAAGGAAGTGCACTCAGAGACAGAAAACCCTGCAGGTTTTAAGGAAGGGTTAAACCAAATCTGCCTCCATTCAAATATCCCAGAAAAAGCATTTCCAGAGGGACTCCTGACCCCCACTTTGCTGCTCCTGGGGCTCCTGGGAGTCACACCTCTGCAGCTCAGGGTGTTTTGGTTGTTTTGCCTCGGTGGCAGAACTGAGAGTGCCTACTCAGCCAATTCCTGGTGCATTCCAGGCTGCTGGAGCACTTCATCTTCACGACAGCTCTGCTTTCTCCCTGTGCCATCACACGTTTATGTACATTAACCTTGTGCTGAATTCCAAAGGCTGGAAGCAACCACCTAAATCATGCTAATTAAGACAAATTACTGGAGTGCTCTGAAGAACACTGGGAAATGCATTTTGCTGCATGGCACAATAATGAAAACAAAGCTTGATTCCATAACGCTGTTAAGTGTGCTTATTTCCAGCCCTTTATTTTCTCTGGTCTTTTTTGGGTTTCCAAAAAATCTCTTCCTCACCCTTCAAGGATAAAATTTAAATTAATTCTCCCAGCAAGACCTCAAAGAAAGTTCATCCTCAGTGGAAGATGTCGTTCAGGAAAAGTCAATGGAACAAATCCATGCCCAGGAACCACAGCTGAGTTCTGCAGAGCTGCACCATGACCAGCACAGCCCAGGCTGGAGAGGGGAATCCTCCTTAATTCCCTGACATCTGTGCTTCCCTGGCACCATAAGTAGGCTCCAAAGAGGCAGGAGCAGCCCACTGGGATGAAACAACCCAAGGGTTCAGGACTGGTGCAATTCCTGAACAGCAGCGCTCTCCTGTCCTGTTTCCACTGCTTTGGGGATTTATAAAAAATTAAATTTGCATGTGCAAATGACACCAGCAACAGCAGGACCTTAGAAATGGATCCCACACCAATTCTAATTCCATCTCTTCATGCTGCCAGGAAAAAGGAAACAACTTCCCATTCCCAGCTGACCTGAGCAGTCCATCACTCTAAAAACATCAAATGGAGAGAAAAGAGCAGCATGAAAGGGGGACACACCTCAGCTTTGCACATGGAATTATGAACAGGATGGCACAGAGGATATAAAGGGTCCCTGCATACAGCAGAAATTAATTTTCTGCTAGCAAAGGACCCTCTAATTATACTTCTACGCCACCTTTTTCTCTCTGCCACATAATCAAACTTGAAGTTGCTGCTCTGGAAGTGCACTCTTTTTCTCAAATGCTGGGAGAAACATCTCTAAATTATCATCAGAAAGAAGATAATGGATGCTGACTGCTCCCTGAAAGTAATTTTTTGAGTTTTCTTTTTCTGAGCAGGAGCTAAACAGTGTCTAGTGATGTTCATTAAGCAGTCAGCATCCTCCTCTGAGGAGCTGACGTCAGTTTGCAGCCCAGGACCTGCAATTATCATCCACATTGAAGTGGATGCTGCCTAGTTACAGCACGCTGGGAAGTCTGAAAGGATCTGGCTGACACCAGCTGCCCTCCCTCAAAAATTTTAAAGTGGGAGGTAGAAAATGAGAACTAGACAAATCTACTCGGTTTTGACCTTGGAAAAAAATTCCCTGGGTCGTGTTTCCCCCCCTCTGCCACCCCTGCCTGTGTTCATCCCTTCCTTGCTTGCAGGGAGGCAAGTGAGTGATGCAGTCAATTTAAAGTCGGTTTAGATAAGCATCTGAACTTCTGGATCTAAACTCCAGACCTCAGGAGTGTTTAAAGCCACACTCATCAATACACAGAGGAAAACACAAAGCTTTTCCTCTGTCAGAAAAATTCCCAGCAAAACTCTTCGCTGTCATCAGGGATGTCAGGATGGGAACAGAATTCCAGGAACAGTCTGGGTGTGAATTGGCAGAAAAGACTCTGAAGGTGACCACGTAAACTCCATTTCCCCAAGTTTTCTACCATTAAAGCCACAGCTTTAATCACAGCTGGATAAAACCACAGCATTAAAATGTCACGTGGAGCCTGGCCTGGGAAATAAGCAAGTTGCCCCAAAGCAGCTTGTGGGGTGGAACATTGAAAGATGACAAAATAAATTGGTTTGTGGGTGCTGGGGGTGGGGGCTTGGCATGAACATTGAATCAGAGGCTGGTGATGGCTTTTACCTTCCACCTTGCATGAGCTCAGCCATCCTTCTTGTGTGACACTTCCCACTAAGGACTCCCATTTGTTTGATGAATATCTCAACTCCATCAGACATTGCTGCTCTTGTTGTTTCCTAACCATCTTACTAACATTTCGTTGCTATTAACTTCCATAAATTACAGCCTGGTATTTGCATTCATAGCACTCAGCCATCCATCACATAAGCTTTTTTTTTGCTTGGTTTTTTTTTTCCCTGAAAGAGCCTCAATTATCCACCTCCTGCAAGGACCTTATTTCCCACCTATTCTGTATTTTGCCCTATTAGGGAGGCATGAATTTAAATCATAGTATTGCTTAGGGCAGAGGGGTGGTGTCTCCTTTTTTTCCTCTGCTTTTCCTTCCAGCCAACCCCACGCCCATCAGACAATGCTGGAAATTCAGGTGGTAGAAATTAGAGAACAATTTCAGTTTCTGAGTTGTTTATCTGCCTAATGCTGCAGGATTTCTTGGAAGGATGATCAAAGATACCTGAGCAATGGAGGTGCCAAAGGATATCTAATGTTTAAAAATCCCCCTGGACATCTTTTGGATGGCCCACAGTCTGATTTATTGTGTCAGACACATCCCCCCTGTGTTTCAGACTCAGTAGAGATGACATGAATCACTTAATTCTCCATTGAAATGCAGGATCTGCTGGGTGGAAGGCAGGATATGGATTTTCTTTCAGGGCATTTCATGAAAAGAAATAAAGAAGAACTCTGTAAAGCCCTGAAATTACAGGTGGGATGTGACAATGCAGGATGCAGGCTGGCCAGGACAATTTACTGCTGGAAATTGTGCTCTGAGGGGACTGGGTTTGCTTTGGCAGGACCTTGGCTTCATGAGCAGACCCAGGGACAAAGAAGGATGGGAAGAGATGCTGATTTTCTGGCACTGGGAGAGACCCAGGGCAGTTTTTACCCAGATGAGCCTGAGAACTGGAATTACTGAGGCTGGCGTGAGTCATCCTCTCACATCCTGAGGATCATCAGGAGGTCACTTAATTAAGTTCTGTGATGGGGCCACTGCAACAACCAGGCCTGAAACCCCCAACCCCAGCAAGAAACTCCTCCTTGGAACACCACACTGCTGAAAACAAGCAGGAAGAGTGATTTTATTTCCTGCCAGGTTATTTTCAGCCCGGATCATTTCCGTGACCTGCTCTGCAGCACATCCCTGTGACAGAGGTGACAGGGACAAGGCATGGCAAAGGTTCTGCTGGGCTGCTTGCTCCTTTTCTGCACAGCCTCCCCACGGGGCACTGCCAGCCCTGCTCAGGCACTGGGCAGGTGCCAGCCAGGCTGGGTTAATTCAGGTGCTCAGGCTGCTGCTCTGAGGCAGAGCTGGGCACACCAGGAAGCTTCCTGGGATGATTTATGCTGTCTCCAGGCATTCTGTGGAGCCAGGATGTGTAACAGACTGCGTCTGGGGGGTCGGCTGTCTGTCTCTGCCCCCAGACACGCTTAGGATGGTTCTTGCACGCTGGGCTTCAAAAGATGAGACTGGACGCCAGGTTTTTTCGGTCTTCAGTTTGTTTATTATCTCTTATCTAAAAAGTCCTTTCCCTGCCTGAAGGATCTGACCAGCACGGCAGCCAAAGGCACTCTGCCCACCCCTAAGGCGGCCGCATCTTTTATAACAAAAACTACGTATATCATATTTACATTTTGTCCCCAATACCTATCATCTTCGTCACTAAGTACACCCTCATCCCAGACCAATCCACAAGTGCCAACACCACCCCAGAAGATGGAAGACAGGAAGAAGAAGGAAAAGCCTGGTGGCACACCCTGATTCCTCCATCTTGTCTCTACAACCCCCCTGTACCGAAACCCCAAAATTTGTAATTCACCCTATAATAATATCTTCCCTTCACCATTTACACCTGAGTGGTTCTCGCATGTTCCATTTCCTCATACATCGGTGGCACATCTCTAGATGGATCAAAATCAAGCCACCAAGTGCTTTTGGCAACATTCCAGGGCTCCCGAGCCCCCCAAGGGTTCTCTCGGTAGCTCTGGACATCAGGAGTGATGTGCTGAGCTCCCACAACTGCGGGGAGGTTGAGCTCAGTGTTTTGCACAGGGATGGCCTGTGTCACAATCTGAATTGTGCCTGAGTGCTGCCAAGGCAGCTGAGAATCATCCAGGGAGTCGGGAGCTGCTGTGCCTGTCAGCTCCTGAGGAGTGCAGGCTCAGAGGAGATCCAGTCTCTACCTCAGCTCAGCAGCCCAGAAGGGTGGGTTAGGCTGGGCTGGTGCTGAGGGGGCTGAAGGGATGATCCTGGGGGAGCCAGAGGGGTTCAGGCATCTGCTCTGCTCCTGAGTTCCCTGCCCAGCCTCACTGAGGCTGCATCACACTCCCTGGCCCACGAGGGGACCAGGGGATGGAGCAGTGGTGGCTGGTGTCCCCTCATCCCAGAGAGGTGCTGTCTGCCTTGATTTACCCCTTTAAGCACAGATAAAGATGAGATTTATGGCTCCCTGCAGCCTCAAATCCCAAAGCACTCCCTGTCTGTGCCAGGCACTTCTGTCCCAGCCCAGGAGTTTGCTGGGATGTTCTGCACAGGGGGAAGCTCTGGGTGCTCTCTCCATCCACACACCTGGGAAGTGCCATGAATTCATTCCAGTGGGATTGTGAAGTGCAAGCACAAGGGGCTGACTGCAGATCCAAACAAATCTCCTCCTGCAAAACCCTCAAATGAAACAGTCAAGGTTTCCAGCCCCCACAGATACCAGCAGAGCATCAGGCCAGTGAGGACCAGCATGTTCATCCTGCCAGGAGCCTTCTGCAGGCAGAGCCAGACTGAGAGGAAAGGGCTGAGCCCTGAGAGCCAGGAGGGCCAGAGGATGCCCCCAAGCCACATTTCCTATCCCAGGGAGGTCCCTCCATGCCTCTCACACACAAACAACCTTCCAAGCATTGTCCTAAAACCCCAGATTTTAGAGCTTTTCTTCTCCTTTGTCACCAGCGTTCACAAAAATGCTGAAACTGTTGTAATACTTCAATTGCTGTTCCTCCCTCCCCATTTATCCTTTAATTTACAGCTTCCTCCTCTTGCCTTCTTATTTCAATCTTTTTTATCCCCCCAGCTTCAGAATGTTTCCCAAGTTTTGTATCTCTTCTTTTTTATTTGATCATCATCTTCCTGTTCTATATTTGTGCTTGCAAACAGACACCTGCGTGCACACCCACACTGCCTGACTCAATCTTTGTTTTGTTTTCTGGGTTCATTTTGCACTTTCATTTGTCTCTCACCCTTCTTCAGTCCTTCTTCATTTCTCCTTTTTATTGCTGGAGACTAAATGTTGTTGCCTATTTAGCCTGTGGTTCCTGTCTCTGTTATCTCAGACCCTCCTGTCTCCCAAAAACTTCTTTATCTCCACACAATTCCCTTTATTCTTTCTTTGCTCCTTTCTGTGATCCAAGAACAGCAACCTCTCTCCCTCACCATTTTCATTTTTCTGAGGACACCCCACACTGCTGCCCTGCCTGCCTGTCCTAACAACACATTAGAAATTCTGTGAAAATAATTCTGGAATATCCTGAGCTGGAAGAGACCCACAGGGATCATTGATCCAGCTCCTGTCCCTGCACAGACCCCCCAAAATCCCACCCTGGGCATCCCTGGAGTGCTGTCCAAGCCCTCCTGGAGCTCTGGGGCTGTGCCCATCCCTGGGGAGCCTGGGCAGTGCCCAGCACCTCTGGGGGAAGAACCTTCCCTGAAACCCACCCTAAATGTATTCTCCCCCCTAAATGTTCCCAAGCAATCATTCTGCTGGCATTGGCAGTGATTTCTGTGCCTTTCTGTGCTGCTCAGCAGCAGCATGGAGGAAGACAGTGAAACTTGCACTTCATCACCCTCATTTCCAGGAGTCCTTGCAGGATAAAAGAGCAGTTGATATTAAAATGTCCTGCTCACTTCCACTTGCCATTCAGCTGCATAGCAACCACAGACTACCTTTGGCAGACTTCCTGAACTATTTTTAGTTCAATTACTTGTTCCCCTGACTCAGACTGCAGGGTCTGAGCTTACCTTTCATGCAATATGTGCAAATGAACCTTGCTGCTTGCACTCCTCCTGACCCGTGCAGCTCATTACCAGGAAATTATTTTAGGGACTGAGATGCAAACTTCTATATTTGCCCCTCATGTCTGACAGATTTGCAGGCTAATTCTGTTCCCATCTAGCTTTCATAGCCCAAAGTTTTGTCACATTCATATCCTTGTCATCTGCTTGGGTGACAGAGCTACCTGCAGGTGGATTTACCAGCTTGAGGAATGGCTTCTAGCAGGGAGAGCTAAGGATGATGTGCCAGCACAGTAAATCTGTAAAATCCAAGAGGAGAAGGCAGCAGGAGGCTTGTTTGTCATTTTGGAGACTGGAATAAAGCTTTTCTCAAGGCCTGCTGCAGGAACAACAAGTGTGGGTAAGGGGAGGAGTGGGAGCAAAGTGACAACAGCCTCTGAACCCTGCCCAGAGCAGGACCTGCTCCCTGTGCTGGGTCAGAGATGAGGAGGGGACAGAATTCACAGAATTCACAGAATCACTGGGTTAGAAGAGACCTTCAAGATCATTGAGTCCAACCCAGCCCCAACATCTCAACTCAACCCTGCACCCAGTGCCACATCCAGGCTTTGTTAAACACACCCAGGGATGGGGACTCCACCACCTCCCCAGGTAGAACATTCCAGAACTTTATCATCATTCTGGAAAAAACTTTTTCCTAATATCCAACCTGTATTTCCCTTGGCACAGCTGGAGGCTGTGTGCTCTGGTTGTGTCAGTGCTGCTGCAGACAGAGTCCAGCCCCAGCTGAGCACAGGCACCTTTCAGGAGCTGTGAGAGTGATGAGGGCACCCCTGAGTCTCCTTTCCTCCAGGCTGAGCACCCCCAGCTCCCTCAGGGCTCCCTCTCAGGGTTTGTGTTCCCAGCCCCTCTCCAGCCTCGCTGTCCCCTCTGGATGTGCTCAGTGTCCCAAGGTCCTTCCCACACTGAGGGGGCAGAGCTGGGCACAGCACTCAGGGTGTGCCCTCACCTGTGCCCAGGGCAGGGCAAGGATGACCTCCCCTGACCTGGATTTAAGTTTAGGTCACCCCCCCACATTCTCATCCCACTGAATGCAAGGGCATTTCAGCTGGACCTGGGAATAGCTGCCACCCAAACCTGGCACCCCAGACCCAGGTGCTCTCCGGGTTTATTTGCAGGTAACTTTGCTCTCTCTCCTCAGTGCCTGTCCCTGTGGTTAATGTCAGACTTCAGCAGCATGAGATGAGAACACAGACTGGTGCTAAAACCAAGCCTGAAAGATATTTGCACATGATTTTGACTTGTGAGGGATCTGCATGGAAACCCAAACCTGATTTGGAAGCACTGATGTGCCAATATTAATTCTTAGCTCACATGAATGGCCTCCATTAAAGGCTCTTTCCAACACTAAATGTGCTTCTCCTCTAAGGGAAAACACCCTGGACTGCTCAGGTCTGCCTCAGAAACCATGTGTCCACCCCAAACAATCATCATGGAATCACAGAATGGTTTGGGTTGGAAGGGGCCATAAAAATCATCTCACTGCACACCTTGCCACGGGCAGGGACACCTTCCACCAGGCCAGGCTGCTCAGCACTCCACCCAGCCTGGCTCCCTCCAGGTACTGGATGATTGTCATTTTTAGTGACACCTATAAAAGTGTATTAAATGTTTCATTTTAGTGTCAGCTCTTAGGATTCTCAGAAAGATCCCCTGTGCCTGGTTAGCTGTTCTTCTCCTGGTTATCCTCTTTAGCAGTAACACCCTTCATAAATCACATTCTCTCTTTTCCCCTGCTCAGTGGATTGAATTATGGGTTTGCCTCTTTAGTGCTGTCCCTTCCTATTTGTATTCTTTTGTACTTAATCCTTCAGAAATTCCCATTTCAAGTTTAACAGCTGATGAAACGAGGAGCTGGTTGATGTAGAGTCTTCTCCAGTCAGGGGACACCAAACTCCAGACTCTCTTTTGAGCCAGGCTGTGCTCCACAGCTGCCCTTACCAGCTGCTGCTTTAAGCCACTAAACTGAGATCATCTCCCTGGTGCTGGAGCTTCCCATCTCCTTGCTTTTCTCCTCAGGAGCTCACTGAACCACAAAGATGTTTAGCTCCACTGGGAGATGTTTACCTCCACTGATCATTTTGTCCCCCTGTTTGCAGAGCAGAAATGATCTGAGCAGGGAGGAGAACGTGCCTGGGACCTGGAGTGAAGAACTGCTGAGCTGGAAGCAGCAGGAAGAGGGAGAAGGGTGGGGATACAAAAAAGGCTCCGTGGGGTGCAAGGAGCAGGGACTGAGAGGCAAAGTCTGGTCTTGGTTCTGCCCCTGCCCTGCTGGAAGCTGAGCCTTGGGCTCCCTCCCCTTCCTATCCAGGAGAAGAAATTGCCTTTTCCTGTGCCTGCACTGTAGCCACTCAAGCATCACCAAAATCTGGGTAATTCAAAGGAAACTCTTCCTGGATCCTTTCTCTCAGCTTTCAGAAATGTAAAAGTGAGGGTCTCTTGCTTTTTAAGGTGGTTCTGCAAACCAAGTCCCCTTTAAGAACATTCCCCCTTTGGTCTCCACTAACCAGAGGGGAAAGTACATTGAAACACTAAATATACTAAAATGGGTGATAAATTATCAGATGGGTTAATTTGGGAAGGCAAGGAAAAGGAAAGGTAAAAGGAAAAAAGGGGAAAAAGGGGGGGAAAAGGGGAAAAAAAGGGGAAAAAAAGGGGAAAAAAAGGGGAAAAAAAGGGGAAAAAAAGGGGAAAAAAAGGGGGAAAAAAGGGGGAAAAAAGGGGAAAAAAGGGGGAAAAAAGGGGGAAAAAAGGGGGAAAAAAGGGGGAAAAAAGGGGGAAAAAGGGGGAAAAAGGGGGAAAAAGGGGGGAAAAGGGGGGAAAAGGGGGGAAAAGGGGGAAAATGGAAAAAAGGGAAAAAAGGAATAAAAGGAAAAAAAGGAAAAAAAAGGAAAAAAGGAAAAAAAGGAAAAAGAAAGAAAAAAGGAAAAAAAGGAGAAAAAGGAGAAAAAGGAGAAAAAGGGAAAAAAGGAAAAAAAGGAAAAAAAAGGAAAAAAGGAAAAAAAGGGGAAAAAAGGGAAAAAAGGAAAAAAAGGAAAAAAAGGGAAAAAAGGGGAAAAAAGGGGAAAAAAGGAAAAAAAGGAAAAAGCTGGATGCTGTTCCATATGGATATTGCCAAATGCAGGTATTTCCACTCTGTGGTTGGATTTACTCGCAGATGCAGAGGGTTATATGAATATAATATATTTATATAGTACACTATTTAATTTTTAAGTAGGTGCTGTTTACAAAACATTGGTGCAAGGAATTTTTCTTTGCTTGGGGTTATGCTTTTGCAGAGTGGCCTCTGATTTTCTCATGATTGCTTTTATGATCTAATATTCAACAGTCTGTTACATCAACATTGCATGTAGAAATAGCAGTGCAGGTTTTGATAATAAATCCTGTTTTTCAGCTATCCTTCAGTATCCACACTCTTTCCATTATTATTTTCCTTTTGGGAAGGTACTGAGGAAGACCAGTCTTCTTACCAAAAGAATCCTCTCTTTTCATCTCTACATCAGTATTGAATTTAAAAAAAAATAAAAATTAATGCTGATGATTGCTAATGGCTGATAGTGACTTCTTAACTGCAATAACAAAAAGAGTCCAGAACCAGTCAGATTTGAACTGCTGGTAAAGTTACATTGCAACTAAAAGGCAAAAATAAATCTGTTCCTGGAAGAAAATCTATTCATTTCTCTGTTCCAGGAAAGAATGAATTCTGAGTTTTTTTAGCTGGAACTCTCAGATCATTTTGCAGCTCCCAAGGATTTGATCAGCCTGGATCAGATGAGGTGAGTGACCCACATCTCTCCCAGGACTGACTCAACTGTCCTGAAAGCCACCAACTCCCCAGATGGGGACACTGAGTTTGTCATTAATGTTTGCCCAACATGGCTTTAACCAACATGACTTTTAGGTAGAAAAAGCCTCCAGAGCCAGGGCACAGATGAGTTTTGGGAACTCTCACTCATTTTTAACTGTAGGAAAACGAAAAAAACCTCTCACTCATTTTTACCTGATTCCTCTCAGTGAGTGGCACAGATTCCCCACAGGGGTGATGAGGAGAGGGAAGCACTCCCAGGGGTTACTGACACAAATCTGAGCCTGGAAAAGTCCCCTCTTCCCCAGGTGCTGCCCACAGAAAGCAGCTGCATGACAAATGCACACCCCATGCCTCAATTTTTGCTCCTGCCAGTGAAAGATTTGGCTGAATTTAAGTAAACAAAGCCCACTGTAAGGCTGGTTTGTAAAACTGCAGTCAGCTAAAAATGCAGACATATCATAAGACTTCCAAAGTGGTAATTTTCTTTATTTCTCCTAAGGAAAAGCAGCTTAGGGATTTCTCCAGTCCCCAGTTGTGTCTGAGCATCCTCACACTCACGGCTGTCTTCTCAAATCTAGCCCTTAAGCTTTCCAAGCGCTCTCATTTTTATCCCAGAAATAAGAGAAAGAGGGAGATTTGCTGGGTTAAACCTTTAATTCCTACATAAAAGGCTTCTTTCCCCCTTTCTTTCTTAACCCTTAATTCTTTCTTGCCATTATCCTCTCTCAGCCCAAGCAGAGGCATTTAAATCCTGCCTGTTTGCTTTGTGGAACAGCAGCTCTGGCCATTTCACCTTGCTTTGCTTTTCCTGGAGTTGTGGGCTTTGTTTTTAACAGAGCTTTCTGCTGGCATCAAACAAGGGTGGGAATCCTGTCCTGCCCACTTACTGCTCCTTTCTTTGCAGCCTGGGAAAGGGCTGGGCCAGCAGTGCTGCTCCCAGAGATGCCCTGGGGCTGCATGGGGAAGCCTCTCCCAGTTCCCACCAGCATCCTCCAGCTCTGACTCAGCTCACAGCCCCCTCCTGCCACTATTCCAGAACGAATTACCATCAGCACAGTGGAAAATGTTGGGTTTTTTGGGGGATTTTTTGGGCTTTTTTGAGGTGTCCAATAGACCCAAACCCACCCTTACATTTGCTACCTCGTGTTGTGAAGCTGTTTGCACTCAGTGATGCCCAAGGACACTTTGCCCATGGCTTGTTTTGGCAGACTTTCCATTTCTTGAGTTGTTTCAAAGTGATTCCAGGCAGATGTTCATGATTTCCAGCAGTCAGAATGCTGCTGTCCATAGCTGGACTGAGCCTTGAGGTCTTTCTGCCTCCACCCTCCCATTCCTGGGGTGAGTGCAGCTACAGAGGCTTCAGATAGAAGATAAGGATCAAGTGGAGAGAGTGCAGAGGCAAACAAAGCCTAAAGGCTGGGAAAACCTGATCTTGAGCAGAAGATTATTGTGCAGAAATTAAAAAAAAAATAATATTACTGGCTTCAAATATTGAGGAGAGCTGCAATGACAAAGGAATTGACAGAGCCATTTGTATTTGTGCTGGCTTGGACAAGAATTAGCTGCAATTCCTGCAGGATGTTGAGGGTCAGGCTTGAGGAAAAGCTTTCAGTGTGGAGTAAAGCTGCAGAGAAGACTTCCAGCAGGGGCTGTGGAGGATTCTCTGCTGAATGACCTTCAGCAACAGGCAAACAGAGCCCTGCCAGTGCAGAGGTGGAACTAATCCTGCTCTGAGGCAGGAGGATGGATTATGCCATCATTTCAGACTCTTCCCAGCCCCGTGTGATTATCAGATCCAACAATGCAAATTTTAGGTGAATACATGTTTCCATTATCCCTGTTCTCCCCCCCACACTCCCCCAGGCTTTTCCATCTTACAGATCTCTTAATCTTTTTTTATCCCTGACCTTTCCTCTTCCTTCTCAAAATTCTCTGCCCAAACTGCCTGGATTGCTGGCCTCTTCCTCCTAGACAAAAATTTGCCTTCTTTAACACAACTCAGGTCTCAGTTGAGTTCAAGACCCTACAATCAGTCACAACAACTCCTGCCCTGGCTGCAAGCAGAGTCAATCCTGGCAGAACCTCCCCATGGATGGACCCTGTGCCTCTCCCTGTGTTTTCCTCCCACATGGAGCTGCTTTTATCACTGGGAGAGAGGAGAAGCCACCAGCAGCTCCTGGCAAAGCTGCTGCTGTTCCTGAGCCCTGGAAATCAGAGGAACCCTTGTGTTTTCCTCCCACTGTGATTAACTGACCTTGCCCTGCTGCCTGTCAACTGCAAGATAGGATTTAGATAATTTTATGTGGCTGAATAGCAGAAATTGAGCTTGAAGCCCAGACAACATTGCTTTTGCTCATGTGTTTGTGCAAATCTCTCTGCTGTAGCCTGGCAGCAATCTCAGCCTGCCTCAGAGTGCAAAGATGATACACATTTAATCTTGTAGCTTATTACATTTGCACCAGATAGAGTGCTCTTGCTATCAACAGATGCTGCTGGAGTGGGGGGGCAGTTTAATATATTTTCCTCCTTAAGTGTTTATCTCCCTTTATTGTGTGTCCCAGCAGGTCAGATTCATTTTCCTGAGCTCCTTCCAGGCTCAATGTGAGGGCACTTCACATTTTTGCCTCCTATCTGTGACCACACCATATCCCCAAGCACCCTGGGCCCTGTTCTGCACACAGAACACCCAATTCCCATTCCAAAATCCCTTTTTTAGTTTACTGTCCCATGCTTTGGAGTTTAATTCTTTGCCATTGTCCTTTTTGTCAGCTGTGCCCAGCTCTTGTCCAACACCACGCCTGGAACCTCTCAGTGAGACTTTTAATGCTGCCTTTGCTTCCTGACATTTCACAGCAGGTAAAAATCATCTTCCTCACTTATTCACCAGTGGACACGATTAAATCTCCCAGATAAAAATGAAAAAGAAGCATGAATATCCCCCCACACCGATTGCTTCTGCAAACAGCACATTTATTGCTTGCACAGACATTTATGATTCAAGCCCATCCACAGAAAGGATCATCCTGGATCAAGCCCTGGATGTGAGGGTTCAAAGCCTCTCAGATTTTACATGCTCAGAGAGCCACAAACAATTTTAAGGCATGTTCTCCCCTCTCCTCCCAGATACTGTGTGCTCAGCCTGCATTTTCGAGGAGCTCAGACATATTGGGCTGCATCTGCTGGTTTATTTTTAGGAAGATGAGCTCTGCTAGATTTGCTTAGGAACAGCAGAGGAAGAATGATGTGAACTTTGCAAAGAGCAGAACATTTCCAGTTCTGTGCCCGTGGACCTCGGCAGCGCTCATTCCGATGAATTATTCCTTGTAAAACTCCTGCTGACCCCTCCTCCCTGCAGGCTGGCGTCCAAAGCCATCCCAGTGCTCTGAAAGGTCTGGCTCAAAGCACTGTGAGCCTCCAGGAAATGCAGAATTCAGGCTGCCACCAGCTCTTCAGCCCGTGCCAGGGCAGGGATGGTGTTTGCAGGCAGCAGGGAAGCACAGGGGCTGTGCTCTGAGTGCCCCTGGATGCAGGCAGGGACACCACCAGAGGAGGAACAGCTCAGTGCACACACAGCTCCAGAGTTTTCCTGTCAGCAGCTTAACACACAGCACAGCAGCTGCTGGGGTTTTGGAACAGCCTAAATTCCCCATTCCCACCACACCAGGAGCTGCAGGCCTGACTCCAGGCCTGATCTTGCAAGGGTTTATTTTGTGTTTGCCTTCAAGGGCTGCATTGGCTCAGGAATGAATGAGAAATGCACCAGCCCTGGAAATTCTCCTCCTCCCTGTGCTGTTTATAACACATCCTGCCCGTGCAGCATTTCCCCCCAAGCCCAGGAACTAAGATGAACTGCACTTGTTTGCAACTTAACTTTGCTTATTCAGAGATTAAACCTCCTTGTCAGCTTGTAAAATCTATATTGCAAAAGCAGTGATAAAGAACAGTTCTCTCTTCCACGCAGCAGTTTTGTCACTCCATCTCTGCTCTGGCCAGATAAATCACATTACACAGGGAAAAGGCAAATCTACCCAACTGCAGCACAAATCTAGAGAGATTTTCACAACTGCTGAGGGGCTCTGAAGGTGGGGGAGCTGGACTGTGACAAGCAACATTTATTTCTCTCTGGGAAAAAAACCAATCAATTGTGTGGAAGGGTCCTTGTGAATGAAGAAAAGGAACCCTGGGCCTGTCTCACATCTCAGTGCATTTTCCAGTGAAGAGCTGTAAAGGACCTCAGAGGAAAAATCTGCCTTTGGGACTAATCAAGAAAAGATTTTTTTGGGTAGAAATATAGCTCTAATTGAGCAGGGTGATTCTAACAGCAATTTTCACCTAACATAACAAACCAGTCCTTACTTTAAAGACCAAGCTGGAGGCAAATTACAGATCCTCTTCCAGCTGAACTGACCTAATTATTTTTTGTTTTGTGCTGGTTCTGAACAAACATGCTCAAAGGATGCTTCCCCCCCTTCTTGAATAAATCAGAATTTCAAGACTTTTACATCCAGGAGGCTCACTAGGCCTAGCCCTGGCTTGCCTGCCCACATTTATCTTTCAGCAGAAGAGCTCCTGAATCCTGGCAGCTTGAAAATGGGGGGATTTTGGCAGGGAGGGTGGGCAGGCAGGGCCCTGAGCTGCTGTGGGGCTCGTCCTGGGAGAGGAGGACTACAGCCCCATCTTTTGGTAAACCCGAATTTCACATCTCCTTCCTCCCTCCCCTGCATCTGCTGAGAGCTGGGCAGCCCCCCCGGGACAGACCCTCCCAGGGCACCGGGGGGATTTTCCAGAGGCAGGACTGGGCTGACCCCTGGACAGAGCTTCATTAGTGAAAGGAGCCCAGAGACAGCTCCTTGCTGTTGTCTCCGGGAAATTCAGCAGGACTTTTCCTCCCCAGCTGCTCCCTGAAGCTGTGCTTTGTGCAGCCCTGCACTGGTGCACCAGTACAAAACTGGCAGCTGCCACCCCAGGGGCTCCTTGTACCTGCAGAAAAGTTCCAGCAATAACCCAAGCATGGGTTATGGCATATTTATGTATAACTTTCTTACACCAGCACTGTTAGTGGGAGAAAATGGGTGAAAAAATGCAGTTTAATCCCCAGCTGGTGCCATGATGAAGTTCTCATTAGCTGGGCTCCAGAGCCCTGCAGACTGAGGGGAAAGGGGGAGTGCAGCAGGGGAAGGGTTGGAAAAGCTGAAAGCAGAGATTTGTGATGAGGACAAGCAGGAGGATGGTGCCAGGGGAAAAGGGAGCTGAGGATATCTCCAGGTGCAGCTCTGGCACAGGGAAAGGTGTGAGGGGAGCAGGGATGCACAGCCAGCCCTGCTGCTGGGGGGAGGTGGGTGTGTGTTAATGCCCCTGTTTGCAGCCTGGAGGGGACATTGGGATGATGATTGCCACTCCCACGTGTGCTGAGGGCAAGGCTGTGATGGATTAAAGCAATGCACAGACAGTGTGGGATGAGCATCTCCCCCAGTGATGCCTTCAGAGGCACCTAGAACAGAGGTGGGCAGAGCTACAGGAATAAAGCAGGGATTTATTAAAAGGCCTTCACAGGATACACCTTATGGCTCCATCCTGCAGTTGTTTTCCTTAAATATCCTTAACTTCTGCTCTTGTGTTTTGAAAGGTGTTTTGAGGAGCTTTGTCAACAGAATTCTTGGGCTCTTCTGAGTCCCTTCCCCTGCAGCCCTGCCTCTCTGTTTCCTGCCTTTGGTTTCAGTTTGTCTTGCTGCTCTGGGGAGGATGACTGAGCAGCACTTTTCAGAAATGCCTTTGTGCTGCCTGGAGCAGAGGCTGGGCAGAGTTACAGCAATAAAGAGGTTTTTATGAAAAGCCCTTCACAGGACACACCTTGGGCAGTGCCAGAGCCCGGCCCTGGCTCCACCCCAGATGGACTCCTGGCCACGAGTTCTCCCACTTTGATAAGTTTGGCTCCATTTCCATGCTGGGGTTCAGTGTCCAAGCCCAGCTCCAGGGGATGCAGTCCCACCCTCCCAGGCTGCTCTCCTCCATTCCCTGCTGTTTGCACTCTTTGGGCTGAAGCTGCAGCGGTGTCCTTGGTTCTGGGGCTGGACAAGGATTGTTCTGTGGGACTGAGCTGGGAGGAGACCTTGCTGACACTTCACAGGGAGTTCAGAGTTATTCACCAAGGCAGAGTCTGGGAAATAGGAAAGCCAAAGCTGAAGGCTTCAGCAGCACCTGAGGCCAGCCCTGGCAGGGATCAGCTTATCTGGGCTGGGGCAGGGCTGGCTCCTCTCAGCCACGGCTGCCAAGAGCTTGGCAGGGGAGGAAAGGAAATTGCTGATGCTCAGAGTGAGAGCCCAGGACAAGTTTCCCAGCCAGGCTTGAAGCAGAGCCAGTGTGTCAGATAAAGTGACCAGCTGGGAGGCAAAACAAGGTAAAAATAAGAAAAGCATCCCTATCAGGATACAGAACAGTGGGCAGCTCTTGTTTCTGCTGCTATTAATAATGCATGGAGACTGCTAACAAATCTACCATTTTCACACCACTAATTGCAGAAATGTTTGCCACCTCCCCAGGGCATTTCTCACACTACCCTGACACTTTATTATTTTTCCTTCCCCTTGGCTGCCTTGCTTTTCCCTCTTCTTTCCACGAGGGTTTTTAAAATGGCAATTGCTCACCAAGCCAAAGGCTGAAGGATTAACCACCATTAAAAAGGTTTTAAATACTGAAGTGGTGTATTTGTACAGTGCAACCTAATGCTCAGGAAATATTTATGTAATTATTCAATGAGAACTTGCACAGCACCTTTTTTTTGCCTCTAAATACCTGTTAAGTTCAAGTATTCCATCAAAACTCTTGGTTCCACTGCAAGATCTTGAATCTCAAATATTGCTTGACAGAAAGGGGTCAACTCAGGTTTTTCAGGATTTCACTCCCTCAAAAAATGGACCAGCTTATCTAAACTCCTGAGCATCACTAAATGCAACAGCTTTGCAGCTGCTCTTTGCTTATCACCTGAAAATAAAACTTTGCTAAAGGTGTATTGATTTGGGAAAAAATGTAAAAAATTTTCAGAAAATTATGATGCTGATTTAATATTTTTAGGAGCAGAAATGAAAGGGGGTGCTGATACACCTAAAAAACATTGGGTTTTGTGATCTGTAACTATAGTACAAAGGAAAAATCACGAGAAAAGCCTGCACACACTTTTACTGACCAGACAGACAAATATTAAGGCCAGCAAAAGTTTCACCCTCTTATTTTGTTGACCTGCACATCCCATGACAAATATAACCAGGGTTGGTGCATTCAGCACCTGAAAGCAGAACAAAACCACACATCAATGTGCAGTTGCTGCATGGAAGGAGATGGAGGAGACTGAAACAGCTGAAACCTTCAATTTCTTGCTGGATGTTCCTTGAAGTTTGAGGCATCTCCATGAGGAGATCTGAGGGCATGGTTGAATTATCAGGTGTATCTAATGAGGTGTAGCTGCTTTAGGAAAAGAGCTTTTAATCAGTTAAATGCTGATACAAAGCCCCCATCAGTCAACAGGAAAATTGGCATTGACTTTGCATCAGGTCTGAGAGGAAGAGCCACAAAGGAAGGATGAGCAGCACCAGAGCCAGCTCTGGAACAAGCAGCAGGGTTTCAGAGTGAGCTGTTTCTGCAGTTCAAACCTTTTCCTCAGGGCCTTTCTGGGGGAAATCAGGGAATTTCCATGAGCCCCCAGACTGTGCCATTGCAACAGAGCTCCCAGAGGAACATCCCTCCAGCCCTGCACACAGCTTACAGGTGATATTCCCACTATTTAACACCCTGTGAGTGCTTTGAGTCCTTCCTCAAGAGGCTCCAGCAACAGCTTTACATTAGCACAGGATTGATAGAAATAAAGGAAAGTCAGGCCTGGTGCCACTGGGCACGTTTGGTGACCTTCAACAGGAGAGACCATCTTATTTCCTGCCCTGTCCTCATTTCCTGGATCCCACTCAAGCAGCAGAGCAGAGATTTGAAGTCTGCTCACAAGCAAACTCCACACAGTGAATTTCAAACACCAAGCTGGCTACCCAGCCTGAGGAGCAGGGAACAGATGGGGAAGCACAGATAGAGGATTTATCAGTGCCACACACTGATCCTGTGCAGCTCAGCCCAGGGTAGCCTGCAGAAAATACTTCTTGTGCAGCCTGAGAGCAGAAAACCATGAATTCTTAGCAAGTGAAAGATAAACAGTTCAGTTTTTTCAACAGCACCAGTCCAACAGGCAAAGAGCAACACAGCAAAGATAAAAGGTATTTCTGTGGCAGCTCTGCTCAATTTGCTTGATGCTGGGGGCAGCAGTGAGGGAAACTGAGGCTAATTCAGGAAAAAAACCCTGTTTTCACCAAATCAAGTGGTGATGCAAGAAGTTGATGCTCTCAACTTTTGGATGTCACTGGTATTTTTCAGATTTGCTGGAGGAAAAACAATGGAGCAGTTTTCCTCTCCTTGCTTCCCCTGAAATAGAAGGAAATAGCTAAAGATGAAGAATGTGGCTGGGCAGCAGCTCTGAGTGGAGACATCTCAGTCCTCTTGGGCATTCCCTTCCTGGGATTTGACTTGAGTGCTGTGAGGTGATCACCAGCACCCTTCCACCCCAGTTTGGGTGCTGAGATTCCTCCAGAGCACATCAAACAGGGAGGTAAAATCCCACCCCCATGCTCAGGCTGCCTTGGGCAATGCACACAGAGCATATGTTCTGCAAGGAGAGCTGCAGGGAGCTGAATTTGTGGTGAAATCTGTTTGCTCATGGCTCCATTCCTCCCCATGCTGGGGATCCTGAGGTCACTGGCAGTGCCTGCACGTGCTGCATCACCCCCAGGTTTCCTGCTCTGCAGGCATCCCTCCAGCCCTGCAGTTTTGCCCCTCCAGGTGAGGACTCTGGACACAGAATGCTCATACAGAGCTGAGACTGACAAATTAAAAATGTTTTTTTTCCAAGTCAATGCAGTGTAAATTTTTTGCCTGACCACTTAAGCTGAACATGCTGGAGAATCCAAACTCCTGGAAGCATTTTTGCCCTCCCACAACACCCACTTTGGAGATCCCAGCTCCCTGCTTTGAGCCCCAGTGACTGTGCACTGAATCCATGGGGTGCTGGGCTGTTCTCCCTCCCACTCCCCGAGCCCTGCTCAGGGGGTTCCTCCAGGGGGGTGCTGGCACTGCTTCCCTGCTCTGCTAAAAGCAGCTCGTGTGCTCAGGGATCCCAAACCAATTCCATTTCCTGCCCTGCACTGGGAACTTCACCTCCTGAGGAGCAGCAGAGAAAAACCCCATTGTTCCCAGGCCAGCTGCAAAAGGGTTCCAGTCAGAAAAGTCACGGAGTGCAGCCCTGGTGCCACTCTGGGCTCGTGCCATTCAGCTTATTTACAGCTGCCTTCTGTAGTCACCATAAATCTCTGCAGAAAGGGCTTAATTAAGATATGATTAGGTTGGGATTATTGCATATGAGGTTCTTCCTAGGGCTTATAAATGTGACAGACTCTGAAATACAGTTTCCACAGAAAAGGAGAGGGAAGGAGGGAAGTGGTGCTTTTACTGAAATACACCACAATTCCCTAATTACTCCTCTACTCCAGTGACTCTGAGTGGTGGCTAAAAACAATTAAAGAAACATTCTCTGTTCTGCCCTCTTATGCCTCCAAACCCATATTCTCTTCAGGGACTCAATTTAAGAGCAGCTGTGGAGTAAGACTGGAATGAAATTAGGCTGATTTAGGAGCCTTGCTGGAGCCCTGAGCACATTGGGCAGCTTTGGAGATGAATTCCCATTGCTTGGGCTGCTACCAGGAAATGTTAACATCTGGAACTGGCCAGAAATACCTTTGGGCAGAGACAAAAGGGCTTTTGCAGCCTGTGTGTGTTCTCTTCAAAGCCTGCACTGAGGTGCAGCTCTTCCATCCCCTCCCTGTGCCTGGAGGTGTGAACACAGGAGAGAATCATCTGGAACAGAGAACTGTTGGGGCTGCAGCTGAGGGGGAGCAACTGCTGCTCCAGTTCATCTGGACAACACCCAAATGTCATAACCTGAGATAAATATTTAATTTAGTATCTGGAAAGGCAGATGAAGTGATGGTGCTTTGATATTAGAATGAGAATCACAGAATGGGCTAGACAGGGCTTTAAAGATCATCTCATTCCACTATCCCAGACTGTCCAGACCCTCTCCAGCCTGGCCTTGGACACTTCCAGGGATGGGAATTCCTCCCTTCACTGTTTAAGATCAACAGCCACACTGAAATCCCTGAGCAGACACACAGAGGACCATGGACTCTGTAAGAACATTTGTTCAGAAGAGGAATATGGCAAAGAAATAACATGTATTGATATGCTGAAGGAAACTATTTTCTTTTCTCCTAAAGCTGGGATGGAGCCAAGCAATACCCAGCTCTTCCTACACCTTCTCCACAGTGATATTTTTTTTATTAACACCACTAAAAGACCATAATAAGCAGGTGTTCAAAATGTACAAATCTGTCCCCACCAGGTCCTTTTGATCACAGTGACCTTAGTTTGCAACATCACATTTAACATCCCCACCCCCTTAACCCCCTGTTGTTTTGAAATATTAGCCACTGGCATCCTGGGATTAAAATAGAAAGTTTTCTGCTTTGACTCCTTGCCAAAACCATTAAAATATTCTCTGCACTGTCACAGCTTGTGCCACCTCCCAGGGGAGTTGATTTAAAAGTAAATTATATATAAGTGTCAGATGAAAAGAGCTTCATTATCTAATTCTTCCTACACCAGCATTTCTTTAAATTGCTTACTAGGGACAGAAGACAATTAGTCCTGGGTTTGAAAGGAGAAGTAATAAGTATCTGCCACTCCCATTAACCACTTTTTTTTTTTTTAATATGCAAATACAGTTGCTTTCTAAAGAAGTTTGATGGGACAGCCAGGCTGGGACACAGTCAGCACCCTGAGCTTCAGGGGCTGGGCTGGGCTGAGGCTCCTGCAGCCCAGCCTGGTGATTGAACCAGCCCTGAAATAATGCCAAAAACCAGGGATCCTCCAGCCCTTTGCAGGAACAACAAGCACACAAACATTGCCATGGCACCAGACAGGTTTCAGGAGCACCAGGGAGTGTCAGTAGGACACTCACTGCCTCCCTGGAGCTGGGACTGGCACAGCTCTGCCAGGACAGGGGAGCTGAGCCCAAAAATGCATCCTCAGCAGAGATTGATGCAATCCCCACTTGCCCCAGGTCCTCTGAGAAGCCCCTGCTGTGGGCAGCACTCAGGTCCCACTGTGGGCACCTCCCCAGCAGGGCTCTCACCTGAAACTCTCCCCCAGGCTCAGCTTAAATCTGTGTCACAGCTGAGCTGCTCCTGCTCTTTTCCAACCTCACCGGGGAGATTCTGCCGTGCTGGGTCAGGATCAAAGAGCAAATTGAACTAATCCAGGCACAGACAGTTCCTGCCCAGTCCATGTCATCCCAAACCTTCCTGCCAGAGCTCAGAGCCTGCCCTTTGAGCCACATCACCTGCATTCTGTATATCCCTTCATCTGCTCCCTCCTGGGTCTAAAGGAACTTTGAACTCCTGGCAGGATGAAAGGGCTCCCCTGGGACAGAGGTGAGTTCAGTGCAGAGTGAGCAGCCTTGTTCTCCTCTGCAGAGGAGCCAAGGTGCTCCTCAGCTCCCAGACCTTGGCAGTGGCATCTTCTGCACGAGTTCCTCTCCAGCTGGGCTGCACAAGGCATTTCTCTCAAGTTTGTGAGCCCTGCCACGCTTAGAGGTTTTTAGAGATGACCTTTCCGTGCTAAGTAGTTAAAATGTAATTAGTCCAAATCCTTTAAAATCATTTTATTGGGCACATGGAGTCCCTCTAGGAGAGATCTCAGCACTGAGGTACCTGGGTGACACCTGGCTCTCCAAGCTCTCATGTGCATCTGAGCAACAAGGGCAAAGTGCTGCAGAGCTGCTTCAGACACATTTTGCTGCCTCTCTGCTTTCTTTGCACTCAGGGCTGCAAGGTTACTGCTTCCACACAAATCACTCTGCAGAAAACACTCAGAACAGGAGGCTGATATTTTATGAGGTGCAGAAGAGCCTTTGCTGAACTGATGACATCTCTAATTCCGTGGCCAGTTATTAAACACACAGACTGTAAAAGCAGAGAGAGCCAAGAACACACAGCACTGCCTTTAAAGTGACCTCACAGAGCAGCAGGACCTGCTGGGAGATATTGTCAAGAACCCAGACACCTTGGGTTTATTTTTGGCTCTCCCAAATATGCTCAGGAATCTTTTGCAAAGTGATCAGGGTTCATTAAACAAAACACTTAAGGATGAACTTAAGTGATTTATCTAATGGGAAGAAACTTGTTTGTGTAGCACAGATTTACATCTCCCTTCTTAAGCCAAGAAAATTCATATTTAAGGGTTGCAAGACCAAGTTCAGTGCTGAGACAAAGGTCAGCAGAGCAGGAAGGACCTTTGAACAGAGCAGGACAAATAAGAGAAGCAGCTTGGATTTGACAGCTCTGTTACTGCCCAGGATTTACTCCTTTCTCCTGACTAAAATAAACCCCCTGCCAGGCCTAAGCTGGCTCAAGGCCAGGATGTAGATCTTCATTTCACACAAATTTCTGCTCTCACCTCAGTCTGGGATGGGAGCAGGGAGAGAATGAATGTGGTCACTCTCCATGAAAGGCACTTGTAAATTATAAAAGCTTCCAAGTGCAGCAAGTAAAAGACTCAGCCACAGCAATTATGCTCCACACGGGCACTGATGCTAAAGTTACCTCAGTTCTTAGACACAAATTTTGATGTCAAGTGGAGGAGTAATATTCAGCAATCAGTTTGTGCTTCCTTTAATGGCCCTGCTATAACCTTTAGGAATGCATTTCACTGCCCTTCTGTCTTTTTGAAGCTCCAAAATTCTGGATTTTGTGTTTAGCTAGTAATTTCCTTTGTCCCCTCAGCAGTTTCTCTGAAAACAAAGCTTTTGCCTCTGCTCTGATAAAGCCCTCAACAGCAAAGGGAAGGAGGTGTGAAAGATAGAGGTCGTTGAAAGAAAAGATATTCAAGATATTGAGGTCTTTTGGGTTGCATAAAGACAAGCTAAAGGAAAAGCTGCAGTATTATCCTCCACCAGCAAGCAATAGAAAAGTATTTATCCATTCTAAGGGTCTACCAGCAAGTAAATAACAGCAGCTCTGCCAGCATTTAACAAATGTTGTCACGCCTGCCCTCCCCCTTGTGCAGGCACAGGCAGGCTGGAAGGCACCTGCTGGATTTCTGAAGCACACACAGGTACCAGGGGGACATGAACAGGGGTTTTATTTGTGATTTGAAGCTGAAACCTGACCAGATGTCTCAGATTGTGCTACTCCACCCCACAATGCATGGGGCTCCCAGGAAGGTGTATTTTGAGGGGGGAAGGCAAAACATGTTTTTTAAATAGTTTTTTTATGGTAGGTCAGGCAGTTCCCATATCCCACTTCCCTCTCCCCACTCCTTCCACCAAGAAAAATTCCCTGACCCTGCCTCTCTGTCCCTTAACTCCACTGCCTGGATAAAGCTAATTTGAGTGGGTGACAGAAAATTCTTCACATTGCAGCCCCAGACACAAACCTGACTCCTGGCTGCCACAGCCCAGACTGGACCATGCACACACCAAGGGGTTAATTTTTTATTTCCTGCCATTCACCAGTGGGGCAATGTGTAAAACTTGGGTGTGGAGCTCCTGCCTCATGCATGCAAGTACTCAGCACTCAGGAGTGAATGTTCTTTTAATAAATGGCAGTTCTCATCACAACCCCAGAAAAATCACAGGGAAAACTGTCTGGCTTCACACAGACACTGGGCTGAGCTGACATTTTGCCTATAAAACTGAATTTCTAGTTCTGCAGCTCTTTCAGAGATCTGCTGCAGCCTGCAGATGAAGGACATGCATAAAGGAAGATTTCTGAAGAAATTTCATGTGGGAAAGCAGGCAGGGGAAAGAATCCAAAGGGAGCAGAGGTGCCTGGAGAAGCTGGGCTGATCTGGGAACCCCTCTCCTGACAGCCCAGCACGCTCCAGCCCCGCCTGCTACAAATTTCCTACCAAGAGTCGCTCAGCTCTTATCTCTGCTCTCCACAAAAGCTTGAAAGGAGCCTGTGGAAAGGCTGCTCTGTTATCTGTGCTGCCCACAGCCAGCCCAGCCTGCTGCACCTCCTCCTGCACCCACTCAGAGCAGAGCTCAGGCTGAGATGAGCACAGGGTCCCTTTTTCAGAGGGGTGCAGCCTTGGGAAGGAGTGAGGAAAGCTGAAATTACCCTGCACTGTCCAGCAGCCAGGCTGTGTATTTGTGTTTGAAAGGTTTCAAGCAGAGACTAATTAATCCCATTGTTGATGCTAATTCAGTTCTTTTTCAGGACTCGAGATTCAGCCTCCGAGCAAATTTACCTTTGATCTCGAGCTGGGAGCACGGAGGTTTTTATCAAAATGCATTTGTCTGTGCTTCAGCTCACACATGGGCTGGGGCAGGGCAGGAAATGCAAAGTGTCACTGCAGGTTCAGAAGGAAACTGGAGGAGCTGTGGCCGTGCCCGGTCTGTTTAGGGCTAGATTTGCTCAGGAAAAAGGAAGATTTGCCAAAATGATTTCCCTGAATGCAGAGCCCAGTGTGCTCTTCTGGGTATCATCCCTGGACTGCTCTAGGTCTGTCCTGCTGGGGAGAAGGTCTGTGTTTATTTTCTAGGCACAAATGAAAAGGCAGGATGAGGCAGAGATGAAATGTGAAGCTGCTTCCCAGAAATAAATCAGCCCATTGGGGTCCAGCTCGAGGAGCTGATGATGGATTATTTATCAAAGTGCAAAGGGCTGACAGGTAAAAAATGTCCATGATGTCAAAGGAGTGTCACAGACACACAGAATTTATCCTGTAGACGGGGTGTCTTGGGGTGATTAATTAGGAGGAATGTACTGCCAGCTCTGTCTGCTGGGCTCAGCCCCAGCCTGTGCCAGCCCTTGGCTCCAGAGCTGCACTTTGGGATGCATCAGAAGACATTCCAGCACTTGGGGTTTGCCCAGCAGAGTCAGAACCTGACCTGAGATCCCAGCCCAGAGAAAACTGCATTTTGAGCTAAGCTGAATAAACAGCCTGAAGGATGCAGCACCTGGGAAATGGAATTACTGGGGGAGAGGAAAGGACAGAGATCTGTGGGGCAGGGCTGAAGAGATGAGATTTTCACTGCTTGCTTCTCAAGCCAACCTCTCCTACAGGTCATGCTTTGAACTCACTGTTAGCTCATGCCCAAAGCCTTAAAAACCAGATGAAAATTCAGTCAATTTCATGGGAAAAAAGCCCTGCCATAACCCAACAGGTAAGTGTGCAGCAGTTTTTGTCCCAGCTCTGGTGTGTGCCCTCTGCAGGGGCACAGCCATGCCTGGGATGCAACTGATGCTGGGTTTTGGGAGGGTTTTAATTAATTCAGGAGTGCCTTGCCAATCTTATGGGAGCTGGCCACATCCAGGGAGCTGAAACAGAGCAGGCTCCATCCAAGAGGGGCTGTTACAAGTGGTGTGTGCACTGAGCCCTGCAGGGTACCAGGATTCCCCAGCATTTCTTGGTGGAAACTGTGAACCAAGGAAGAGTGCTTTTGAAGATCATTAATTCAGCAGAGCTGCAGACTGAACTACATCCTGCACCTGTTTAATGGGGAGGAGAGGGCTTGTCACTGCCTTCACCAGAGCAATTCAAACCCTCAGCCCTTGAGATCTTTGATTTTTTCACTCCCTGCCTTGAGCACTCGCTGGAAGCACAATGATTAAGTGGTGCTTCCATGTGTGGCACAGACACACAAAGGGGAGGCAGCTCAGGATCTGAGTCCTATTGATGTGAACACCCAAACCCTTCAGACAGCTTCAAAAAGAGACTGAAGGCTAAATACCTACTTACCGAGTCCTGGAGTAGAGGCTGAAAGCACCAGGGGATTCATTCCCCTCCTTGTGGTCTCTGTTAGACCACACTGCCTCCCAGTTAATTAATTCTATTGATTTGTTTGTTTTTATTGGCCTTTTCACACTCAGCAGTTATTTAGGACTTACGTGGGTAATGCATTTTCCAGTTAAATTGATCCTACTTCATATATCCTTCCATGCACTTATTTGAAATTTCCCTGGCAAGTATTTTAATGTTTTCAAGCTGAATGTTGATTTGTATTATTTAAAACAACCTGCGAGAGGCAGGGGGGAAGAAAGTGTGGAGCAGAGCAACTACTAAAATTGGCTCTTTAAACCTGATTAATGGCCAGGGAGGGTAAAGCCAGCAAAATAAACAAAACAACCCAGAGCATTAGATGCTGTAGAACCTGCTGGGATTGAGTTTAATTTTCTTTCACAGGGCCATAACAGAACCCCAGTCTGCCTTCCTGCTCTATTTCTGAGCTGCTCAATGAAGGACCCAGCCAATTTGGGTCAATGAACTTATTTTTGGAGTGATGTGTCCTGGTGGCTGTTCCAGACCTTACCAGGGAGCCAAGTCACAGCTCCTGGCCAGGCTGAAAGGGAAAAAGGATTCAGGGATTTATCTGCAGGCACAAAGCTGAGTCTTGTCCCCTTCAGCAATAATTTACACCTGATGGCAGCTGCTGGGAGGAGTCTCCAGCCATAATTTGGTTTGGAACTTAACTCCAGCTACTGCTGACAGGGACATCATAAACCCTGGGAGAGCGGAAAAGGAGAGATGGGAGTTTATTTTCATATTTACACTAAGAGAAAAATGAAGATATTGAGCTGCTGTCACGCTTTGGAAAAATTAATACATATAAATTGGTGAAAAACCCAAGCATTAGTGTGGGTACAGATGGATTGAGGTACCATTGAGCAAGTTTGAAATTTTTATCTACAAGTCCCTTAATGTTACATTAACCAGAAAATCCCTTTTTGCTTTAGACCCAAAGAATCCCTTCTGGCAGGACAGAGCAGATCTTTAGCCAGTGTTCATGGCCCATGGCTGGACATTGCCCATCTGCTCAGCAGGAAGCCCAGCTGTGGACAGCCCCTGGATGGGGTGAGCAGCTCTGGCAGTGACTGTGGGCAGCTGCCTGTGTCTGCATTTCAAAACTAGGCTATGCTGCCATTAAATGCTGCTCCTCTAAAATGGGAAATCATTTTCCAGAGGTATTTTGAAGTCTAACCTTTCAAACCAACTCCTTTGCTCCGTGGAGTCTCTTCCAGGGTGACTGACTTGCCCTTGTTTGATTATTTATGCACCCTCAGTTCCCTGGATCTCTGCTGGTTTCTAAACCCAATGATCCTGAAACAAGGTGATGCTAACCCCTGCTGGGTTAACTCCTGGCCTGAGAGGGTGATCTGGAAATGGCACCAGGCTTTAGAACAGCAGCAGTGGCTCCAACACCAACTTCTGCTCAGGAGCAGCCAGCTCTCCCCGCAGAGAGACCCCAGCACATCCCATGGACAGACAGGACAGCACAAGTCCCACGCAGCTCCCACAGAGCTGACTGGGGAGGAATATTCAAGCTGACAAGATGGACAGCACGTCAGAGCATCCCAGTGCACAGCAGCCCTGTCCCTGAGCAGCAGTGACAAGTGTCCCCAGGGATGCAGCATTAGGAGAAGCCTGTCCCCAGAACAACCTGCACAAACAAACCCCAGCAGCACCAGCTTTGTCAGTCTTGGTGACAGAGATCACAGCATTTGGATGAGGAGCCCAGCCAAAACCACATTTCCATTCCTCTCTTCATCATTAAACTTGATAGCTGAGTGATAGGCAGCTATTCAGCGAGATTAAGGCTTGCAATGAAAAGAAAAGACACAGCAATCACAAACCTCCCTCCCTCCATTCCTGTATATAAACATTTTTTTTGTTCAGTTTACAGTAAGTGAACAGCACAGAAGTGCAATCTCCATCAGAGAAACATCTCCAGCCCATTTACAATGAAATCAATTATCTTAAGTTGTTCAGGCACAACAAAAGACTCTTGCCAGGAGGACCTGGGAACAAAGAGGACTTTATCAGGTGGGATATCTTTTAAACCTAAATGAGTTTTGGATATTTTCATGCCTGCACCTCCCTGGGTCTCCCTCAGAACCTGGGACTGGGTGTAATTTCTCTCCATCTGGCCAGGACTCAAACTAAGCCTGACATTTTGATGAGCTTCCTAAGCAGTAGACAATTGGCACATCTTAGAAAAACATTTACTGGCCAGGGATAAGAAATCAATTCCAACCTCAGATAACTACCTCAGATCAATGGGGCTGAGTCACCAACACACCAAATATTTATTTAAAAATGCAGGATAAGTGGGACCAAGGGCACCTTGCTGCCAAGTTATTAACAGCAGCAACTGAGAGGCAGGGTGGATCCAGGGTAGGGACTCATCTGCCTCATTTCAGACATGCACAGAGCTGACTGGGGAGGGCAGGCACATCTGGCCTGCTTGGGAAGTGTGGGCTTCATTAAGCTGAACGGGTCCACAGGAGACTCCTTGCCAGTGATAGCTATGAGGAAGCCCAATATTGGACCTAATGAGCTGTCAGCCCTGATGAATCCATCTCTGGACATTAAAAGCTCCCTCCAAAAGCATTTTCCAGCACCTGCACAGCTCAGGGGTATAGCCTGATCTATGATGTGCACCAAGAGGTGCTCTCCTGTTGGTGTTCTTTTTAGGAAAACACACATTTTTCTATGAGGAAGGCAATTCCCCTTAGAAAGCACAGTTAAGGGTCACCTCCCCAACTATTTCTGGGAAATTTAAACTCGTTTAAAAAGTATCAGCTTCAGTCAGAGCAGCCAATGCAGCAGAGTTGTGCAGGACTCAGCTCCCTGCAAACTCCCCAAGGTCTGGTGGGGCTCATGCCAGCAATCATCTCACTGCAGGTATCTTAGAAGGGTCAAATGCATTCAGAATCTCAGCAAGACCCCCAAGCACATGGAATTTATCTGCCTAGAACAGGGAGAAGTTATCCCACTGTCCTCTCTCCCAAATGAACCCCCTTCAAATTGTGCTGGAGCACCAGGCAGGCAGGCAGAGCTGGCAGGATCCCTGTAACTCCCCTGAAAACTTTCCTCCTCTGAAGCCTCAGTGGGCATCATTAGGAAGTGGAGTTGCTTGCTCTGCAGATCTAAACCTTGTTTTCCCCCCCTCAAACTTTAGCATGGCTTTCACTGCAGCATTTTCAGTGTTAGTGGAATTTTCCAGTGCTGAACACGCTGCTCCCAACTGGGGCTGCAGGAAAAGGTGGGACAGTGAACTTCATGGAGGAATTCATCAGCTGAGGGCATGAGATGGGCATTCACTCAAAGCAGCATCTCCCAGCCACTGAGTCATTCAAAACCTGCACATTTTGTCAAAACTGCTTTCACTGTGAGGAGCTTTGTCTTCTCCCTGCACCTCAGACACCTGAGATGTAAATGTAGACACAAAGGCTGTGAGAAATAGAACCACAGATCAGTTTGGGTTGGAAGGAACCTCAAAGCTCATCTCATCCCACCTCTGCCATGGCAGGGACACCTTCCACTGTCCCAGGTGCTCCAAGCCCATCCAGCCTGGCCTTGGGCACTGCCAGGGATCCAGGGCCTGCCCACCCTCCCAGGGAGCAATTCCTTCCTAATATTTAATCTAAACCAACTCTGTCAGTGTGAAGCCATTCCCCCTTGTCCTGTCACTCCAAATTCTTGTAAAAATATCTCCCCATCTTTCTTGTTGGCTCCTTCAGGTACTGGAAAGCCACAATGAAGTCACCCCAAAGCCTTTTCCTTTCCAGGCTGAACAATCCCAACTCTCCCAGCTTTTCCTCCCAGTAGAGCTGCTCCATCCCTATAGTCAGCCTGGTGTCCTCCTCAGGACTGCCAGGATATGAGTACCTGGCAGAGGGAAGATTAAATCCCTCAGCAGCATTTGCAGGATGGCTCCAAAATGCCAGCATACATTACATGTAATAAATTCCAAATTAATGTTGTGCCCATGCCTGTGGGGGGAAAAAAAAAGCAGAGAGGAGGAATCTGGGCTCTGCCTGGCTTGCTCCAGCCTTGCAAGGTCTTTTTTGCAATATGTGGCAGATGAGGAAATATTTCAAAGACATTTTCTGAGTCCATTCAAGCTACATCCAACAGCACTGAGGTTGCTGCAAGCAGTCACTGTCACCTAATGTCATTGTAAAAGTCAAATCCTCACATCCTTCCTCAGTTCACCAGCAAAACTGAGCATCTCCAGTCAACTGGATTTACTGGAGCCTCCTGAGATGAGTGTGTGCCCACTGCTGATCGTGGGCACAATTAAAAGTGACTTGCCCCAAAACTGCACAATGTCTAAGTCTGACCTAGTTTACTTCTGCAGAGACCTTTCAAATGGGTCCTAGAATGACCCATGAAGAATGGAAAAGCTTCTTTAATAACCAGTCTAATAAAGCAATAAGCCAGAGACCCATCCATTGCAGCTCTGCCCCATCCAGCTGCTCGCACACCTCCAGTCCCTGGCACCAGCAAACCTCTGGAAATCACCAGTGCATCTTCAGAGCTGAACCCGGGCTCAAACCAGGCCTGCTAAAGATATTTAGGAGCAATTAGAATTTGAAAAAAAGGCTCAAGAGGTCTGTTGTAAGCACTCTTCCCAGGGGGATGGTTCAAGAGACCCTGTTTTATCTCACACCACTGCTTTCCAAGAGGAGTGTGCCACACAAACAGGAGGGATCACCACAGCTCCCTCAGTAACACCTCCCACGACCTTTCCTGCACTGAGGAGCAGCAGGAAGAGAAGTTTGTGCAGTGCCTGATGCTGCTCTTCCCCAGGAGATGCAGCACTTCCCTCGGTGCTGGTGGAGCAGGTCCCAGCTGTCACCTCTGCCTGTTTATGTCCAGTTACACCCTGCCTGACAAGAGCTGCCTGGGGCCCTTTTGGCACCCCAGGAGAGCAGCTCAGCTCATGCTCCAGCCCTGCACACAAAGCAGCTCGAGCACTGAGGGTGGGACAGCAGGTGCAGCAGTCCCTCCTGCTTGGATTAGATCTCCAGAAGCTCCCACCAAGCTGGGGAATTGAGCCAGAGCAGCTCCCCTTCCCTTGCACGAAGAATTTGAGGAGTTTTCCCACCTCTCTTTGGCAGCTTTTACCAGAGCCCTGCATTCAAAGCTCCTCTGCACATCTCCACTCTGCTGCAATGCTGCTCAAGATGTTGCTTATTAATATTCCTTAATAAAAGCTACCAGAATTAAATCTTTCCTAATTAGTAGTGTTGGAGTGCCTGTTCCATTATTCATTAGAACAAAGAAATGGGTTATTCCTTTGCAGCATCTTCCAGAGGAGCAGCATTATTGAGGTTATTCTGACACAGTTCAAGTGTCTCCAGCTGCAGCTGTAAATTTCCACTCTGATTTTCTGTCATTCCTCCTCTGAGATCATGTGCTCTGGCTGCTAATCTGGCCTGCACATCCCTGCTGTGCCCTGCACAGCACACCATTCCAGGGGCACACACAGAAAGCAAAGCCCAATCTCTCCACACATCCAAACACAGAATTTTCAAACACAAGAATTTTCACATGGAAATGTGGCCTGGCACCTTCCTGCCTCTTCCTTTTGGGAGCAATTTGAAGGGCAGCACAGCAAAAACTTTGTGCTGTTTTCATCCCCCCACTCCTCATTTAACACACCTTCAGACAGCTTTGGAATTCTGCTCTCTGTACCAGGTGTTTTGTCGTGGGACAAGGCATTAGGAAAGAATTAAGGATGGTAACAAGGAACACCAGACTCCAACAGGCAAAGTCTTTAGGCTAATTCCCTAAATTCCAATTCCTTAATTCCTAATTAGGCAATTACCTGATTCTCCTTCCATCCCTAGCTGAACAGAACTGAATTATCAGCCCACTTTGTGCTAAAAATATGAATTGAGCTGAAAATTGTTCCATGTTTTTCACATGCAGAGAAAGTGATGGTGGGGAAAGGGATTTTTTCCTCTCAGCTCACGTATCAGATATTCAGAGAAGTGAGGTGAAAACAGGCAAGAAAAGGATGGAGGGATCAACAATTTAGGAAAATAACTCTTCTAGCAAGGGGAATAAATTGCTTTTTGATATATTGCATCTTCTGGTTCTAACCCATGGGTGGGAGCAATCCCCAGGAATAAGAAATACCCAGAGTGGCCATGAGCTCTGTGGTGTTCTCTGCCTGGCTGGGTCCAGTGGGATTTAAGGAAAGCTTTTGGCTCCCAGGAAAGAAGCAGTGAGATATTTAAAGGATATTTAGAAGGCACTGTGTTTTTTTCTTTGCCTCAAATGATGGGAATAATCTGCCATTTTCCATTTCTCCCACTGTGTCAGTGCAAACCAGCCCAGAGCTGGAAGCAATATTTGTGTGGAGGACCTCAGGAGCCTTTCACTGCAAAATCCTTCCAATTTTTTTACCCCAGAAGGAGCTTCTTGGAAGGAAATGGACAACAGCAGATCCCTGGGATGAGCCATGACAAGGGAGAATTCCATCCTGGAGGATGAAGTTCCATTAAGCACAGCAGTTTAATCACACACTCTGATCCTCCCCCAGTGCCTGCCTTGCCCTGGGAGAGGCAGATTTCCAGTCTGGGGTCCCCCATGGATCCTCTCTGGAGCCCAGTGGGGTCAGAAGGGCTCAGAACCTCCCCAGGTGTTTTCATCCCCCCAGAAATGATGGTTGGAGATGGCAGCAGGTGCTCAAAGAGCCCCAAAGCTCCTGAGAGCTGCTTCCCCCAGCACTGGGGGAGTTGGGGGTTCAGAGCCACCCTGCACCTCCCAGGAGCTGGGGGCACCTGAAACAGCTGAATTTGTACCCAAAACCAGCCTGGAGGCCACTCCAGCACCTCCCTGGAGCAGAGGGCCCAGGCAGCCACAGCATCCTCTGCTTGCCAGGAAATCATCCCAGAACTCCTCCCCTCCTTCCCTTAAACCACAGAATTTCCCATGGAATTTCCCATGGAATCACAGAATCAGGGCAGCTCCCGGACCTTGCCTCAACACCTGGGAGATGTGCAGAGCTACAAACACACCCCAAATCTGCTTCTGCAGCCCTCAGCCACCCCCTGATTGAGCAAAACCCCCTGAAATCCACACATGTTTTGCCTGAGCAAGAACAAAGGAGAGCAGAATACATTTAAAAGAAATTAAAATTGTTTTGCTGCCATAGGCTAAAAAAAAAAAAATTTAAAAAAAGTCCCCCTTCCCTTGGGCTTGGAGTTTGATTTGTATTTCAATAAAAATAAATCAAAGTGGACAGATTAGTGTGTTTTGAAATGCAAATGCTTTGAAGACATTAAAGGACAAATAACAAGGTGGCATGTTCTAAGTTTATTTTTGGTTATTATTTTATTTACCCTTTGTTCTTAAATGATCCTGTGGATCCTATGTGCCTGATGGAAAATTGTGCTCCATGCACCAAACCAGCTGTAAGAAACAGGGAGAATTCCTCCTGCAAGATTTCCTTACCACTGAACAATGCAAAGTTGCTCCATAATTTCAATATTGATCCCCAGGCACACCCTAAAGCCTCAGAAAGCTCCTGGGTTGTTTTGACTCAACCTGAATCCAAGTAAATCACAGCAAACAGTTTTTCAGGTGATCCTCAGGCACTGGGATTTGAGAGATTCTGATCTCTCTTAAACAAATAAAAGCCAAGAGAAGCACCTGAGTCAGGGGTGGAGTTACCTCCTGGCCACAAAGGAAGGACCTGACCCAGCCCCAGCCATGGTTTAAAGAGGTTTTCAGGGTAATCCATAATTAATAAGGCAGCATTGTGGTTCCAAGTTAATGGGCAATTAATTGAGAGTGCACAAGGTGCTTGCAGAGAGTGATGAGAGCTCTCAGCAGGACAGGCATGACCTTCAGGAGCTTCTCACAAAGCAGCTTTTCCACAGGTAAACACTGAATATTTTAATTCCATTTGTCAGAGGAAGGTTCAGCCCTGAGGGTTCAGCTGCTGACAGCCCCAAGGAGGTGTCCCCACTCAGGGATCCCTCAGGAGCTGGCAGCTCCATCCCAGCTCCCCCAGCAGATTCCCCATCTGTGGGGAGGTCTCAGCACACAGGGGAAGCAAATCCCCATCATCAACTCCCCAGCACAGCTGAGCCAAACAGGGTGGACTTTGTAATTCAGAAAATTGGGCAAACAAAGCTTTTCAAGCTTGGCTTCTACATCTTCAAACAGCTTTTTTTAAAGGACTGAAGGAACACTTCTCTCTGCAGTGGATCACAAGATCTTGTGAAAACAGCAAAGAGAAGCCAAAGAGGCTTTCAAGTGCTGAGGAAGAAAAGAACTTCCTAAATTCCTTGGACCCCTCTGTGTTCCTCCCAAAATAATTTCACTTTAATACATTAGAGGCAGAGCTTTAAGCCAAAACTTCCCATCCTTCCAAACCTCAGAGGTCTCTGGAGCCCAGCCTGGAGATCCAGCCTCACTTGGGAGACAGATATGCCACAAGCTGCAGGCCTAGATTAAGTGTTAAATTCAGCTTGAGGCTGTCTAGCAAGAGAGATTTGTCTGGTATCATCTGCACACACTCCAGGGCAGCTGACAAATTCACTGAGCTCTTTTAAGAGACTTGAACAGAGGATTTGAAATCATTCACAGGCAACAGGAAAGAATAAAGTTCTGAGGTCTAAGAAGGACAGAGAGGCAACAGGAAAATGATCTTGTGGTCACAAAACATCCCAGATTTGGGATATTCTGTCCTGGGAAGAGTTGTAAATTCTGAGTGAGCACATTTAAAGGTAAAAGAATTCCTACACCTGTTTATTGCTGCCAGGGAAGCAGAGGGAAGAACGTGCTTCAGTCTGTAAGGAATCTTGTGCTATCCACACACAGATTGAATTTATTTATAAATATAAAGGGTGACCAGGTTCCCCAGGACAGTCTCCATCCCTGCAGCCTCCTTTGACAAAGCACCAGGGCAGGGGGAGGCATTTTCCAGCCTCCTCCCAGGAATTGCCTTCTCTGGGCTCAAGGGACTCACTTGTTTAACATGAGGGCTTAGGGACAGCTTCAGTGTGATGGGGACAAGGCATTCAGACAGCTCTTAATGATATTTTAACCCCTTCCTTGAATACTCAGAAGGTTCAATATCAGCACATCTGAAACTTGCTGTGCAGCACCCGTTTTTCAAAGGTAAATGAAATTCATGTGAGAACATTAAATCTGTCATTGCAGGTACAGAGCATTTCTCAGCCATCTCAAGTGACGTAGGGAGGGCCAAAATATTTCACTTTTCATGTTGGAACACGAAGTACCCACAGCCTTTACAGTCACAAGATGCCACTGGAAGGAAAGTGCTGCTCTAAAGCTGGGAAAATATGAGTTTCACTTCTCTAAATGCCCCCCTCACCGAGGGCATGGCACACCCCAAAGTGGTATTGAACACCATGTAGTTAAAATTCAGAAATATGCTGCTTGCTCAGTTCCTAGGAGCCACTGTCACCTTGTATTTGGACACAGATTTTAGAAGTGCAGCTATGAAAATTAAATGGAATGAAAGGGACAAATCAGACTTTGCTCTATACAGCACATGGGGAAGCAGCTCCTGCCAGCTCTGGGCTCTGCCCCAGAGCAAGGCCCCTTCACTTCCCTTGGAGGATGCAAAAAGAATCATTTTTAAAAAGGAAAACATATTTTAGAAGTTGTTCTGACCCACTATATATTTGATTCTCTTCCTTTTACACATTTTAAGTGGTGTTTAACACAGCTGGGCACAACCCATCCATCAGAGGGACAGACAGACATTGAGCTGCAGCCCCAAAAATTAAATGTGCCACAGGTCAGGCTGCACTGGGAGAGGAGCAGGAGCCTCCATCCTCTGCCACTGGAGCACAGCAGGCTCTGCACCACAATTGTGGTCTGGAATCCCTTTTCACAGATGTAAATACCACAGCAGTGTGAAAATGGCCCTGTAGATTAACGTAGCAGCAAGGCTGAGATGATAAATTTGGTTCATCACATTAATGTTTAATCCATTACCTTTGAGCACAAAGCAGCAGCAGATATTACAGCACACCAGACACTTGCTGAACACTCAAACTTTCGGGAGGCAGCCCCAGTAGCTTTTCCCTTTCCAAATATATTTTCTCTTTATGAATTCAGCAGAGAGTATCACTTGCCCAGTTTCAGCAAAACTGCAGCCAGATGTCAGCTTTGATCTCATCACCACATAACGAGGAGAGAGAAAGGACAAATAGGTTACACTGCACTTCAGCAAGAGGAAGAATTAACTTCAGTGTTCCTTGCAGCACCATCTGGGTTTGGCAAAGTTAATTCTCATCCATGTCAAGAGTTCAATCAAGGAAATAATTTTGTTTTCCAAATGCTATTCCTTCCTGTTTCTTCTGGATACGTAATGCCTGATCCCCTGACCCACTCCTTCTGTCCTCATTATTCATACTTTAAGCATCTTAAAACAAAAATACTGCAGACAACTGTTAGAACCAGTGCTAGGCATTTAAAGCATATTTTTAATACAGAAAATAACATGCTGGGATGGATTTCTCATCAAGAGCGAAATGAAAGGAGAAAACCACAACGTCCTACTCAAGGCTGCAGGCCAGGAAAAGCAGAATGCTGCATTTCAGCTCTGGGTTTTGATGGATGCCAGAGCCCTGGCAGAGCTCAGCCTCCATCCCAACACCCCAAGGAGAGAAAGTGCTCAGCAGCACTGGGGATGAGGCACTGCAGGACCAAAGACACAACTGCTCCACCAGCCAGAGCCCAAGCTCTGAAGCAAACAGGGCTCCACTCCAGAAACCTCTCAGTTCTCTCTTCCAAAACACCACTGGGTCACCAACTCCATCCTTGGATGCATTTCAGAATCTCCAAATGACAAAATGCTTCAACCCCACAATCTCCTCACTCCACTGCCCCTCCAAAACACCACTGGGTCACCAACTCCATCCTTGGATGCAATTCAGTCTCCAAAAGAAAAAATTATTCAGCTCCACAATCTTCTCACCCCAATGCTCCTCCAAGACACCACTGGGTGCTCAATTCCATCCTTTAAAGCAATTCAGAGTCTCCAAAAGACAAAACATTTCAGCCCCACAATTGTCCCACCCCAATGCTCCTCCAAGACACCACTGGGTCACAAATTCCATCATTTAATGCAATTCAGAGTCTCCAAACAACAAAACATTTCAGCCCCACAATCTTTTCACCCCAGCACCCCTCCAAGACACGACAAATTCCATCCTTTGAGGCAATTCAGTCTCCAAAAAGACAAAATGCTTCAACCCCACAATTATTTCACCCCAATGCCCCCAGCAGTACCTTTTTCTTTCCAGGTGTCTCCAGACAGCTGAGAAACCCTTGTGGTGCAGCAGCTCCTCATCCTGCAGCAGCTCCTGAGACCTTCATCCCCTGGCCTGGCCCACCTGGCAGGTTTAAATAGTGCTGTGGGGCAGGGCTGGAAGGCAGGTGTTTCCCTTAAAGGGATTTTTAGACAACAGAAACCCTTCCTTATGTCAGCAAGGGCACGGGTCCCTGCATCAAACCCTCCCAAAAATGTTTTGCTGCTAGCAGAAAAAAGTTAACAAAATTGCATGAAAATTTGCTGCATTTCCCATTCATGTTATTATTTTTAAATGTTGTGTTTTAAAAGTGCTATTCTTGGTCATGGCAAGATCTTCCTTCTAGGTGACCAACCAATTATTACAAATTGGGGTTTTTTTAAATTTTCACTTTCATGCCTCTATTTTTATTTTTTTGTTTGTTTCAAAATGTACAACACTTATGTCTACATCATGGTGATACATCCCATCATGTCAAATAAATGCTCTGTGCTGCTCCATCCTAAGCACAGAGTAAGGCAGGACAGATTATAATACAATTTTCCATCAAACTCATTGCCAAAATCTGTAAGGACAGCTGCTAATTAGCAGAGATCTGAACCACCTTATTCTTTAGATCAAAGTGTCTCCTGTTTGAGTTTGTAATGAAATAGCCTGACACTTTGAAGAAGAAAAGAATTATATTAATTGAGGTGGGGGGAGAAGTAGTCAGTGTTTGTGGATTCGCCTGCAATCTTCCCTTCTAGCAGAATCCTATGGACTTTTAATTTCACTGGAAATGCTGATGGATCCAAATATCCAGGGAAATCGATTTGAAAGTTTCAAGAACTTGGTGTAACCCTCTCCAGCTTGTGGTTGCTCCATCCTTGAGGTTTCCAGACATCAAAACATTTCATCTGCATTTGGAGCGACAGCCTCGTGTGTCCTGCACTGTCCGTTCTCCAAGCACCCACCAGGTTTTTTGGCCACTCTTCACGTCCTTAGACAAGGACTTAAACATGGCAGGGACATTCTCTGCCGTGTTTGTCTCCTTGATCAGCTGAAATAAGCAGAGGGAAAACGGGGATAAGGCAAACCTGAAGTTATTCCCCCCCAGAGGATCACGTATTTGGAGCAAGGCGTGAAGATCATGTTTGTGGTTTCTGGGAATCTGTGGGAGTTCTCCTGCTGAGAGCTTGACCCAGAGTGTGTCATGTTGTTGGAGACATATGTTCCATCCCTCCTGCTGGGGCTTTGCAGTTTCTCTGCTTCCCTTGCTGCCCCAGGGAATATCTGCAATGGAGGCTGTGCCTTGGTGGTGTAAGAGCACCCAAACCCAAAGGGAACTCACCAATCTCAGCTGGGTGGAGGAAAAAAGGACCCTCTGTGGGTATTTAAGATTGATTCCTTCAGGATGTCAATCCACAGGCACAGAGGGACCAGGTCTGAACCTGGTTCTGACAGTGCTGGGAGCTTTCCACTGAAGGTGCAGGAGTTTTGCAGGATGAGGAGCTAGAAGGCAGCTCAGGATTTTAGGGGGATGGACAGCATCCTCTTGGATATTTGACCCCAGGAATGGTTCAAACATATTTGAGATGGCTGTGCTGTAAAGGGCAGCAATTTCTGATGAGATGTGGGCTCCTCTGTAGTCAGAGGAGGGTTTTTAGCAGCAAAGCTCTGTTTGATCTCACTTCCACTGATGTTAACTGCTTTTATAGGTCATTTCATTATTGCCTCATTGTAGGAGATTGGAACTCATTAATATGCAGCAGATAAAGTCCTTTGCATTTTAACATGCTAATTTTTAGGTGTCCATATGGCAATAAAAGCAGGCTTTGAGCCATCCATCCATATCTTTATGTGTCCGTCTATATAAAAAACAATTTTGTGGTCTAGTGAGTAGGGCACTAAACTGGGAGTTGAAACTGGGGCTGTTGCTGTGTTTGCCATTGACTTTGGAGACAGGAACATGAACAGATTATTATGGGCTACACCAGCCTGTGAACTCCCCATATGCCATCTATTCTGGAGCAATGCCCTGCTAAATAAACTTCTGTCCTGCAGAAAAGCAAAGGAATTCAACCCTTTAATGAAAAGTGGGGGCTGCTCCGTGTTCCAAGTGAGCATGGCTGAGTTACAGCCCTGGGCTGCTGCTTGCACTCAAATTTCACATCCCCAGGTGCTTTTTACACAGCTCCTGCCATTTCCCTGCATTTTGGAAAAGCTCTGTGGGATCACTGTGCATCCCTCCTTATTCTGCCTCTTGTGTTTGTACTGCTGAGCCTTCAGCAGGCTGAAATCTCTCCCTGCATAAAAGCTTGGGGATGAGGGAAAGCAAGGAGGCTCTTCTGGGATCCAGCCTGCAGGCACATATAAATTATAAAAGCAGTGAATGCCATCTCTGACATTTAGGAGAAGGTGATTTCCTTGTAGGTGGGTAAAGAGATTTAAAGCATCTTCAGGTGCCATCAAGTGCCACTGTTGGGCCCATGTAGACAAATGCAGATGCAGCCTCTTTGTTGTGTTCCTTCAGCTCTTATTACTGAATTTCTACTCCTCTCTGTTCGTTTTCTTGATATATTTTCCCTGTTGGGTTTTAAATTTGTTTTCAAACAGATAAATGAGTTTGTGCTTTCTTTAGCTGAACACTTTGGATGACACTGGAGCTGCTCTACCTGGTGGGAGAGAACAGCACGTTCCAGCTGAGGCACTGAAGATGGCTCCTGTTGGGATAGCTTAATTGCCTTTCTGCTAATTAGCTTTCTATCTAAGTCTTATTAATTTTGCTTTAGCAAAGTCGCTCCGAGTCAGAACCTGCTAAACTACTCTATCTAAATTCTGCCTTTCACCCTCACCCCTACTACTGGTGCAGCCCCAGGTTGGGAGAGAGAAGGATCCAAGTGTGGAGCTGTTCTCAGAGAGAGTCAAATAAATCCCAGGCCACTGGTGCAGGTTTGTGCTCAAGGAGCACCACCCCCAGTGGCCTCTGCTCCCAAGGACAAATGGACCCATCTGTTCCTCTCTCTGCAGAAAGGCTTCTTAAAGAATGGGAAACTTGTAATGTTCCTCTAAATTACTTCTCCTGCTGCAGGGAACATTTTGCCACGGGCAGAGGAGATGGGCTGTGTAGCCTGCAAAAGGCTATTTTTGCATCCCTGTTATCTCTGGAAGTGGTTTGAGGCCACTCAGTGATTAAGGATTGGTCAACATGTTCTGCCTTAATGAGTGGCTGTTTGTTTCTCAGCTGAAGAGCTCTTCTAAGCTGAAGCCCTGTTCACCAGAAGAAAAAAAAAAGCTTCTATTCCTGAGCAAACAAATTAATAAGAATTCCATCTTCTCATTATTTAAGTCTTTTATTTTACCCCCAAACAAAAACATTATCTGCAACCACTGCAGCTAAGAAATTACATGAATAATTCACTCTAATTTCACATCATTTAAGCTGCTTTACTAGCCTCTAATTAACATGTGTAGATTATTTAAGTACGAGAAATTTGCTTTAAAATGCAGGTAAGAGCAAGCTGACTATCCCCATGTATTATGTGATTTGATGCTTTTTTAGAACCCAGCCATGCTGATGAATCTCCCAGGGTTATGGCAGCTGAGGACAAAAGTGTATTTTGTGAAGAGTGAGCTAAAGATGTCCCTGCAGACTCCATGGAATGTCCATGATTCTGTGGAAATTGGAATTTTGAAGGGCAGTTTTCAGTGCTACGTGCCCAGCCTGCCCTGGCAGCAGAGGCCTCAGCAGTTTCCTTGGCTGATCCTTCCCCTGCCATCCCCAGGTTGTTCTGGAGCTGGGGATTCATTTTGTGGTCTCCTCCTTTGTCACCGGAGGGGACATCAGGAGAACAATTCCAATCAAGCCTTGCAGAGCAGCTGGCCTCTGCAATTCACCAGCCTCATTTCTGCCTGCTCAGGGTTTGTATTTTTTTCTCTTTGAACGCCCAGAGAAGCTGATCTGACAGAGGAGCCTGCCCAGAACAAAGAGCTGCCCTCCCAGGCAACTTGTGGCATCTACAGTTCTGTCAAGGTGATGTGCTGAGGACAGATCTGGCTGCCAGAAGGTCTTTAATTCCTTTTTTTCACACCTTGTAGACAATCTGAGACTCCTTTTGACCGGGATGCCCCCTGAAAATCATTCATCAGGAATGACTGGAAATGGTGTGCACCTCAAGCTGATTTTCTCCTCCCATCTTTGAGGCTGCCTGGGGAACTCACCCGTGTTTCCTGTTAGAAACAGCTCCTGTTTACCCCAAAAGGAGCTGTCTGGACTTGGAGAACAAACCAGAGCTCCAGCCAGAACCCTGCTGTTCCCTGAGAGCAGGCAGCTGCCAGAGGCAGAGCTAAAGCTGCACAAATGCACCTGAACACCCTGATGGGAATCATCAGGGCTCTCAGATAGTGCTTAGGGGTTGCAGGCAGATATTTCCCAATGTTTTGCCAACAAACTGATTTCTGACACTTGTTTTTACACTGGGGTGTGCCCATCCTCCTGTGGAGGTTTGTGTATACACAGGGCATTAAAATGTTTTGGGCTCCTGGGGTTTCCATGAAAGGAACAAAAAAATCCAAGTCCAAAGCAATCTGGTCATTTAATCATCTAAACTGGGAAGAGACTGGTGCAGAGAACTGGGCAGAGAGTGGACCAGGGTGAGCAGTGAACTCATCTTAAGCTCAGAAAATGGGATAATTATACCTAAATTGCCTTTCATAATTAAAAAGATGCGACAAATGAATCAGCTCTCATCTTCAAACAACATTAACCTGAACGCCAGGGTTTGAGCATTGCTGAAGGAAATGGTGGTTATCAGATTAATGGCAAGTGCATTTTCAAGCTGATTAGCTAAAAGCCCAAGAAAATGGAAAAAGAAACAGGCTGCTATTTAACAGCACGAGCTGAGCATTTCCATACCAGTAAATAAGAGGTAGGATAATAAAATCCTCATTAAGCTGCTGAGGCCTATTTGGTTTTGTTTCCTTTTTAAGGGAATGTTTTAACTCTGCAAACAAGCAGGAGCAAAACTTGGGTTCATGCAGGCTTTAATTGCCTGGGGATTCTTTCCAAGTCCAAATGCTTCTGAGAAGTTCCTCCTTGCCACATGGCCTGGGTCTGGCTGATCCTCCTGGATGGATCAGAGAGGCATTCTGCTGTGTGCTTTGGCAAGCATCCCCTGATAAAACCCAGGGTTGGATTCCAAGTTTGGATCACTGAGGGGAGGCTGTGCTGAGTTCATTTCAGTCTGTGGAGGAAAATTCAGGAAGCTGAGGGCACCTTTGTGAGCAGCACCTATTCCTTCATCCCAGCAGCAGGAAGAGGTTTGATTGTCAGCTGGTGCTGAACTTGGTGACAATGATTGAATATTTCAGGGCCTGGAAGGCTCAGCTGGAATCACACAGTGCTTGTTGCACAAGAACCTGCTGGGGAACAGCCCTTCACCTGAAAGTTTGCAATCCCGGGCCCCAGTCCTGCAGGAAATCAGTGCCTTGCTTATTTTCATGCCCACAAGTGGATAAATATCTGCGGGACTGAGATGCAAATGTGCAGAGCAGGCAGAAGAATGAAGGAGGGGGAGAGTTACCCTGATTTGAGAGCTGCCCTGCTCTGCTGGCTCTGAGTTTATCTGTGCTCAAGGCCAGCATAAATCACTCCTGATCTGGATCAGATGCGTCCTGCTGGGCAAGCAGCAGAGCACAGATCTGAGATTGATGATCACCAAGGCAGAGACCTGGGCCCCTGTGCCAGGAGAAGATGAAGCATCCTCTGGGGAGCTCTGAGTGTCTGACAACCCTGGGAGCCTCTGCAGAAAGCTTGGAGCAGACAGCTGGGTTTAGATAGCTGGAGTTAGGGCAGATGAATTTCCCTCCTGAGAAGGTAAGTGACTTGATCAAAATCAAACATGAAGTCCTGAGCATAAATTAAGTCCTGTGATCAGGGAAAATACGGGAATGGGACTTAAATTGATGGGCAGTATTTGGGGATTTGGATGAAGGGTGGTTTTGGTTTTTTCTTTTGTAATTGAAAGATGAGTTTGATCAGGAAGATAAAGCTTGATAAAGTGTGATTTGCAGGGCCTCTGGTAGCAGCAACGTTGGTTTCCCAGCTGAAATTTCAAAGCCTGGGCAGTGGGAGGACACAGATATCATAAGCCACAATTAATTAATCCTTAACTCTTTATCTACCAGTATTGCTTCCTTCAGTTCCATGCTGCTGGAGAGCCTTGGTGCAAATGAGGAAACACTTGACACCACAATCTTCCATTTTGGCCTCCTAGGAAATGGAGAGGAAAAAACACCAGCTGGTTTTGGGAGCATTTCCCCAAGTTTTGGGGGCACTTCCAAAAGTTAGGCTCAGTCCCCTGTGCCCTTGCAGGAGACCTGAACCATGTCTGTATTTGGGACAAAAACAGATGGAGAAGGAAACTGACCCAGGGCATTGCTGGGGTCCCCAAATCACTGCTGCATCTGTCATTGATTCCTCCCTCTCTCCACACCCTAGGCAGAGGGGAAACCTCAAATTCCCACTGAACCCCCCAGTTCTCCAACACTTGGACCTAATGGACACTGGAAATGTCCTAATTTGCCATAATCTGGACCTGGGCTGCAGTGGCACAAAGCCAGGCCCTTTTCCTGGTGAATTATTATTGGTGGTGAAGAGAGAGACACAGGGACTCAGTGAGATGGACAAAGAATTCAAATTTATTGTGGGGTACAAGTGCTTACATAGTATTTTAGGAAGGTTTTACTACAGTGGTTGGGTTAATCATCACATAAACAAATGTATGCATTTTACAACATCTCTGGCTTGCAGAATTTGATGTAATTTTCCTTTTCTGGTAGATCTGATTTAATCTCCTTGCAATCTTGATTTAATCCTCAAAGTTCTGCTTGCTACTGCCAAGGCATCCTGTCATCAAATCTCTCATGCTAACCAGGCCCAAAGTCCAGCATCTGCCTTGTGTGTCCCAAAAAATGATGAGGGATGTTGCTCACCTTTAGCTGCCCCAAGGCAGTTGTTCCCTCAGGGATGTTTCACACTCAGCCTTGCTGTTCCCTCCTTGCTGTACCTTTATAGTCTGAGCTTTCAGATTGAGATAAACCCATTTCACTTCACAGCAGCTTGAACACAGGTCCTTGAGTTGATTTATCTCCTTTAGCCCTGTGCTGTTGGGTTCTCTACTACTTCACTCATATCCCCCTGGTTTTTTAGCTACAGGATGTGACTGGTGTCTGAATTGTAATTTTCCATGCTTTCAAGCATGGTTAAGGCACAATAAAATCCTCGTGCTGTGTTTGGATCAAGGTGAGTGAAGCTAAAAGAGATGGTTTTAAAAAAACAAGGATTTTTTTCCTCTTTTGATTTACAGTGCTAACCATGTTTACATTTTGCTGAGGTTTTGAAAGTGGTTTTAATTGGGCACAATGCTTTATGGCTTTTACACTCTTTCTTCTCCAGCACTGAAGGTGTCTCCAAACAAAATAGAGAGGCCACATTCCCTGTGAGTCAGCTGCAGCTTGGATAATGCCACAGGACAGCTGTTCACACAAGATTCTCTCCTCACTGTGTTCAGTGGAGGCTGAGCTGTTTGCTTTGTCTGTTGAATTTGATGCTTTTTTCTCCCTTTTTTTTAACAGAGTGAGAAGTTCCACCTGATAACTCAGCCCTGGCACAGCAGGGTGACACCAAACCCTCTCATTCTGACCATTCACAGAATCATCCTGAGCTGGAAGGAACCCACAGGGATCACCCAGTCCAGCCCCTGTCCCTGCACAAAATCCCAGCCTGGGCATCCTTGGGGTGGTTCCAAACCCTCCTGGAGCTCTGGCAGCCTCAGGGCCATTCCCATTCCCTCTTTAGGATCCTTAAATCACTTTTGCAGCTGGCAGGAGAAATAAACCCTCTAAGAGAGGTAAAATTTGGTGCCTTCAAGCAGTTTCTTTCCCACCATTTCCCTGCATGGCTCTGTGCAGAGCCCCTAGGTGTGCACAGGAAAAGAGCTGGGACACAATGATGGACCAGGACTGGCTCAGCACCATGAGATGCCTGGGGTGTGACAGTCACCCCCAGGGTGGGCAGCCACTCACCAGGGGCCAGCTCAGCTCTGGGTCGTGGTTTGGGGGTGGGTTTGGGGTGGTTTTTTGCTCCCTGTGCCTTGTGCTGGTGAAGCTCTGATCAGTGGCTGCTACAGGAGTGAGGTTGTGCCTTCTGAAGGTCACTGCTGGATCTGCTGGAGATGTCCCTTGCAAAATGTAACACCAACAGCTGCAGAGAGGGGGAAACCAGGGAAAAAGACTTGTGGAGTTTGCACTTGCACAGGGAGCAGCAGGGCCCAGTGTTATTAATAGCCAGCAGTGTGCTTGGCCATTATCTGCCCTGACAGCTCCAGAGCTCCAGGCTGCCCCTCCAAACGCTGCTGCTGATGTGTTGCAAATGTTAAACAGCCACACTGCAATGATTTGGCAGCAATACAACTCACCCCTGTGCCCTCTGGCTGTGTGGGTTCCATGGAAATGCTCCACCAGGAGCAGGGAGCTCCCATCCTGGCTCCAGCAAGGTGTGGGAGATGTGACTCCAACCTTTGCTCCCATCCTGGCTCCAGCAAGGTGTGGGAGATGTGACTCCAACCTTTGCTCCCATCCTGGCTCCAGGAACATGTGGGAGATGTGACTCCAATCTTTGCTCCCATACTGGCTCCAGGAAAGTGTGGGAGATGTGACTCCAATTTTCTTTCACAAAGGATGCAGTTGCTTGCTCTGGTCAGGATTTGGTGCTCCCAGGATGAGGGAGGTTTCCATGACTGGTCTGGCTGAAGTCAGGAATAACAGCTGGAGCTGAGAAATTCTTCCATTTCCTAAAGAGAAACCAGTGCTTGAATCACAGAAAGTGCCAAGTTGGAAGGGACCCACAAGGATCACCCAGTCCAACTCCTGGCCCTGTGCTTCACCAAATCAATTTAGGTTCCTGCACACCATTCAAAACTTTAATTTTGGTGGAAGAAAGTGTAACAGAGAAAACCAACATTTATTATGGAGATTTGCATGTTTGAGTAACACCCCAAAGTCCTTTTTGGTTTCCTCAGATTATTTTTTGTTTGAATAAGGGACGCCCAAGACCTGAGCAGGTTTTTGTTGGTGCCAGTCATCAGTCCTGTCCATAAGAAAGAGTTTAGCTTGCTCAATCTTTAGCTGTGTGCAAGAAGAACCATTCAGAACTGCGACTGTGATACCCTGAGGGGGGTTAATGCCTGGAAAAATGCAGAAATCAGGATAATGACATTGGCACAGGGCACTGGAGAGAGCACAGCAAAAAGGAGAGAATTACACCAAGGACAATCTGAGTTTGGTTTCATAAAGTTTCCCTAAATGAGGGCTAGGGTGCTTTTAAATCATCTCAAAAGCAGCAAAACCACCCCCTGTTTTCAAGTGGATTTTGAGCACCCAGTGAAAGGATTTTTTTGCAAGTCTTAGGCTGAATTTCTAAGCTCCACAAAACCTCCAGGGCTGAGTTGTGACTGCATCTCTGCCTGGCTGCTGCAGAGAGCCTTGGGGGATATTTCTGAAAGATCAATACAGCCAGAGATGTTGGAGGGATCCTGTTCCTTTTTCATGCTGTAAAATCTCATTTAAGTACCAAATAAATTGGGGTTCCTGCCCAGCCCTGAGGGCTGACAAGACTCTGCTGTGTTTGCTGAGCCTCCCACTGATTTCTGATGACTGAATTACATCCATGATGGATATTTTTTGCAGATCCCACCCAGAAGGCCTAAAGTTTTCAGTTCTTAGGGGGATCTCATCCTGATGGCAACTTCTGAGTGAGAAACATTCTTTTTACTGCCAGAGGAAAGCAGCCCATGGCTTTCAGTGCCTCTGTAGCCACCAAGCAGTGTCTGAGTAATGACTTGCCATTATTATTCCAGAAACGTGCCCACAAACAAATGGAAAGCCAAGAAGTGGTGCTTTGCTAGCATTTCCCAGCATTGATTTTTTTTGGAATTAAATTAGTCTTATTGGTTTATAAATTTCATCTGTGTGCAATGGGCACCAGAGTCCTCGTTCCTTCTTGTTTAAGGTGTGCCATGAAATTTTGTTAAAACCTTTTTTTCACATTTACTCACACACAATTCTTTTTTTTTTTTTTTTTAATCAGCCTCTCCTTATGAAAAATGCTCACGAAAGCCTCATGGAGGGAAAAATGAAGGTTTAAGCCAGGAGTTTGAAATTAATGAGTGGCAATGCTGTCTTTCATCCCAGTTCTTCTGCCCCTGGCCCAGCTGAGGTCACCTCAACAACCAGCACGTGAAATTAGGCCAGGAGTAGGGTTTAGATTAATTAGAAAGAGATCTGGATCAGGTATTATCTGGTGCTGAGCCACCTCTGAATAAATCAAATTATCCACTTTAGAGCTGCTCATTATCTGCTCACATTTTGGAGTGGATGATGATGGTTTTTCACTTGGAACAAGGTAACCTCCACTTCCATCCTGGCACTGCTGCTGTGCAGTGTGTGGTCAGGCACCCACAGCACAGCTCTTTTTTGGATAAAATTAGCTGCAGGAAACCTATCACTGAAATATTTTCTGCTTCTCTGCCATGGCATAATTTGGCTGTTTTATGCTCTAGTAAATAACAACTAAACTCAGGTGGAAGAGGAGACAATAGGCCAGGCTGATCTCACTGCCCATGTCACCAAACAGCACAGCCAGGGATGGTTCCTCTGAGGTGGGCTTAGAAAAAAGGCTGGCCAACAGCTTTGGGAAGTTTCTGCCTCCTTTCCCAACAGCCAGGTTTATTAATGCAACATTAAATGCTCACAGCAGGTCACAGAAGGGCATTTGTGCATTATCTCTGCTCTGTGTTGCAGTTGCTTTGCCTGCACGCAGCAGGTTTGGAAGTCTGGGAGAGTTTTGTGGTTTTCAGACAGAAAATGCACACCCAAGCTGAATACACACCCAAGCTGGGTTTGGGTAGCTTTAAATCAACTAAATTCAGGCATGGAGTAAAATATGGAAATCCTGCCCTCCTTCCTGGAGCTGGGGCTGTATGTGGACCATAAATCTCATTCCCAGATTTCCCTGCCACAGGAACAGGGAGGAGCTGGGCTTGTCCTCCTGGCACATCCCCTCCAAAGTCAGTTTGGTGCTCAAATCACCCTGCTTTGGGTGACTTCAGAGCTGCCCTGGGAGTCTTTGCCAGCAGCAGCTTTGGAGGCAGGAGAGACCCTGGATTAAAGCTGGGGATTCCCAAAGGAGCCCCACGACTGCAGCACAGCATTTCAAAGGATGTGAAGACTGAGATGTGCAAGGACACTTTCCTGCCACCAGTAATGAGTATCTCATTATTCACAAAATGCCAACTCCTTAATTCTTCTAAACAACAGCATCAGCCCTCCACCATTAACTTAAGGAAATGGCTGGAAAGAATAGATTTTGTTCCAACATTTAAGTGGCATGTTGCTCTTTTCTCCTTGTTTTCTGTGCTTGTTTCAGAGTGCTCTTCTCCCCGCTGACTTTTGGGCATGTTCTGAAAGGTTAGACTTTGAGAAAGGATTGAAATATATTTATTTTTGAGCCACATACACCCCCCTCCCCCTCAAAATCAAAAGGGCACCTTGAAATATGAAGGAATATTTTGTATAACTGCAAGGTAAAGGAGGCTTTAGTTTTGTGAATTGGCCATGCCCACCTTTTTAATTCAAGGACAAAAGATGAACTCTAGCTGTACTAGTTCCCTAACAGCAGAGTTTTTACAAATGTAATTACATTTTTCTCAATTTTTCCCTCTGTCTGTCCTGCTCTTTCTGTACTTAAAAAGATTTCTTTGTTTAGAATTATAATGATTTCTGTTAGAAATTATATTCATTTCAGCTCCTGTCTTTTTGGAGTATTGATGGATCCCGTTAAAGGGCAGCTCTGCTTTGAGCAGAACTGCCTGAATTTTAATGGTACATAAAAGGATTTCTGCATAATGGCAGACTTGAACAGGGCTGAGAGAAGGAGTCTTTTTTATTTTTTTTTAATCACCCTGGGGATGTGCAGAAAGCCCCTTTGGCAGTTTTTCATCCTCACATTGGAGGATGTTTGGCTGTGCTTTCCATCAGCTCTGTCCATCCATCCCTGTCCCCAGCAGTTTCCAGCTGCAATTCAGGCAGAGATAAAGCTCCCACCATCAGAGCATGAATTACCACCATCCTGCTGCCCTTTCTGGAGAGTGTTCACTCCCCATGGATGGTGTTTTCATCCACAATACACCCACCAAACTCCAGGTTCCTGCTCCAAGGGGTGAGAGGTGCACTGGACACATGGACACTCACCACTAGCAGCATCTCTGACAGCCCCAGCTTTGTTAAAGCAGTGTGAACTTTGCTAAAGCCCTGAAAAAGTCACAGATTCACCTGAATTTTGCACCTTTTTGTGGTATAAAATGAGTTCAACCACTCTGTGTGTTCACATTACCTCGGGGAAGGGTGAAAACTGACTGGAAGCTGTGTGAGGAAAAGGGGAAAAAGAGCAACCACTTCCAAGAAAGCAAAAGGCAGACATGGCACGTGGCAAATCTCAGATAGATTTGGAAGATCAGCTTGCTGAAGGCATTAAAAGAATAGTACAATAATAATACAAACTGCCCTGAGGACATCAGGAGCCTTCTGGGAGTCTGGAGGGCAGGGAAGGGTGGTGGAAGATTAATTGGGAAGATTAATTATGGACCCCAGTGTTCCCAGCTCTGGGGTTCAGGCAGGGCTCCTCACCAGAGCCTTTCTGTGGGAGGGATGAGGCAGAAGAGCTGAACTGCTGGTGGAAGGGTCTGGGGATGAATCAGAGAGATGAAAAATAAAAAATTGCCAGGAGCAGATGGGCTTCTCTCCTGGGTTCTAATGGAACTCAGATCTGAAATTGCTGATAATGGGGAGGGTGAAAATCTGAGGTTTACATTATCCTCAGCACAGAGAAGGCAAAGGTTGCAATGGATGCACTGATTTTTCAAAGGCTGAAGGGGAGTCTGGAAAGCTGCAGGACTTTAGGGTGCAAAGGACAACAGTTGCACTAAAGAACAGAATTAAAAGCCTGGGATAAGGATGGCAAAATAGGAAAGAACAGGGCTTTGCAGAGGGAAGCTGTGCCTCACAAAATATTTCCTGAGAAATCAGGGTGGCCATAAGGGTGGTCTGGTGGCTGCAATAATCTGGGGTTCTCAAGAGCTTTTAACAAGTTCTCTCCCTAAAGGTTCTTAAGAAAAATGAGAAGGGATGAGAGAGAAGGTCCTTTAGTGATTTATTTAGTGGGCAAAAGCTCAAAACAGTGGTCTCACCCTGCAGAGCCTGGGGCTGTCAGTCAGGCTTCACAAAAAACATGCAAAGAGCTGGGGCAATTCCATTTCCTGGAGAAATGAGCTTGTTCAGGGCAGAAAAAGCTAAAATGAAGGGCCTGCAGAAGCTTCTCGTGGTTCTGAGAGAGTGGGGGATAAAATAGAAGATGAAATTCACATATTAAGAAATGCAGGATAATGACCACTGTGAAAAAACAACATTAATTACAACCTCCACAGTGATGAGCTGCAGATTAGCTATTAGCATTCAGGGGAGAGATTTGGGGCTTGCTTTGAACAGCGCTATGGAAACAATAGCTCAAGGCTCGGTGGGAATGAGTCAGAAGGTACAGAGAATTTCAGAAATTATTAGGCAAGAGAACATAGCAGGAAATGTAATTAAGCACTGTTCAGGCTCCTTAAAAGCTGTGCATAGCTTGGGTTCCCCTGAGAAGAAGAGGAACACGAAAAAGCACACATGGAAAGGCAGTGACAAGGGCTGAGAGCCCAAAGCAGCTCCCTCATCGAGGGGCTGAACAGGGAATGAGGCTTCTTTCCTTCTTATTATGCAGCAAGCTGCAGGCCTCCCACAAAACAGGCCCAAAATATTTTGAAACAAATGGAAGGCAGTTTTTTTCTCCTGGCACAGGACATCTCTGAAGTGCAGAACTCATTTTGTGGATGCCACATTCAGCCACGCTAAAAATCAGTAGAGAAATGAGTGCAGGGGAAGAGTTCTGTGGATAAATGATAAATCCTTGGGTGGGAGCAGCCTCAGAAAGCTGGGAAGGTGAGCCAGGGAAAGGATCAGTCTTCATTGAACCTGTTCTTGAAGATGTGGAAGGAGAAAAGGTCAGAAAGAGCACTCAGGGCAGAGGGGACTTTGTGCTGCCCTGACTGCAGCTGGAATTCTGCTGGAGAAACTTTATTTACTTGGAAGAAAGAAGCTGAACCTCACTTTACAGGAACCAATCTTCCAGGTGGACTCCAACAGGCAGCACACAGATGGATTTTCTGTTGTTTCCTCTGGGTACTGCCTTTGCTGGTTGTGTCCTTGTCTTCCCATCACCCTGATTTTCTCTGCCTGGCTGCTGCCTGCAGGACCATGAGACTGCTCCTCTAAATGACACATGGACAACATGAGGTGTCCCCCCAGCTGATCTTATTGAATTTATTTCTAATTACACTGCCTTCTAAAAGCAACCTGGCACACTGAGTGTAATTCTTCTGTTGTTGCTGCTGGCTTTGGTGGGACTCTGTGGGGTGCCAATGGAACAGCAAAGGAAACACAACGTTTTGGAATAGAAAATCTGAGCTTGTGTTGGGATTTTGTTGTTCTCAGGAATCAGTTTGAAGGGCTGGTTTAGCTGTTTCTCTCAGTTGTTGCTCCTGGCTGGGTGGCACTGGCACTGTCACATACTGGAGAGGACACCATGGGGCTGTTTCTCATTCCATGTCACTGCAGGTCACTTGGACCTTGGGAACCTGAGAGCCCTCGTGCCCTCACCACCAGCCAACCTCTGGAAGAATTTAGAAAGAGAGATTTTAATGCTTTTTTTAAGGGTTGCTCTCTTCTGGCCTTTCCAAACTCCAACCTCTGACACTTCATTTTCACCCACGCCAGGAAATTTCATTTATTCTCCATTCAGGGTGAGATTTCACTTGGCAGCTGTTCTTTCCATATGGCTTTTTTTTTTTTCTTTTCTTTTCTACACCAGGATCACATAAAGCTTTAGAAATTAAACCCTATAATTCCTTTCCATGGCTTTCACAGAAGTTCTTCCTCATGGAGGAAAACAGTGGGAGCTGGAGGTGATGTGAGAGTGGGAAAGGCAACATCCCTGAAGACAATTCAAATCCTGCCCTTCACTTGTTGGTTTGCTGGGATGAGGATGCTCCAGGACATTCCTGGAGCTTGGGAAGCAGTGTTTGCTTGAGGAACAGCCAGTTTAGGAGTCTGGAAACCAGCTTTGCTTCTTCCTTAGACTTTCTGGAGCACATCCCCTCTCCTTGGGGACCTGCAGGTGACACTGATTTAGTTGTAGGAATGATATTGGCAGGCTGTGTCACTCCATTAATCAGGTAGGTCATATCAGAGACCTGAGACAATAGCATCCCTGTCGTACACACACACACACACACACACAGAAAAAAAGATGAATTGTTGAGTGATTCAGCTTTAATCTAAATTAATGCTCCCATTCAAGCTGTGGCTCTGCTCGTGTGAGGAACGACGGTGCATTTCTAATTTCCTTGCCACACGAAATTGTCAGCATAATCTGCTGGCAGGAGCCAGAACTGCTGAAAAGAGGACAAAGGGAAGGGCTTGTGGAGGAGGTGGGGAACAAAACATCTCTGCTGTCAGGCACAGTTTGGCTGTCACCCGGGGGGTGGGTGACAACAGACGCTGAGCTGGGAGGGGAGGGGAGCCCTGCTGGGGGCAGGGACAGCACCAGCAGATGGTGAGAGATGCCTGCTGCAGCCTGCACTGAGCTGTCCCTGTCCCCCTGTGTCCCCATCCCACCCATCCAATCCCTCGTCTCACTGAGCTTAGGGCTGCACATCCAGCCCCTTCCCAGTCCCCTCTCCAGCCAGGGTTACAGGTGATGCTGGAAAAATAAAACATTCAAAGGGTACAGCTTGTTAAAAGTCCTGTGGGGTGCTTGGGTGTTTTCACTGTTTTCATTGCCTTGTCCCCTATTGCTGCCTGCATTGAAAGGAATTTTTGGAGAGGGCAGCTACTGAGTGGGGAATAAGATCACTGAGCAAACTGCTGTACATGTCCACTTTACATCAGCAGAGTGGCTTTTTAGTCTTTCTATTGTCTCTAGAATTATTAATTATAATTAATTTATTGAGGATGTGTCTGAGCTCAGAATAGATGTAGAGAACGGAGCTGAAAAAAAGGAGAATTTTTTTTTGCTAAAATCAGTGCTCAAACAAGGATGGGATCCTGTTCAAATCCTTGCCCCAATCACTGAATCATTCAAAGACCTGATTTCACCTCAGTCCTCTCCCAAATCCTGAGCTAATGACCAACCTTCCCTGTTTCCAGCTCTTTCTAAGTGCCCAGGCGTGATAAGAAATTCTGAAGTGGGTATGAGTAATGCTCCAAAGGAAAATAAGGTATAAAATCAAGCAGATCTCCAGGAACACCTTTGGGTTTGTGATTCAGCACTTCCTGAAAGGCTCAATTCATCAGAGACAGGACTGATTGGCTCCACATGAACTTCCTGTCTGAAAGAAATCCCTTGCCTGGTTCGGGGAGCAGTTTTAATCCTGATATCTGTGGGAGAAAATCGATCCAGCACCTCCAGCCATGATGCCTGGCTGTCTTCAGAGTGACTGCATTATAAACGATTCCAATGAATATTTATGGAGGATGCTTTGCAGTTTTTTACTCACTTCTGATCTCTGAGTGATGATCTAAGAGGACTGGTGTAGCTGCTCTTCCATATGGGCTGGTGAGAGACGTTAATAAGCGCAATAAGGCACGCACAGAGCCTGCGATGGGCATGGAAAGTCTCTGAAGTCTGCAGTTCCTGCACTTCTCAGCTCTGCAATCCTGCAGGAGGAGGCAAATTCATCCTTCAGAGGAATCATTAAAAGGGGGTGATGCAATCAATGCCTTCCAGGAGCACCAGAACTCACCAGCTCTGCCTTGAATGGTGTGGACAGGGAAGGTCAAAGCTCATTCCCAAGCACAAGGAGCAGCAATTCCCCTCTCCTTATTCACCTGGGAGAGGGAGCCCTGAACAGCAGCATGGGTTTGAGGAGCAGCTCTGCTGGGAAAACACTTCAAAACGAGTGCTCCTACAAAATACCTGTGAGACAGGGTTTGATTCACTACCACAGCTGAGTCAGTAATTTTACTTGTTCTGCACTTTTGAACAGCAACATTTGCCTTCCAGAGTGCAAATGATGTCAACTATTGGGGTGTTCCATCTTCTGGCAGCAGAAATAGGCCATGAGATCTCTCTGTGCTGGCCCTGGGGAGTGACTTCCCAAAGGAACTGAGGGGAAGAAAGGCCCATGTTTTGTTTGATGCTGAGGCTGCTCTTTCATCCTGCATGGTTAGGCTGTTCCAGTTTCCTCTGCTGGAAAAGGAGCATTTCTCATTTAGCCAAGCAGCCATTTCCCAGCATTTAGGGAAAAGAAAAACCAAAACCAAATGAGAAAAAGCAGAGATATTCATCAGGAGCAAATCAGGGAATAACAGTGGAGAAAAGGAGGTGTCAACTTTTTCCTGAGTCTCCTGAAGTGCCCGAGTAGGGCTGTGACTCTGGAGCCCACTGCAGCACACATCCAGTCAGGATGCTTGAACTGAGCACTGTCCTTTCTTGAGCAAGAAGGAGCTGCACTCAAACCCAGCTATCTCCTACAGCAACCTCCACCCTAAAGTTAACCCTCTCCACTGTGGAAATCAGCTGGAACAAAAATGTCTTTGTTTTGTGACTCTGGACACAAAAAAACTGCTCAAGACAACCCATAAATCCTCATTCCAAACCAAACAGGTTGTCCTGATCCAGCCTTGCCTGTGCCAGCAGATAGTAACATCCAGCCATGCATCCTTCAGGACGTGCCCAGACAAAGCCACTGGGGGGAATTACACTGCTGCTAATGACCTGGATTGGAATTTGGCTGCAGCACTGGGATTAATGCCTGATTTTGCTGTGGCAAGTGCCAGGAGAGCTCATCAGAGCTCTCACCCTGCAGAGACACCTCCAGCCCCAGCCCAGCAGAATGAGGCTTTGCATTGCTGGGGAGAGCAGGGAAGTTTAGGCAGATGGATAAGGAAAGGCATCAGGCTGGAGGCTGTAAAGGAATATGGGATTTTTGTTTGCTGCAGCACATCCAGTGCATTAGATTCCTCGTGGGGCCCTCATAACTTTTAAATTGGGTGCTTTAGGACACAGTCAGATCATCACAGGTGAGGGAGTTGGTGTGGTTTGAGGAAGCACTGCTCATTACTACAGATTTCCCGTGCTCAGCTGGGACGTGGTAATTGACTGGAAGTGTGCTCCTAGCCCAGTGTAATGGGAAATGTGATTATTTTCAGAGTGCTGGTCACCTATTCCTTCCCACAGACCCTGAAAATAATAATCAGCTGACACGAAATTCTTCAGACTTGGGAATACGTCAAGCTTAGCTTGATTTGTGGGTCATGCAATTCAAGCATTAAATCTTATTTAAAGACAAGGGTAGACCCTCTTGCAGGAGATCTGCAAGCAGAGAGATGAGATCTCTGTACCAAGGGCTCTGAACCACAGCAGTGATTGCAGAGAATGCACAGTTCACATGGGCTACAGGCCTCGTGCTCAGCATGATCCACTCAGTGGTCATTAAAGAACTACAAATCTGATCAGCTCGAGGAATTTCTGGGAGTTCTGGGCCATCTGTGTGAGCCCTGTGCATAGAATAAAAAATGCCAACATGCATTAGATCCCAGAATATATAGAAAGATCAAACCAACTGCCAATAAAACTGTAAGAAATGAACAGGAAAATCTGTGTACTGGCTCAGCTCTGGCTGTAGGAGCTATTCCCTGGAGCAAGGCAGGTGGCTGCCGCCCTGCCTTGTGCTGGAGCAGAATAAAACCTCTTTCCTGAGAGTGGTTTTCCTAAATTCCACCTCTTGAAGGAGTCTGTAGCTGCAGGAGGTCTCACACATTTTGGGCTGCAGGGCTCAGCTCTCACCAGGTGAGCAGCACTGATCTGTGCTGGGGCTGGCTGCTGCTTTCTCAGATTGCACCACAACTCCATTAATATTCAGGCATTTTGAATTGCAGTGTGTTGTTCCCTCCCAAATGCTGGTTGGGGATGGGATTGACTGGAACACTTGCACAGAACAAGCACTCCAGGGAATGCAAAGAGCCCCTCTTTTCATTCTGGGCAGAGCCAAACAGAGGAGGATTCTCTACAATTACCAGAGAAAACCCTCTGACAGGCAGATGTGATGCAAATCAGGGCTGTGTTCATGTGTGTGTGCATTGAGGGAAGATGCTGTGAATTCACAGCCACAGGGCTGGGCTTAAACCCAAAATATATGCAGAAATTCTAAATGCTGCACAGCACTTTCTGTGCTCAAAGCATGTGCTGGAGCACAGGCAGCTGCGTGGCTGGAGGAGGGGGAAATCACATTTATTTCCTTCTGACAGATCACTCCATTTTACGAGGGTTATCTGCTGCACTAAGCAAATATTTAAATAAGGTGGCCCTGAGACTATTACAGGAGGATTTACTACAATTTCATCAGAGATTCATACATTGGAGGGCCTGAAGATAATGTACTTCTTCTTCTTCTTCTTCTTCTTCTTCTTATTATTATTATTATTATTATTATTATTATTATTATTATTATTATTTCATCTTTATTAGGCCAGTGTCTGGAGCCAGCCCTGCTGAGGAACTCCTTGGAGAGGGTGGCTGCAGTTGATGGGATGGGGTGAGCCAGGGCTGACCCCAAACCATCACACCAGACTGGGATGGGGCAGCCACAGCTCCCAGCAGCACCAACCATTGGGATAAACCCACCCAGACACAGACTGGGAGCTTGTCCTTGAGCTGCAAATACTCTAAAAAACCCAATTTCTCTTTTTTTCTGCATGAGAAAGGCAACAGCTTGCCCTGCTTTATTCCCACCAAGGAGGGAGGTGAAGCATTTGGTGGCAGCAGTGCCACCATCCCACTGCCTATCCATGCAGAGCCTGGGCTCAGACACACATCACTGCTCAACTGTTCACCTTTTCCAGGAAAAAAAACGCACCAGAACTGTGGAGAAGGAATATTTGGTGTTGCCTGTGAGCCTCGAATGCCCTCTAGTGCTGCTCTGCACCCCTGGCCGGGATCTCGGGCTCGGGCAGGAGTTGGAGCTGCCGACAAAATTCAATTCCCATTTAGGATTTTATTTTGTTAATTAAAATGCTTATTGATGACTGGAGAGAAGCTGCTGCCTGGCCAAGAAGCAATATCCTGAGTCAAATAGCAGGGAAGCAGTTGGAGAGAGTGATTTCATCAGCAGCAGATGGGAAATTGAGCTCTGTAATGCAAACTGTTCCATCAGATCGTCCGGGGCCGTTTGTTAGGATGGCAGAGGAGCTGCCAGCTCTTTGCAGCATTAAACATTCTGCATCCTGCAGAATTCCAAGGTCCTCGATGTGTTAGACCAGTCAATATCAATTTGTTGGCTTGTGGAAACACACAGGCTTTACATCTTTATCAGGGTCTGTGTTAAATTAAATCCCTCCCTTCCAAACTCGCAGCTCTCCATCTGCATTGATAGAGCTTTGTTTAATACCCCAGAGCAAACCCAGCTTTCTTCTTTAAATAAATCCTGGTGTCTAAATTGTCATCAGAAGGCTTCAGATTTAAAACAGGTGGGGAAAACAACAATAACTTGATTTTAGGCTGTAGAACTAATCACTGATATTGCTTTGTGTGATTCTAAATATTTCCAGAAGAATAAGCTCCTTCTTGCTTCATGTTAGGGAGAAAAATCTCCTTTCCCCATGCCCATTTCCAGACTCAAGTTCATGCTTGGGCAAACCCCATGGCAGCCCCACTTTCCTGGCAAAAATATTCTTTTTAGTCAAGAGTTAAATATCTCATTGACACCTTTTTTCCTCAAGTCCTGGTACCTAATCAGGCTGAGCAGGTCCACGTGAGTGACATTCATTTTAAGGTGGGAATTTTAATAGACAAACTGCAAGCCCCCAGTCACCCCTGGAAGATTACTCTCCATAAAGGTGAAAATGAATGAATTTTGATGAAGGTGGTTTTATTTTAATGGTATTTCTATACCACAAATCATCCTGTAGGCTCCAGGATGTTTACAAAAGGAAATTATGATGAGATTTTTCTTTAATGCCCAAGATGACTGAATCATGGAGATGGGGAATAAGAGAGCTCTGTTTTAGTGAGATTATGCAGTGTATGGCATCTTCTTATTTTAGAGATTTTGTTCAAATAAGAGTTGTTAAATTTGTGGAGAAATCAAGTAAAAGTTGCCTGTTATCCTCCTTTTCTTTATGGAATTATATTCACATATCTCTGCATTTTCTGAATTTCTGTGCCAAGAGACAGTGGTTTTCCAGGGTGCTGTGCTTCCTGAGAAATCCTGATTGTTATCTGCTGGAATCTTGTGGAAAAGAGGGAAAAATACATGTGGATTTCAGAAATAATCTACCTTCTTTCTTAAAATGAGCAGGTGGAGAAAGAGTGCCCTGAAACCTCAAGGAATGGGGATTTTTAGCGTTGCACAGGCTAAAATTCCCACAACTATTTAACAACAGTGGCCTCTGGTGGAATTTTTCCTAACTAAGGGAATTTGCTGGAGGATGGAGACATCTGGGCTTGATAATAGTTGTGGATTGGAGCTCAGGAACACGCCCTGAAGCATTGGTGCTTCCAAGCAGGTCGGGTTTTGGCTTTTCATTAACACTGACCCAATTTTAGCACGTGCCTCAGTGTGTGTTCAGTGCTGCAGCATTCCTAAACCCTTGGAGATTCCTGGGTGACACTGCCTGAGTATGGTCCTTCCCCCTGTTTCCTCCCCAGATATTCCAAAAATACTTTTGGAGACCTGGGAGTCCAATCCCGGCTTTTTTTCTTTTTCTTCTTTTCCTTTTCCCTTTCCCTTCCTCCTTGTCCTTCTCCTTCTTCTCCTTCTCCTTTTTTTTCTTTGACATTTTTATGTACCTCCCATATAGGAAGTGATGTCTCCCTCAGATTTTTGCGTCTCTGTTAATTTGTAAATCTTCAAAATTCCCTGGGAGATGTGAGTGACAAACTACAAGAGACAAAGATAGAGAGAAGAGCAGTCGCCTTTTAATTTCATTAAACATCTTCTAGGATTAGAGATCCACCACAGCTCCTTCCTTAGGCTTTGGTTTGGCAACCTGTTCCCATTCCATGAGCGTGTAAAGCATATGCTCACCCCAAAGTACCACTTCCATCCCATCTGCCTGCAGTCAACTGCTCCTGTGTGTGCTTTTCTCAGGGCAACCTTTGCATCTGCTGAGATTCCCTGCCAAAATCACAGCCTCTGTGTTGGGATACCCAGCCTGATTCCTGGGACTTTGTGTGGAAGAGCTTTTACAGCCACAGAGAAGTTTGATAATCTATGTTTACCCCTGAAAGAATTCTCTACCAAGGTTGTTGACATAGAAACCAAGAAAAAAAGAAGGATAAATAAGAGAAACCTGCAACAAGCACTTTGTTTGTCTCTTATGACCAATGAGTAAAGTGTAAACTTATGAGCTTTGTAAGAATGTATAAAAAGCATGCATAGAATAAAAACAGTTTGAATCCTTCTGAAAATGCAGTGTGTTGCTTTGAGTTGTCTCTGTCTCAGCTACAACAACTTAGAGCTGTAGAGTGGATATTTTTGCCCCCAGTGAGGGGGAGAGAATGATACATCTGACTCCATCTTATCAGACGGCTAATTAATTACTTTATTATACTGTATTATTCTCTACTATATTACACTATATTACATTACATTTAAACTGAACCTGCCAAGCACTCAACTCTGCACACACTGCACAGAATCTCGTGACAGTCAGCCCACAGTCCTGACACACACACACACACACACACACACACACACACACACACACCTGGCCCTGACATGCCAAGGACACAAAACACCATCACTCTGGGAAAACAATCTCCATACTGCATTCTGCTTTTGCACAAACACAGGCACAGCAAATAAGATAACAATTGTTTTTCCTTTCTCTGAGGTTCAGAGAATGTGAAACCCAGAAATATTCTTGGGAAGAATTGTGCCTTGCTTTTCTCTGTGAAGAGAAATGTGGCCACAGAGCTGCGCCTTGCAAGGCCTAGGCCAGGCCTTAAACCTTTGGGCCACGTTGCTCTGTAATACCCACCCACGCCCTTCTCCATTTGAAATCACATTATGGTACAGCAGAGTTTCATTTGATGTTATCACCACAGTGTGGTTGTAAGGAGCTGATCAAAGTGAAATCCACTTTAATGAGCTTTTCCCAGTGACCTGAGCGTGCTTCCATGAGAAATCTCCCTGCGTCACCCAGGCCTGAGGACTCTGTCAGGAGGCACAGAGCCCTCCCAGCGCTCGGGACACCGTCAGCACTCCCTCCCCCTGCAGCCTGGCACCAGCTGGGATGTGAAATGCATCTCGTGATACGTTATTCTTCCCTCAGCCAGCCCTTAATGACTGCAGCTCCAGGCCAAATCCAGGATCCTAAAATGAGGCCGTCAACATCACCCAATTACTGCTGTTATTAAAAATGCCGAGTGTAATCATAATAATAATTAGACACTTATTATGCAGCGCTGCCTAAGGAATAGACTCTAAGTGTGTAAGATGTCATGCAAGCCCTATTAGCAGAGCTGGGCAATCTCACCACCTCCACAGCACTGCAGAAGATAAAATTGCATTGGAATGTAAATTGCCTGGATAAATCCAGTTTTCTCAGCCTGTCACCTTCTGAGGGCTTCTTTTGGGCTGTTTTTTAAATATTGCAACTGGTTATGCCATCTCTGAGCTTACCTCCTGCCACTAATGCCCTCAGAGACACTCTGAGCATCCAGAGAAATATCTCCCTTTGATCTGCTATTTATTATCAAACAATTATCCAGACAGACAAGTTACACCCACAGTCAGTTGGTGCCTCACATGCCAGAAAAGCAGTGGTCCAGAAGAGAAGGAACACACTCAGCACCAGATGCTTTTTATTGACTTCAGGCAAATACTTCCCCCTCCTTGGGCTTCTGTTGGGCCTAAACCCCACAGCCTTCATGAAAACACTTGAGTAAAAGTCCTACAGAAATGTGCTAATTAAAAATGTCATAAGTGTGCTAATTATGTTGAAGATTACCATGTGCCCAGCTGATCTGTTCCCAAGCTGCCATTTGAAAGCCAAGCTTTCAGTTCCTTCCAAATGTATGTGGAGAAAGCTGATATGGCTCCTTTGTCCCAATCTCCTGCATTGCATCCTAAGCATAATCTCCCTGGTTTTGCAACATTCGGGCAAAATCACAGCTTTTGAAAGAGATTAGGTGGTGTAACTTGGCTCCAGCCATCGTTCAATCCTGGCATCTGTTTTATTGCTTTATATATTGTGGAATTGAGGGAGATTATCTTCTAATTATTCCCTGGAGTCTGCAAGACAGATGGAGGGGGAAAAAATAAAAAAGCAAATTGTGTTTCATCAACGTGCTGCCAGTATGTGCTCAAACTTCAATCTCTTTTCTGGTCCTTGTCCCAGACATGACAGAAGTGTGGGAATCATCTGCAGATGGGATATGGGTCTGTAAGACAAGGGTCCATACAACTCCACACAGATTGTACTTGCATGAGTGGTCACAGAATATTCAGGGTTTTATTTTCCTTTAGTTCTTTATTAGTTTTCTTTTTCCAGCACGGATTTAATGGTCAGGAAAGAAAACCTGTTGAGTCCAACAAGAACATGCAGCCAAACTCACCCAGCCTCCAGCAGAAGCTCACTCGGGACAATGTGGAGACAACATCTGAGATAACTTTGTGTGCCCCTACTGCACACAAGCCACCAGTGCCACCACAGCTCCGTTCAGTGGGAATCAACCTCAACTATTTATTTTTGGGGTTGTCTAGAAAGTGGATTTAGGCCTAGCTTTTGATTTTCTCCCTGTCCTTGCATTGGCACAATCACAATCTCTTTGACTTTTCAGATGGGCAAAAGTTCCACGTGGATTTGAGGTGGAGGCATTTTCATTTTCACATTTTCTGTTCAAAATAGCTCCTGCTCTGCTGTGGGGTCACAAAAGGAAACTCTTCTGTAGGGACAGGGGTGAAGAGCAAGAGGGACAGTTTCTAGGATGGCAGGGCCCAGATGAATGTAAGTGTGAGGAAAAGAAAGTAGGGAAAAAACAATCTCAAAAGAAACCAAGGGGACACAAAGATTCAGCTGAGTTTATAATCAAAGCATTTTGCTCCTAAATACAACTTCAGCAGCCCAGACTGTTTTTGCCCGAAAAAAGGGGTAGAGCTGATCATGGGGTGCTCCTGCACCCTCCCCAGGTACATCCCCGAGGGAGGGCAGCTTCTCTGGATGTGTTAATCCTCAAAGTAATGATGCTCCTGTGAGTTTCATGACATCAAACACTGGGAGGGGAGGGGGTAATTAGTGCCCCAGTGACTGCAGAGTTGTCAGCAAAACGCTGGTTGTGAGCACCAGGCTTTTAATGGGTCATGAGGAAATGGTGTGGGGCTGGTGGAGAAGTCTCTGCTCAGCAGGAACAAGAGAAACTGACTGAATTGAATATTTTAAATAATGTAATAATTTAATATCAATGGAATGCCAGCAAGTTTGGGGACGGCTGTGTTCATCTCCAGGCCTGGGTGCAGCTTCAGTGGCAATGGTGGGGCACTCTGAGCTCTCTGACCCTCTTTTCTATAAATCCACACCTGTCCAGGCACATACTTCTGCTTGTTCTTTACCTTTAGAATGGCCTGAAAGAGAAGTCCCAGGGACCTTGAAGCTGTGGAACAGGCTGGGATCTGGGATCCAGTCCTGTGAGAAGCAACATCTGCAGGAAAAGAGATGGTCACACATCCTGTGAGAGGAACATTTCCAGAAGACTTTACTCATTGAAGGAGAGGTCTCAGTGCAGTTCCTCATCCTTTCTTGCTATGGGACCTTCAGGGAGGCTGGACACCTGTGTTAGGGGTCAGCCTGGAGAAGGGAGACAGAGTGATGGGGGAAACAGAGATCAGGAATGGGACACAAAAAATTTTTCCACTCAAAAAGGGAAGAGAATGAGGAGATTGGAAACCAGAGCAATGCTCAGGAGTCCTGCAAGTGCTGTGTGCCAAGCAAGGAGCAGGCCAGGCTCAAGCAGGCCAGGCTCAAGCAAGAGCAAGGCATGGCCCTTGGACCCAGGAGCCCAAGCCAAGGGTGAAGGTGACCCACAGGAGCAATCAGAGAATTAATCCAGCACCTCCCTGGACAGGCTGATCCAGGCCACGGCTCCCAGGGGCCCTGCAGGACTGACAGCTCACACAGAGCCTGATCAGATGCAAATCCACACACAGGCCCAGTGCCAAGAAAAATAAAACAAGGTACTAACCAGTGCTGATGATGTGTCAAGTCCTTTTTTAATATTATCCCTTTGGCTACAATATTGGGCAACAGTTTGGGGGCCAAGTGAAAGAAAGGACCTTGTGATGGCCCAGTTTAGTGATTAAAGCAAGATAAACATGAAAACCCCGTAAAAGCTGAAGAACACAATCCACTGAGTGCTTCTCCACAATGATCCTTGTCCTCTCCCCTGGCTGTTGCTGCTGCACCTTTTCCTAATGTCCATTCCGTGTCCTCAGCTCTTTTTCTTTGCTCCTCCCCTGCGCTGTGGCAAAACCCCAGGGAATGGAGACTTCTGACCACTCTTGGTGGGGATTCCTTTAGATGAAACCTTCACAAATTATGGACCAAAACACCCCCAATTTCTGGAATTATTTCTAGAAGAAGACAGCCATTGCAAAGTTGCTGGGAATGAAATCACCTATAAAATGAAAGCACTGCAGAGCATGTGATGAAAGGAAATTATTCCATGATCAAGGCAGTTGATCATGATCTGGGTGAATTTGTTTCTGAGTCTGGGGAGATGCTCTGGGTCAGCCAAGGGTGGTGCCCCCAGCTCTGAGTCCTTTGACAATGTTTGGCAGCAGCTGGACGAGGAGATCTCACAGGTTTGCCAGGTCCTTCTGCTCTGCCAGCTGATGAATTCAGCTGCTGACAGCCAGAAGAGCAGCGTGGTTTGCAAGAGAGCAGCCAAGCGCATGGGCAGGGAGAAATGCTGTGCAAAACAGCTCAGAAAAACACAGCAAAGGGGAGCAGATGCAGGAGGAGAGGGGACCCATCAGGGGAATAATGGCAGGTGAGATTTGAGATCCTTTCACAGAACTACAGCTGGTGCCTTGCAGAGCACTTTTTTTTTGCTGAATGAGAACCAACAAAGTATTCTCCCAGCAAACACTGTCTTTAAATTATTCTGTATGAGTTCCATTTGGGGGCAGGGGAAAGGGAGCTGCTTGAGATGAAAGTGAGGCCATGAGCAAAGTGAAATATTGTTATATTAAATGTCACAAGAATGTGGTGTTCCAAAAGGTGTTTGATTTCAAACCATGCTGTTTGCAGGTGTCAGTCACAGCCCATGGTTTCTCTCTCAGCAGGTGTTGGTGTTGAATCCTCTAAAATTGCAGCTTGGAGCCCTCCCTGGCTGTTCACTGCTGGTGAGGGATGGTGTGAGCACAGGAGACACCACACATCCACTGGACTAGCCTTTCTCCTCCAACCATGATGAACCCACAAAGAATTCAGTATTGACAGGCCCACCTTCACATTCCAGGCTCAGGATAGCTCCATTTTCCCAGAAATCCAACTTTTCTCAGCTTTTTTGACTTCTCAGCTGAATTGAGCGCTGCTTGTCATCTGTAACCCAGACCCAGGGCTGCAATGAAATAAACTTTTCCCTCAGCTGATGAATTTGTACAACCTTGCACCCAGAATTAGAGCAATTAACTGAAATGAATAATAAATACATAGATTTTTGAGGTGAGAAGGGACTTTCTTGGTTTTCTGGTCTGAATTTTGGTCTGGCTCAATATAAAGTAGAAGATTGCACCCTGAGGAGCTTCTGTCTGACCCAGAGCATGGAGCTGGACTAGAAAGAGCAATCCTGCCTTTCAGAAATACACCATTCTCCTGGCTTTAGGCCTTCCCACCTCTAGATGAGGGTATCACAGGAGATTTTGGGCTGGATTTCAGCTGGATTTGTTGGATTTCAACTGTGAAGAGCTACAAAATATTTTGGTCAGACAGGCCCAAAAGTGTTTCCCCTAGGTCTCTGCTTTCTGTAAAAATTCAAGTTACTTTTTGACCCCTTTTCTGTTCAAGTAAATGACCTTTGTCCTGGATGCTCACAATTTTGGTGGTCTTGAATCCAGTTAGGTTATCCAAGATCCAAAAGAAAAGTCTCCACTGGCCAATGTGCAGTCAAAATTCCAGGTTGTTCTCACCACTGATGATCTATGATTGCCTCACACAAAAATGACATGGACCTGGTAGATCCAAGGGAAAATAAAATGTTCATCTGATCCTTTTAACCTAATTCAATTTTCTGTGGCCCCCACACAAAGACACTTGTGGTTTTTCTACTCAATCAGAACAATTTGTCCAACACTGCAAAGAAAGTTGCCCCATCTGCTAAACTCCTTGCTGAGCAAGGGTGGATTTATTGTTGCTCTGTGATTCCTTAATCCCTTCTTATTGTTTGTGATGTGGGACTGGATGAACATAACTGAAACACAGGGTTTAATTACATCCAGAGGCTTTTGATGCTCTTAAGAAAGGAGAAAGACTCGTGGAGCTAAGAACTAGGCCAACAGCAGGTAGGAGATTTTTAGGGCTTCTCCTTCTTGAGCACATGACTTGAGTTTCCCCAGAGGCACCCCTGCTAGAAAAAAATTGATCTGTCACACATGGGGACTAGATTCAGAACAGGTTGAGTGCCATGAGCCAGCAGCAGCTGAGTTTGGGGGGATTTAATTGAGACCTGATGCCAGCCCTTTGCAATCAATGGAAACATCTCACTGCACCGTACACCCCAAGTTAATTTGGAACACTTCTTTATTTTCAAACCAAATTGGGAGTGCAAAAAAGAACTTGATGCTGAAAGAGAGGTACAAAGTGTGGGTTTGGAGTCAGTGCAGGGAGCATTTTCTTCTCTGCTGAGTTATTTCTGAGAGGTGTTTCTCCTTCCATTCACAGCCACAGCACACTGATGTGTCCCCCAGCAGTGGAGGTGCTCCTTTATTTTCACATATCATGCAGGCAGGGGAAATCATGCCTTGAAGATGTAGAGTGCAAATTATACAGCAAAAGCAGTCAGCAATCAGAAAAATAGAATTTCTGTAATGGTTACAATCATGAAAACTCTGTCACATTCTCAGAGCCTTGTTGCCACCATCCAAACCATCCTGGCTATAGTTAAAGTACAATCAGAGAAATGACATTTCCTATTCTCTAATCCATTATTCACCAAAATCCAGCACAGAATGAAAACAGAATTGCAAACATCTGTTTTCAGGTTCCATCTTTTTGGAGGTCTGATTCCTCTGAAGAACTTAAACCCAGAAGTCAAACATCATAAATAATTAGACAAAGGGTGCTGAAAATTACAGGAGAGTCAGGAGTATCTCCAGTGCCTTTATAGACATCTCTGCTATTCCTTTCTTAGGAAAACATTTGCTTTCAGGCAAGAACATCATATAACACAAACAGCTGCTCTGATCTATTTCAAATACCCAGGCAGGCTAGTATTTAAACTGCCTGATCAATTGTGTCTTCTTCTGTATCCTCTTAATAACAAATAAAAGGCATTTTTGCAATATTCAACAGAGTTTCTTTTGTGGAGATCTCCCTCTGCAAAGGGAAAATTGTTCAGCTTTTGCTGTCTCACTCTCAGACATTTATGATAGGACAAATGAATTCTGCCTGAGATGTCCACAATAACCCACAGTTTGAAAGAATAAATCTCTGCATCACATTTCTTCACCCCACAGCAGACAAATTAAGCAGGATAAATACATCAGGGCCCATCAGCTCAGCAAGGAAACAGCTTCAGCCACAGCAATTTAATGGTCTAATATAAGGATGAGATATTATTGGCTGAATTTTGCCTTCAGTAACATCTGTAAATACATGTGGTTTCTTGAAAGAGAGCAGAGCCTTGTAAATATTTAGTCTGTGCATTATCCCATATGATAGCAATCCGTGTGTGACTTGCCACTGGTCCTCTTGAATGGGTGATTTTGCAGATGATGAGCACAGTCCCTTGTCATTAGGATTATACAGAAAAGGGCTTGTGGTTTTCTACACCAATAGCCCCAAACCCCACACCCCACAGCAGCCAGGCTGCGAGGGTGTGCAGAGATTTAACTGAGCTGGATTTTTACAAGGGGATCTCTCTCCTTCCTTCTGTGCCGTGAGGATCATTAAGGGCTTTAATCTGACACCGAAACGAGTCAAGTGCGACTCAACCCCTGCTGATTAAATCCTGGTTTTCCTCAGCAGAGGGAGCTTGAGTCTGCAGCAAGAAATGCTGGCTTCCCTTGGGCTTGTTCTCCTCAGTACACCCCAGTGCACGGATACCCGCAGGTAAAGGAGGAGAGCCATCCTGGTGTTGGAGTGTATGCATCAGAGGTCTCTCTGAACCCTTCAGAGAGACAAAAAAATGCAGGGGTTGAATTAAAGCCTTTAGAGACATTAAGAGATATTAAGCCACATAGATATGAAGTAGAAGTGTAGGTTTAAGTAAGTTTGGGTTTTAAGTAAGTAGAAATATATTCTAAGTGCCTTAAGAAATTGTGCTAGCTAGCAAAAGCCCTAAGGACTAGTTTAAAGTTCAGGAACTTAGTCCTAGACCTCACAGAAACATAGCAGAACCTTGCCATTAGAATAGATAGAATTATTCACGTAAAACTACATTATTCAGATAAAACTACATGTGTAAATAGATAGAACTATTCATGTAAATAGATAAACTTACACATGTATATTTTACGTAAGAAAACAGATAGTACATTTGCATAAATAGATAATATTATATACATAATTTTTAGGTAAGAACTGACACTACTTTCATACAGCTTTCACACATCAGAATCAAGTTCAGATTGGTTTAGAAAGAATGTTTCAGAATCATGTTTTTAACTGATTGGAAGTTTTATGACTAAAATGCCCTGTAACAGGGTGTGATCGTCATCAACGACCGCCACAACCACGACCATCAACACCACCACAGCAAGAAGAAGACAACAAGAAGAACAAGAAGATCAAGAAGAAAGAAGCTGCCACTGCTGCTCCTGCTCAGAACATTGGACTCTGCACCAGGGACTCTTTGCCAGGTAGCAGCTGCTGCTGCTGCAGCTCAGAATTTTATTCTAGAGAGCTTCTAACATGGACTTTAACACTTGAACTCTTTGCCTTTGAGACTGATGTATTCAAGCAATAAACAACCTTATAGCAACCTACAACTGCTCGTGTCTCTTTGAAGACCCTAAACCCAGTAACACCTCAACATCCTGGCAGCAGGGAGCAGCTTGGAAAAGCTGCTCATCCCTCTGGATCAGAGAGCATTGAGCAATCCAACAAGTGCTGGATGCCCCCAACCCACAGCCCTGCTCCAGAGGGGCTCTGTGTGGGGCTCAGGTCCAAGAGCAGCCTGAGGTGGGGTGAAAACCTCAGAAAAGTGGCTTTGCACTGGTTCTAGTCAGCACAAGGTGAAACCAGAGTGGATTTAAGTAGCTGAAGGTCTGAACTGGACCAGGGATGGGATTGAGCATTCTCGGTGCCACCCCTTGGGAATTGGGGTTGAGGATGTGGCTTTTCATGGAGCCAGCCATGCTGAGAAAGCTGGGACAGGGAATCAATAAAGAACCAGGTTTCTTGGGGTTTTTCTTGCTGCAGGTAGGCACAGCAGAGCCCAAAGGCTGTTCTAGGATGCACCAGCACACTGAGCACTGTCCTGGGGAGCCAGAGGGGCTCCAGAGCGAGTGCCAGGGATGTGTCCACCCTGCTGGGGGCCCACGGGCTGGCACTGACCATTCCTCCAGCTCCTTTGGCCTGGAGGGTCTAATAAAGGGATTTCTGCTTCACCCAAAGCAAATAAAGCAGAGCTCCCCAAGCAGCAATCTCCAAAATCCTGTTGTTTTTTTGGATCTCGGGGCCCCTTGGAGGGTGGTTCAAAGGCATCCCTGGCAGTGGCCAGGAGCTGAGCAAGGCACTTGTGTGCTGCCATTTCAGTGTGAAAACATTGGCCTGATGTTTGTAAACAGAACAGGAGGCAATTAGTGCTCCTAACTCAGCCCGAGATAACCGAGGATGGGAACACACGTCTCAGAATAGAAAGCTGAGCATGCAGGTATTAAAATCACCCCAATAAAAATACATGTTGAAAGAATTAGAAACAAAGCCTGTAAGACTGAATTCTTAGGCCTTTATCCTGTGCACTAGAGGAGTAGTTATCTAATTTTATTCCTCTAACAGGCTGTGATCCATGGGAAAATACTTCTATAAAACAGCCATTAACCAATTAATAACATTCTGGCTCGAGTTGTCTACTTATAATCCATCTTTTCCCACATATTCAAGTGAGTTAAAGCTGCATAATTCTAACCTCAGATTCTCTTGATGGGCAGATCATTTGTTGTGATGGAAGAAGCCTTGAAGAAGTGCCTGCTACCCACTTATTTTCCAGGTAAATGAAACAAGCTGCAAAAATTAAGTCTTGCAAAGGTCTAGTTCAGGGCTGCCTGATTGAATATGCATTGGTTCAGCCCCAAATTGCAATTGGTTTGCATATTTCCCAAAGAAATGCCAGCACATTAAATGCCCATGAATGCAAAATAGGCGGTGATTTTTTCGGATTTGTATAATTTAAGAGAGGGTGGCTCGAAAATGAATGCACACAATAGGATTATCCAATATTCTCAGGGGTTCAAACAAGTTGCTGTGTGCCTCGGGGGAGGCCGATGTGGGGATTAAAGCCGGGCCTGCAGGGAGGAGGAAATCACAGCCCTTCAGCCCCGATTGATGGCCGCAGATCTGGGGAGTCACCCGAATTTTCACGCCTCGCCCACGGAAAAGGGACAGAGCCCGTTTCACCCACCCAGCCACGTTTGTGCGCTGATAGCAGAGCAAGGCAGAGGTGGTGTTGAAAGGCAAATTGCCTCCTGACTCCGCAGATGTATTTCTGTTTGTGCCACGAATAGAGCAGCACCCACAGCACATACGTCTTTGCTTATTATATTGATTTTTTACCCCGTTTATGCCTTGCCTTCCCTCCCCAGCCATTCACAGCCATCATTGCCAAGAACATCTGTAAAAACCGGGATGGCATCACCCTAAAACTCCCAGTTCTCTGCCTCTCCTGAGCAGCTCTGAGTGGGATTGTCAGTGTTTTATGTATTTACACCAGCAGAGAAGGCCTGGGATGGGGACTTTTTTGGTTTATATGAGTCTCAGCGCCACAGGGGGTATTTAACTTTCTGCCCTGGTTGCTGTAATTCTCTCTCCAGTGGATATACAGTTCAGATCAGGTTCCTATTGCTGTGATGACAGGCATTCAGCAGGCACTGTAATTGCAGAGTTAAAACAGCTCATTTTCTTACTGGCAAGCTGTAGTTAAAGAGGTGCTAGGAGGCAGCCTGGCTGTCTGCAGAGGAACTGATCAAAGCACTGAAAGGCATCTGGCTTGTCTCTGTTTTCTTTCACCACCCCCCTTGCTGATGGAGGGGAAAAAGAGAGAGAAGAGAAAAAGCAAAAGAAAAAAAAAAAAAAAGAAAGAGGAAAAAGAAGGAAAAAACCATTAAAAAGGAATTTATGAAAATGAATACTTGTCATTTTCCTAAGGGTAAAAGGCAGTGTCTTATTAAAGGCAGTAAACACAGTCAGGTTAGGTCTATTTTTTTCAACTCTCTGTATTTTTTAATGAGAAAATTGGGGCTTGTGAATGTTCATTTGTGTCTATTTCCATTAGCTCTTCCCAGTAAGATCCGAGCTGCTTTTTGCACACTTTGCACACTGCAGAGACAGAGCTTTTGCCATCTCTGTACCAGTGTCACCCTTCCTTAGCACACTCAGCTTTTTCTCCTTCTGACCTCCACCCTTCTCTGAAGGACATCCAGTTGTAGCCAGAACGTGATGGACAGTGGGATTCTGCATCCTGGATTAACAACAAAACTACAAATAAAACACAGTTTTACTTTAATTTTTATTTGTTCTAGTTTGTTCCAATTCCTCCTGTCATAAATATCAGCAAATCACAAAGGAAAAGGTGAACAGAGTTGTCAAACCACTTGAGAGGTTCATATGAAGGATAAAAAAAGGGGGAAAACTCCATCAGTAGGGGAAGGTGTCCATCAAAAAATGTCTATTGACATCAGTGATCCAAAACCACTGAGAAGCCACTCAACATATTTCTCCCAATGAGATAAAGGAGCCCCCAGGCAAGGAATGGCTCCAATTCCAAATAATAAGAGAAATGTTGCTTCATGGGGAGAAGAACCATTCAGGTGAAATGTGGGAATTTCTTGTTGTGAAGCAAAGGGAGAAAGGTTACCACTGCAGGGCTGGCAGCTGAGGGCACACACTCCCCTCCAGCAGCTCAGAGAAGATTCAGGACTCCTAAAAGCTCCTCTAAGGCAGGAACCTGACCCAGGCCATTCCATTTTCCAGCGTTTTTCACCAGGTTTCCAGGCTGGCACCACACAAAAACAGCAGGATCTGTGCTGGGTCTTCCCAGCCCCTGGAATCTCCTCGGGGACAGGGCCCATTCTCACTTTTGCTCCTCTCCCACTCCATTTTTCACCCCCTATCTCTGGAGGGTGACACCACCACTCTTCCCACAGACCAAAGAGGGGTTCAGAGTCTTTGAAAGGAACAAACAAACCCCATAACTCCACGAGGAGCCCAGACAGGCAATGTTGCAAATTAAGTTGAAAGAGGCCCAGTAACTGCACCATTATTTGATTTCCCCTTCTCTAATCCCTTGCTTGTAATTAGCATAATTTATTAACATATTAGAGCCATGCATGTGAACCCTCTTTATAGTTGCTGAGTGCTCCCTGAGGCTGCCTAGTGAAAGCTTTTCCCCACTGTTTAATAATATGTTACATAAGGAAAACCAGCTTCTGATATAATTTAAATTATGACTTTCCTTTCTGCCTCTGAACACTCATTTCCTTTAAATGAGGTTAATTTCCTTAAATAATGAAAATCCTCCAATTTCAGTTTTCCATTCATTAGACCCCCTTAGTTCGACATGAAAAAGTCACACGCCAAGAGGGAAAAGAAAAAAGAAATGAAAAAAAAAATAAAGAAAGAGGAGAAGAGAAAAGCAAAGAAAAAAAAGTCCCATTGAACTTCAAACAGAACCATCCTGAGAAGAGGATTCCTGGAATCCTTCTTTCCTTCCTGGATTGAGAAGGGCAAGACACAGATGTCAGGAGATACGGATGGACAGACCACTGTACATCAAACTCCTCTCTCCCATCTGGCTCAAGAGGTCCTCTGCATCCTGAGGGCATCTCAGAGTTTACTGCTTCTCTGAGGCATCACAGCCAAACACGGATTTCTTTGTATTCCCCCAGATAAGTCCCTCTTTTCTCATTAATCTGCTGCTGATATTCTGGCAAACCAGGCCCCCCTGTCCCCTCTCTGATGGCCAGTGGATGCCCAGGTCCATCTCTGGGCACAGGACATGCCCAGGGGCACAAGATTGCACCTCCCTGGCTGCTCCAACCTTTGCCTTCACTTTGTGCCCTTAAGGCATCACTCCTGACCCAAACTTACATCTCACCTTGCCCAGGAATCAGCCCTCAGCTCTTTGCTCTGATATTTTTCCTCCCTGTTCTTCTGAACCTCCCCAGTGATAACCCAAAGCAAGGACACTTTCAAGAGCTAACTCAAAATGTGATGAAAAGCAGAATTTCCTCCCTGTTCCTCTGCATTCTGTACAGAAATATAAATACATTTTCCTGTGGAATGCTGGCTCAGGAGCTCCCTAGCCCTAACCCCAGGACCAAGCACTAGCTAGGCAGAAGATATGCTCAAGAGAGGCAAAACCAGGGCCAGAATTTGGCTTTGTGCTGCTCCCCTGAGTGCCTGTGTGCTGCTTGGCTCCCCAGTGTGTGCGTGCCCGACTGCAGCCGGGTTCAACCTGCCTTAACTCCTAATACCTTTGAGGATTTAGGCCTCTGTTATACTTCAATAAACTGGGAATAAAGTAATTTCTGCCCCTCAGAGAACAGCTGGGAGCTATTAAAGCTCGTGGCTGTGTGCTCCTGGTAGATAATTCCTCCTGCAGTCCCTGTGTGAGCACAGCCCAGCCTCGGTGGCACTTCCAGCTGTGCAGTGATGCAGAGCAGCAGCATCCCTCGTGGCTGAGGCTTTAAAGACGGTTTTTCCACGTTAACAAAAAGGGCACTCTGCTCTTTGTATAAAAAAATACCTGATATGACAAAGCCCCTGGTGTCCCCCCACTGAGAGGTTTTGTAACCACCTCATTTTGGGGCAGTAGGACTGTGAGAGCTCTGAAGGGAACCGTGTGCTCCTCGCTCTGTGCTGGGCATCTGTCAGAGCCCAGCAGTGCCCTGGGATGTGGGCAAGGCTTTATTCATCAGCAAATAATGACCCCAGAATCCCTGAGTTTGGAAAAGGTTTCCAAGCCCATCAAGGCCAGCCTGTGGCTGATCCCCACCTTGTCACCAGCCAAGAGCACTGAGTGCCACACCCAGGCCTTCCTTGGACACCTCCAGATTCCTCCAGATTCCTCCAAACACCTGGGCAGCCCCTTCCAATGTTTAACATCTCTTTCCATGAAGAAATTCTTCCTGGTGTCCAGCCTGACCCTCTCCTGGTGCAGCTTGGGGCAATGTTCTGCTGAGTTTGGGTCAGAGCTTGTGCTTGCAGCCCCAGTTAACCTTTCTGCAAGGAAAAACCCAACCTAAAGAGCAAAAAATGTCAGGAAAATTATGTTAATTTGCAGAGTGAATTTTCTTCAGGACCTCAAAGAAGTACGTGAAGGTTATTATTGTTATTACTTGTTTTTTATCACTGGGGAAACCCAAGGACAATTAAATGAACTCAGTGGAGATCACAATGCCAGAGAGAGAAGAAAAAGAAATGCTTCCTGACTGATGTTGGAGGTTTATTGACTTGGGGATTTTAGGGGTGCTTTTCATGAGAAACTGCCAGCTTCCTGAACCCAAAACTTCCATGAAAATGGACAGCCTGTCTAACCAGGAATAATTTTTGCTATTAGGAATTAGCTTCACCACAAATGGGAGGAAACAAGGCTCAGACAGGAGGCATTGGATGTGTCTCCCCTTCCCACCCAGGGTGAAAGCCAGCAGGGCCCTCCAGGGACAGCTCTGTGCCAGCATGGAACAGGAGAACTGGTTCCCACCCCACTCCCAGCTTTTGACTCCCAGCACTTGACTAAAGCAGAGTCTGTTCCCCTCTCCTCTCTCCTGAACCTGATTTACTGTGGGATTTATCTGATGTAGGGTTGTTCTTCTTTCATGCTCTGCTCGGGAGCAGCAGTGTCTGGGATGTTGCAACATTTAGAAAGCTTTTGGGTGTATTTATGTGTATTGAAATGTACTTTTCATGCTACAGCAGCACACGCCCTTTCCACTATTCAGCCTCTTCTCCTCCCACTTGAAAACAAACCTTTTGAAAGCAGAGGGGAAGAATAATTAAAAAAAATTGTAATCTGCCTCAGGTAATGACATGATTGAAACATCACCATTTTGTCTGGAGGGTCACAGGATGGTTTTATGAGAAAGCTTTAAAGCTGCTAACTCGAGAGAACCTTTGATATTTCACCTTTTGTTGTTGCTAACGTGTTCTCCTTCCTGACTCTTGGAAACAAAGCCCTGTCGCTTCGACAAATTTGGTGCCAAAGATGTTCTGCCACGGGCTGGTTTGACAATCTGGGAAGATTAATTGAGCAGCTACATCTGAGATATTCCAAATTGTTTCAGTAATTTAGATATTTTCCAGGCAGGAGACACCACGGCCCTGCAGCCAGCCTTGGGAATGGGATGGGGGATCTTAGGTGGTGTGGTGTGGTCCTGGTGGGGTGGTTTGGGGTTTGGCAAGAAAAAATTCTTCTCATGGTGGTTTGTGTTTCACCAAAATGGCTGCAAAAAAAAAGGAAAACTGAACTTTCGTGCTGCAAAGTGCTTGTGGTGGCATCAACAGTGATTGGGCAGAATTATTTTCCACTCCTTAAAATACAAAATAGTCACTAAGACCTAGGAGTGGAGATTTCTGTAGCTTTGATGTGACTTCTACTGTGTTTTTAGAGATCTAGCAAAGCATTTCTCACCAGTTCGTATAATACAACTTCCTTGTTAGTCCTGTCTTGGTGATTATGAACTAACGTTTCCTAGATCTTGATTTTTTACAAATGTGTTCAGTACCCAGAATTGCTTAAATGTTGCAGGCAGGGATATTTCTTCATTGGTTTGCTTCTAGTACTATACCTAACATCTACTGCCACTGTTATTGTACCACTATTACATCTAATGTATATTTCTGCTGTTGGGTAGTTGTTGTTCATGATGAAAAATGAAGTTATTTCTGATCAAGCAGTGGTAGACAGAAAATGGAAAAAGAAATCTCAGAATTAAACTGCAGTAGAGCATGAACTCTACTCAAGCAGCCATAGAAGGCTCTCAGGGTGTATTGCCCAGATATTCTTCACTCAGCAGCAGCTCATAGAAAGTTTTGCAAGAAACAAATGAGATGGATTGGGAGTGTAATTGAAAAGAATGTGAGGATTTTACTTGAAAAGACATTAATGGGTCATTTCTAAAACCATAGTGACATTTCTCCTTGTACAAGAGTCTATTTGAGGAAAACGTCTGCTTATTTTGTGAGATGCAAGAGGTTTGGAAAAGATGTAGAATTTTGCACTGTAGCCAAACCCAAATGAAGACAAATGAAAATGGGCTGGTGGCAGCCAAAGGAAGCCAAGTCAGACCATAGACACTGCTGGGACCTGTCCATCACGGGCTGCTGGCAGAGATCCTGAGCAACTAAAAATGTTTCCACCATTGCTCTCGCAAAGTGAATGGTCTGGGCCTCATAAAGAGCTGTTTCTTGTGGAAATCAGTGGAAATATTTAGCCTTTGGGTCCTGGTGGAAAGTTGTCTCTGCTGAGTTTGGCCAGCACAGCTTTGCCTCGAAATTATCTTCACCAGCCACCAAATGAGATAAATGAGAAGCTGAGGCTTGGAATGGAACCACTGCTGCCTTTTGTGATACCAATGAGATGGAATTGTTCTGCCACAGGAGAAGAATAAATAGGAATTATTATACATTATATGTATGTCTGCCATCCTGAGGAAAAAAATAAAAAGGTTGCTCTACACTCTTTTGATATGGAGTAATGAACGATTTTTCTCTCTTTATTTTTCCTGGGCACACCCAAACTCCTGGAGGCTATCTCCTGTAAAACAGGGAGGTGCAAGCAGCTCATGGAATACATTTGTTTTACTTTATTTTAGATATTGTCTTGTCAGAGACACTTAGCAGAGAGGGATGCAAAACCTCAGATGGAGCTGGCAGCTAATTTATAGGTGGAATACCAATTTTTGCCATCTGGAAGTGATTTTGCCTTAGGTTTAAATGCTAATTTTTTGTCTTCTGGACAGGTCTGTACTCTAACCATAGAATACAGAATTCTATGTATGGGAAGTCAGGGAACTTCCATGAATATTGCTTCTGTTTCCAGTATTCCAGATTGTCCACAGACTTAGAGCAGGGTAGATGGAAGTGGATGGATTTTGATGCAGACCATCTCAAATATTTTTAGCTTTCCTACCAATATCTGTGCAAGGATTCACCTGTCAGGAATGTTGGGTTGGACATCTCAGAGGTTCCAGTGCTCCCACTCTGAATTTCCCAGTACCACCATCACAGATCTATTTCTATCCACAGAGGTCACATGGGAGGGAGTTATAGTGTGGAGCTTTCCTAAAGGATGTGTCAAAAATAATGTTTGTTGATTTAGGAATAAGTGGGACTGTGATGCATGACCCTGTCTGGATGCCAATGTCCACCAAAGCTGCTCTGACTCTCCCCTCCTGAGCTGGGCAGGGGAGAAAAAATGTAATAAAAAATCAAGATAAGGCCAGGGAGAGCTCACTGAGCAATTGCCCTCACAGGGAAGACAAAGAGATCCCAAAATCTCGCTGTGCAGAGAAAAACTGCAATAAGAAGTGCACTTGTTGGTGGTTAAAATATTGCTGTGGCCTTCCTGTGGGGAAATCCTCTAGGGTTTTGATTATTGCTTTCCCCAGTGAGCTCCATGCAGGCAGAGTTTGCCCTCTGGGAGCTCTGCCCTGGCTGCCATAGACAGAAAGGAGGGGAGAGAAATCAAACACTATGGAAAACAAAAGTGGTCTGAAGTGGAGCTGTAGCTAACTCCAGCTGTAACAACAGGGCTGTGGCTTTCCAAATTTTAATCTCCTAAAAGAATCTGTATCAAATTCTTCAGCCCAGGGGTCAAGAGGGATTTTAGTAATGGAATGGGACAACTCAGTCTCTAAAGCCTTGTGGGCAAAGGCCTTCTATGGAATAAGTGTCCATGATCAGTGCTCCCAAGCCCTGCAGGAATAAAAATAAATAATGGTGATTATGAAGTTATTTTACACTTTTCTCTCTTCAATCACATCACTCGTGGTGAAGATGACACGCTCTGCACAGGAGACAGCTCACATGGAGGAGGCAGCAGGGCCCATGCTCAGACATCTGATGTTCTTGAGCACAGGCTGTAGTCATGGCACAAAAGCTGTCTCAGGAATGCTCTCTGGGTTTTGTCATTCCAGTGGTATTTGGATATAAAAGTGTGTGTGAGTTGGGAATACAGTCTGGGCAGCCTCAGGGCCTCAGGATGTCTATTGCAAGTTACAAGCTGAACTGCAGTTGTTGCTACAGAAAATGGGGTGGGAATCCCTGGCAACAGAAAACCTGTGGAAAATAAACAGTAACTCCAACCTCTCAGAAATCCTTGTTTATTCTTCTCAGGTCCTAGGAGAGCATCCAGAAGGACCTTCCAGCCCAGGAGTGTAACCCATTCCCCTGAAAAATGGAGCTGCTCACAGCTCCAGCCCATGGCATGAGCTCTTGGTGCGGATGGATGGATGGATGGATGGATGGATGGATGGATGGATGGATGGATGGATGGATGGATGAATGGATGGACGGACGGATGTGTGAAAGAGGAGAGATGACCAACACCACTGCTGTGTTCAGGCAAAGGCAGAGGGAAGTTTCCCATTTCCCACATAAACCTCTCCCTCTGCAGTGCAGAGAAACCTGGGGTGCATTTCCTGGGCCATCCCAGGTACAGGCAGGTGGAGAAGAAGATAAATGCTGGTACGAAAGGCAGGGGTGAGGGAGATGAGCTGTGTTGTCTGGTGGGAAATGAAGCTCTATCTTGGGCTGCTTTTCTGGTTCCCATCAGAGCAGGGGACTGAGCTTGGCCCTCTGTGTCCTGCTGGAGCAGAACCACTGACCACCTTTCATAGGGTTTGTGGGTCACTGATAATACTTCTTGTGTAGTAGGGGGGATCAGAGCTTCTGCAGCCAGGCAAAACCTTGCTGCCCATCTCTGTCTCCTTAATTTCCCAAAGTCAGCACGTTCTCCCATGGCTCTGGCTCTTCCAGGACAGAGCCAGATTGTCCCTGCTGAAGTGGAGCAAACGTTTTTCCAAAGGGTCAGAGTTCAGGACGAGCTTGTAAGCAGATTATGGGGCTGGCAGAAAGGCCAAAGGCACCCTAAGTCTTTACATTCCCAAAGTGCTGTGTTAAACTCTAGCCCAAGGATGTACTTAACCCCAAAGAGGACGGAGGTCAAGTGAACTTGCAGCATTTCAAACGCAATCAGTTTGGAAAAGTAGCTGTTTATAAAGAAGTTTATTGCAGGCCCAAGCTAATGTTAGCATTCCCTCTCTACAAATAGGCCTGACCTATTGTTAGTCTTGTCAAAGAGCTGCCACGTTTGTTTTATAGCATCTCACAGCCAGACTTTATTTCAGTTTAGATTAAATCTCACGGAACGTTTTGGCTCTGGGGCATTGAAAGGAGATGCAGGGGGAGTGTTTTGCCATCTCTCTCTTTAGGTACTTAACTCAGACTTGCTGCTTACACTGCAGGGAGAGTGAAGGAGAGGATTTCAGAGAACAGCCCAGAGCTCCTGGAGTGGGCCCTGAACTGATACCTGGGGGTCCTTCTGCCTTCTGGGGCCAAAAATATGAGGAGCAAACGGGCCAGGCTTGGCCCAGCCTCAGCAGCCCTCCTGCATTTCTCAAACCTCCTTCAGCAGGCACCAGGACACCCAAGGGCTGTGCCAGGGGTTGCAAACAGCCCCAGCTGCACTTGCTAAGGGTGCTCAGCAGTTCCCACCTGCTTTTCCTTTGGATGAAAAGGAGAAAATGCATTATTTGACCAGAAAATCTTTGGTTTAAATCACAGGATCATTTGGATTGGAAAAGACATCCAAGATTATTGAGTACAACTGTGCCACATCCCCACCTTGTCCCCAGCCCAGAGTTCTGAGTGCCACCCCCAGGGAGGGGAATCCAACCCTCCCTGGGCAGTTCCAGTGCCTGAGCACCCTTTCCATGGGGAAATTCCTGCTGATGTCCACCCTGAGCCTGCCCTGGCCCAGCCTGAGGCCGTTCCCTTTCATCCTGAATGCCCACCTGGCTGTCCCCTCCTATCAGGAGCTGTGCAGAGCCACAAGGGCCCCCTCAGCCTCCTTTTCTCCAGGCTGAGCCCCTTTCCAGCTCCCTCAGCTCCTCCAGACCCTTCCCCAGCTCTGTTCCCTTCCCTGGACACACCCAACCAGTGAGAATAAAAACATAAAAATAACAAAAGGCCTCCTTTAAAAGGCTGTAGCAGCTGAGACAATCTCCCCCATGAAGACCATGCCCTGTACATGTCACTACATTTAATTACCATTTCTCTAGCCATCATAATTTATATTTCCATAATTATTGGAGTGACATCACAGTAGTTCTGAGGAACTACACTCAAGAACTGAGATCCCTTTTTGAGATCCCTCTGAGATCCCTTTTTGGAGGGTGTCAGCAAGAAGGCATCAAATCTGCATGGGCAGTGAAATATCTGAAATTTTCAGAGGCAACTCAGCAATTTCTCATATTATCAGTGCAAGACACCAACCAAGATGTGGTGAAAAGCCAGGAATGAGTGTCCACTCCTTTTGATGCTTTCTCAGCCTACGTCTGGATGCACAAATTCCAATTACTCAGGTGGACATGGGACTTGTGCAGGTATTTTATGGGAGAAACGAGTTTATTCTAGCCCCTTAAGTGTCCTCCAAGAGCCTGTTTGGCTTTGTTTTATGATAATAGTAATCTTAGGTGAAGCATTTAAAATCCTGAAGCTTAGAAGTCATTCCTGTAAAGGCCAGAAGTGTGTGGGGAATGAGTAAAGATTTCATCTTTTGGGATTTTATAGCAGCCTCAGAAATGTCTCTGTTTTGTCAGAGAGGCTGAATATTCTTAGTCAGGAGACAACTAAAATATGTAATATGGATGTTTATTCTTATAAGTAGACCTCCTTTAAAATAAAAAAAAATTAAGAAAACTCTTTTTTTAGTAAAAATGTAATAATAAATTAAGGAACCTTTTCTCATGGTTGATCCAGACACACTTATGGTGGTTTATAAGAAAGGGGACTCAAAACACATTTCAAATACAGGGAAAATTCTTTTTCTAGAACAAAAAACGCTTTCATTTTTCCTAGGCTACATCTTGCTTAAGAGCCCTGAGTGTTGAACAACCCATGAAGAAATGCTGTCTCCAGTCCAGCTCTCTCAGCTCTTTCACACATAATTGCCTAATTGAAATAGGATCATTTATTAGCTTCTTTGCTTGAGGCTTCTGCAGCTCCAGCTCCTGCTCTTGGGCATCCTCCTTTGAATTGTAGCATTTACCTCAGCTAATTATAATGTGGTATCACTTGATAAAGCCAACTGAGATCATAATGGGAAGACACTGAAACATCTGCCAAGGTTGGAAAATTGGGTTTTTCTTTTTACTCCTGCCAAAGACAGGTTACCTGTAATTAGTTCTAATTTATAAATAAGTGCAGGCTGTACTTCTAAAAGGTACAATATCATGCCTTGCCTCCTTTTTAGAAACAAGTTGAGAATTATACATCTCAATCAACTGTATTTCTTCTCTGTGTCAGGAATAATGGCTTTGCCTGAGAATTTAGGGAGGAGAAAGGGAGTTATACAAGCAAAAGATTCATGGGATACCTGTCCCATGTGACAAAAAACAATGGCACAAGTCCCCAAAATGGAAATCAAGGGACTTAACTCTCAATATGGATTATTTCTGTTGCTCTCTGAATCCTGAGAATTTATTATTCAGGCATTACAACTCATCTTCAAACCCCTTTGAATTTTTTTTTAATTGTTGTTCCTTTTTAATGCCAGCTGTAATTCTCAAATAATCACAGGGCTGCAGGAGCTGGAGTTGTACAAACCCACAAGCATCACAAGAGCTGGAAGACTGCTCAGATCTGCCTGAACTTACATCACATAATGGAACTTCTTGGTGTTCTTTTTATCTGTTTGGGGGTTTTTTAAGCCTTGTTTCTTCTCAAAGGATCCCAGAATTCCAGCCCATTTTGACACGAGCTGTGATTCCTAATCCTGGCCCTTCCCAGGACAGGCAGAGCTGTGTGGGAGCACCAGGCTGGAACTCCAAAAGGACTGAGATGTACAGAAAAAAGCTGTCTGTGGGGTTCAGGAGTGGAATAACTTCGGATTTGACACCCTGGCTTAACCAAGACTTGATGAAAGCAGCTTCCACTAACCCCCCCCCCGAATTCCTCCTGCCTGCAGTCAGTCCTTCCAACCAGCCTTCCCTGATATAAAGTCAGGAAGGGAAGAAAAGCCAAGGCAGCTCGTGGCCCTTGAAGTCTGACATTCACCTGCTGCCCAAGTGGGTGCCGTGGAGCAGCTCTGCAGCCTCTGAGTGGGCACCACTTCTCATTTTGCAGACACCTCCCTGTTCTCCAAAGCTCTTCCCGATTTCCTGTGGCACCTGATTACCTTCCCAGGGCACACCCCAGGCTCTGGCCCCCACCAGGGTTTTCCTTGAGCAGCCCCAGTCTGAAGAGGCCGTGGAGGATGAAGTGCTGACTGCTGCCTCGGGTCTGGGCCATCCCTGAGCTCTGTTTTTAGAAGGCTGTTGAAGATAAGCTGTTAGCAGGCTCCTTAGGAGGAAAAGCAACAAGAAAAAGGATGTAAAGGAAGGTGGTGGGTGTGCTGAGGAGGACATTGAGCTCCATAGCAATGCAGAAAACTTTTCAGAATGGCTGCTCCCTTGGGTTTGTTTTCTCCCTCTGAGTGCCTGAAATTTTACACTGAAAATAGGAGGGAACCTGGTTGCAAAGAGTTTTAATGATCTTATTGTACATGATGGCACTCATGCAGTCCAGATCTCAGCTTCTCCCCTTTGGACTTTGTAAAGACCTCTCTTTTTTTTAATCCTTCCTATTAGAAACTGAGCCAGAGAACAAACAAATAACTACATTAAGATATTGGCTTCTTAAATTTTTTGACTCAGTCTGGAAATGGATTTTATGTGAGTACATGAGTAGTTTCTCTTCTCTTTCTTTCTTCTTTCTAACAGCCACTTTGTATTAAACATTTCATCACAGACATTTGGTCATCCTTTAGAAGCCTTTTGTTGAATACTTGCTGGTGCTGCAGTTTGTCCATGCAGAAAGACCAGGGTGAGTAATGAGAAAATAAACTTTCCCCTGTGCTGTTCTTTCACTTCTCTACTTCTGCTGCTGGTTTCACCCAAGCCTCTGTAGCTCAGAGTTTGCTTCTGCATCCTTGCAGAAGATGGAGAACAATTCTCAGGAAATAAAAAGAACAATTCAGTCTCCTTGGTTTTGCCTTTTTGTGAGATTAATGATAGGTGCCCATCAGGAACCTGGGTTTGAGGCAGAAGTCTTTCTTTAGAATCCAATTAAGGTGGGGTAAATTACAGACCAACTCTTCTTCCTTTTGCCTGACTAACAGGGTTTATTTTAAAAGCAAACCACTAAACTTCAGCTGAGCCATCACCAGCCTAGCCTGTCCAAGCATTTGATAAATCTTTGTGTTGGGCAGGCACTTTTACATCATTACTTGAGGCTGGCAGCAGGCACTGAGGCTCCAGTTCCACAGAACTCCACAGGGATCCTTCAGAGCAGTTTTCTCTGGAAAATTTCTACTCAGATCAGCTCCAATCTTGCTCTAATTGAGATGGTTTGAAGTGTAGGAGCCTGGTTGTTTGGGGTCTTTCAGCAAGCACTGAAATTTTCATCTGGGTAGGTTCTGAGAAAGCAGGAACAGGTTCAGCAGTCAGGAATTTCATTAGATTAAGCTCAAAAAATAGGTCAAGAGCCCCCAGGGACACCATTGTGTTCTACAATCAGGTTTAAAAGAACAGTGAAGTCCTCAACCAAAAATTGGCAGCAAGAGGTGAGCCTTCCTTGGCAGTACAGTTTGACAAACAAGCCACAAATTCAATACATTTTCAGTAACATTCAGGCAGAAACCTGAATGCTGATTCACAAATATTCTAACTTGGCTGGCTGCAAATCATTCACTTACATTAATTCCTCCAGCTCTTCAGAAATTGATTTCCACTTTAGTGTAGCACTGAATCCCCCCAAAATCAAGACAGCACCTTGATAAAAAATCTATTAAATGTGGATGTTAATGTCAATATTCTCATTGTCAGCCCTGTATTACTGACAGTAAAGTGCAAAGCATTTTGAATTTTTTTTCAGGATGTTTGCTGGCTGGGGAGGTTTTTGTGTGTGTGACCATGGATGGGCTTTTTGGAAGGTTTGGTGCTCTCCAAGGGAAACTACAAGGGATGGAGGGACAGGACGAGGGGGAATGGCTTCCCACTGATAGAAGGCAGGGATAGGTGGGATATTGGGAAGGAATTGTTCCCTGTGAGGGTGGGGAGGCCATGGAATAGAATTCCCAGAGCAGCTGTGGCTGTCCCATCCCTGGCAGTGCTCAAGGCCGGGTTGGACGGGGCTTGGAGCAGCCTGGGACCGTGGAAGGTGTCCCTGCCATGGCAGGGGGTGGAACTTGAAGGTCCCTTCCAATCCCTGCCATTCCACAACTCTCTGATTCTATTCCATGAGCCTTCCCTCATCCTCTTTTGTCCTCCCCTCTCTCCTTTGGGTCCCTCCCTGCCACAAACCCCTCAGGACCGAAATCGCCTCACGCAGGATTTCGCACAGCACTCACCCACAAATCCCCCCTGCTCCACAGCCCAGTGCCATGATCACACCAAAACACCCACACAGGACCCAAACATGGCCCAGGATGTGCAGCTCAGCCGTGTCCATCCCTCTGGGGAGGGAAGATGGGCAGCACCCAGCCCAGGCCGGGACAGGCCGCGTCCAGGGCCTGCCCCTGCGGCGCGGCGGGAGCTCTGCTGGGATTAACCCAGCCACTTGTTTATTCCCTGGGTTAATTTCACACGCCGAGCACCAAGCTTGTGTTAATTATATGATTTACTGGGCTGCGTTTCTTTTTTTCTTTTTCATTGCATCGTAAAAAAAAAAAAAAAGGTCTTGAATAAGAACTCTTGTTCTGGTAAATTTTTGCTTGTTTGTGAACGGCCTGGAAATAGTTAACAGCAAGCACGTCCTCTGGGCCCAAAGGGACTGGAAGGCTCAGATTATTGCCTTATTTATTTTATTTTATTCCTAATTAACGTTTTATGAGCTCTGAATATGTTTACAGAAGCACATGCTGGAGAGGGCACATGGACAAACAGAATTAAGAGCCATTGGCTGCTCCACAGCATGCCCAGATTAAAATATCACTCAGCAGTCTTGTGCCTTTGCTGGGGGAAGCTGGGCAGGCCCATTTACAGCAGCAACAAGAGTTCACTTGGACAGTTTCACTTTCTAACCCAAGCCCAGTGTTTGGGAGGGAGGAAGAGCTGAAAAATAAATCCACCAAGCAGCATTTCCAGAGGGAGCTTTGGAGCTGGGGCAGTTTGCTCCCTCATCCCAGCTCCTTGTGGATTCAGTAAAATTAAATTTAATGATAAAAATGTCAGGCATTTTGCACAGCAGCTCCTGAGCGTGGTCACCTGAGATCAGAGGAAGGGGAAGATGTTCGAGCCCAGATCCCACCCAGATCTGCCCAGTGGGGCAGGGAGAGACTCCAGCCTGACCCTGCTCAGGAACAGACCTGGGTTTGTCTCTGTGCTCTGAACCTGTCCTGCTCCATGTTCCAGATTGAAATAAACATTGCCTGGGAATAACCTGGCTCGGTTTTATTCGAGTCCATGGGTAAAGCTAGGAGAATGTTCATGCTTTCCAGCTCAGGATGAACTCAGGGCCTGGATGAGCCTTTTCCAGCCCCTCTCACTCTGAGCTGCTGAGGAATTCCCACTTTTCCTCTGAGCCCTCACTGCCCTCCCACTTCTGCAGCAGCAATATTGACTCCTTTTTACAAATCACCTCTGTCTTTCCCCCAAGATTTGTTTGCTGCTCCCACTGGCAAATGCAAGAGCTCTGGGTCCTATCAACCAATTGCCCACAGAGAGTTTTATTGCCCTTTTTTTTTAGCTGCCAAGGGAAAAACTAAGGCTGTTTATCAGAGAACTGCAAATACTCAGTGCTCCAAGAAATGTTCATATGATGCCCTTGGGATAAACATTGCTTCACTTTGTTTTTAAGCTGTCCATTACTTTCCTTTGGAGAAATAAAAAGAAATATATTACTAAGAAACAGAATGATTGTACAGCATGGTTAAAATCAGAAATAATCTGGTGGTGGGGAAAAAATCCCCACATTTTTCTCCCAAAATACATTTTTAATTGGGAACAGAGCGGTACAGAGATCTAGGTGCAGATAAATTAAGTTTTCCTGCCTTCCTAGGGCACAACAGAAAGATTTTATTGTTGGCTAACATCTTTTAGTACTTTAATTATCAGAACAGAAAAGTGCTCCATTACTCCTTGCACAAAAACAAAACCCTAAGTGAATTATTCATCCATAATATCTGAATTCCAGCTGGAGAAAGTCATGAGAGGAGTTTAACTTGCCCCTGGAATGATGCTGAAATCCACGAGAGCTCCAGATCCAAATTGCTTTGGTGTCCCTGAGAAACTCAGGGATTATTTCTCAGCTCTTTAGACCTGTAGGTGTTTTCTGTCTCTCCATTCCCTTGTGAATCCCAGTTTTAGGGCCAGGCATGGCCCATGCTCCCCAAACATGAATGCATTACCACTGCTGGGTATTTCTTATTTGCATGGCTTTCCTCCCTCCGAATTCTCACGGTTTCCCGAGTCAGCACAGGAGGAAGGTGGGAATGCCCTCGTAAGCAAATTGCTGCTTCTCAGCGTTATTTTTACTGCTGAGGTGCCTTTGCTGACTCAGAGGAGCCTCATAATTCTGCCTTTTCCACTCAACCACCATCCTTCCAGCCAGAGCTCTCCCGCAGAAGGAAATTAGAGGGAAGAAAGCACCAGCAGGAGATGTATTGATTATTTATATAAAAAAGCAATGATTATTCAGATGTAAATAAATACAGGACCCTGGCCAGCCATGAGGTTCAGCCACTCTGGAGATGAAGGAGAGCTGATTCTTTAGCCAGAGGTTCATCTGCTGTGGCAGCAGCTGCACACACTAATAGCCCTTTTCATCACCACAGAATTCACAGAATCACCAGGTTGGAAGAGACCTTCAAGATCATCGAGTCCAACCCAGCCCCAAAATTTCAACTAAACCCTGGCACCCAGTGCCACATCCAGGCTTTGTTAAACACACCCAGGGATGGGGACTCCACCACCTTTCCAGGTAGAACATTCCAGAACTTTATCACCCTTTCTGTAAAAACTTTTTTCCCAATATCCAACCTGTATTTCCCTTGGTGCAGCTTGAGACTGTGTGCTCTGGTTCTGTCAAGGCTGCCTGGAGAAAGAGCCCAGCCCCAGCTGAGCACAGGCACCTTTCAGGAGCTGTAGAGAGTGATAAGGTCACCCTGAGTCTCCTTTTCTCCACAAGTTCATCAAAACCATTCATCTACTGGCCAATATTCTGCTATTTCTGCTATCACTCTAAGCAGCAAACCTGCAGGTGATGGTGGATTTCCAGACAAGGAGAGTGGGGGGAAAAGAAGAAAAAAAATCCCTTGGAACTGGTTTCTGTCAAAGGGTGAATTAGAGTGTGGCATAAACAAACAGCCCAACACGTTCTCCTTTTTACATGGGACCAGAGAATGTTTGTAAGGCTGAGTCCTGAGGGAGGCACTTGGAGTAAAAATGTCCAGACTTCCCCTGCTCCAGGTCCAGAACTGCAGGGGAATAGGGAGGGAACAAGGAGTGCTCTGAGAAAGGAATTGTGCAATAGGAAATTGCTGTTGTTCCATTTTGCACCATTTTGGGCAAATGTGCTGATGGGAGGTTTTATTTGCCTGCCTGAAGACAGTTCAGCAGATTTTTGGAGGTTTGGGTGCCTCTATAAGCATGAAAGAGGTGCTGTAGCTGTCCCAAATTTGTTTCTTTTTTTCCTTCTTCTTCTCTTCTCTTGGATTCTCAGTTTCACAAAGAATAAGTCCAGCTTTTTATAGAAAAGCAATTAAATTCCAACAAGCTTTTACCAAGTGGAAGTGAGTCCTCCTGCTTCTATCTGGGGTTGTATTCTTGAAAAAATTTCTTGTCTTGTCTGCCTTGCTTTTTGGAGATATTGGGCCAATTATCCATGAACTCCATGGATCAATCCCTATGAGCTTCCACTATCACAAATTCAAAATATAGACAAGGTGGCTTTCCCTTTGAAGAGATCTAACGTGCAAACACTCAGTTTAAGAGCTGCTCCAAACCTTTTCTCCTATTCCTGGAATTGCACCAAGCAGAGGCTCTGGGAGCCACAGTTTGTCCATGATCAGCTCCTGAGGCTGCTCAAGGAAAACCATCCCCCTTTCTTCAGGGATTAAATAGATTTCCCTGTGGTTTGTAATTGAACCTGAAATCAGGAATTCAGTCTGGAGGCAGCCTCTTACTCCTGATTTCATTTTTCACTCTGGAGTCGGGGTCTGCATGTCAAACTCCAGAGTGAAAAAAATCTGTGCAGACCCCGACTCCGGAGCTTGAAACTCCAGCAGAAAGTTCAAGGAAACATTTGGAAACGAGGATTTCTCAGTGCTTATTTGGATCCTCTTTGATCAAGGACAATGATGCTTAAAAGAGTGTTTGGATAGAGAGTTTTTAAGTGGAAATCGTAGTTGATGCTCCCACTGCTGCTTCTTAAGGGAAAAAATGCCACACAACAGGGACCTGGAGGTTTCCTGCCCTTCCCAGAGGTGGAATTTTGGGCTTTGTAATTTATTGACTTTGGTGCTTTCAGATGGAAACATTATCAGCCTCATCACCCTGGGACAGATCAAAGGCAGCAGCTCAGGCTCCTCCCCGGGGTGAAGATAAAGTGCTGCACTTGACCTGTGCCTGGAATGTGGGATGGGGTCAAAATGCAGGAAAATAACAACAACAACAACAACAACAACAACAACAACAATAATAATAATAATAATAATAATAATAATAATAATAATAATAATAGTTAGTCCTTCCCTTCCACCTCTGCCTTTGGAGGCTCCTGCACTGAACAAGGCAGGGACTTGACTTTCAGACATTTCTGCAGGTAAAACATAGCAGAAGCTGGATGAGCATTGCTTTTTTCCTTCTACAACAAAGACCTCCTTTTCTGCAGTTCAGGAAAATTCAGGAAGAGACAGACACTAAACACCTTCAATATCCTTTTAATTTGCTGCCTCCCAGACTTTTCCTTCCACCCAACAAAATGAGCATCTTTTCCCACCGCAATATTTCCTTTTTTTTTTTTTTTCCTTGAAAACTTATACTGCCTTTAAAAAAAAAGGCTGTAGGACTGAAGGGAGCTGTCTGTTCCCAGCTCAAACAGCAGTCTCCGCTGTCTGAGCAATTTTAGGAGTTTTTCCAGCCCACTGCTGCTGCCTGAGCTGGTGACCAGAGGCAGTGAGAAGCACAGCAGGCAGCTCTGGAGCAGTGGAGACACAATCCCACCTTCCCTCTCACCCTCCGCTCATCACAGAGCCCCTCCTCCAGCACTCCCTCTGCCTTTTGTTGTGATTATGAGCTCCAGGGCTCTGTTGCTCTGCAGTAAATCACTCCCAGCAGCCCCCAAAAGGAATAATTTGGGCAAGCCATGCTCCAGCTGGTGTCCTGGAGAGAGGCTGTCTACAGACACCTTGGTGGGTTGCCTCTTCTACTTCCTGAGCATGAGAAGCACTCATTTCAGCTCCTGAGCTTATTGGAGCTCCTGGGTACCTGCCTGACCTAATTTAGAACACTGAGAGCTGCACTCATTCACCTCCTCAGGAAATTTGGGCTCTCCAGGCTTGGCCAGCAGTACCTGTTTCCTCTGAATAAGCTCTGGCCAAAACAGAAATGGTCCCTTGCTGGCACTGCTGTTGTTGTTCAAGAGCCTCAGAGCTCCTGCAAAAGGGAAAAGTGTTCAGTGCTGGCCACAGTGATGCAGGAAGAATTATAATAAATGCACAATACAGGTAGCTCTGAAAGGAAAGCCCTAAAAATGTGTGGAGTTGAAAGGTGGCCTGCAAAACCTGCACCATTTTAGCACCAGCTCAGCTCCCTGCCTTCATCTCTGTGATCCCAGTGTTATCAGGAATAAAGGCAGGCAATGCCATTAGAGTTGTCATTTGTTTGCTGACAGATCCCCCAAATACATCCAGGGGAAGAGAAATGAGCAATAAACTGATTTCTGACTGCATTTTGGAACTACCTGAACCCAAATTGACCCAAGCACTTTCCACCCCCCCTGACTCTGGGCTTGAATGCACACATGAAGAACTTTTCCAGACAAAGGGTCTGTGTTATCTCAGCCTGTCTGTGCTCCCACCTGGTGGAACACAGACGTGGTCTGAGACACCAAATCAGGGCTGCAGATCTACCTGGGAAATCACCTGTGGGAAGGGAGCTCATGGCAGGCTCAGTGCTGCTGCCTGAAAGGTTTAACTGGGTTTATTTGGGTTTATCTGGGTTTTTCTGGGTTTATTTGGGTTTATTTGCTTCACAGACGCTTTCTGTGTCCAAGCCCATCTTTCTCACCAGAAAGAGGCACCGAGGAACACGATGGGAGCAGAACAAACACACCAGGCAAGCAGCTGCCAGGACCTGACTGAAGCCCTCCTCATTTGCTGTTTTGCTGAATTCTGACAAAGCCTCACCTGCCCCCCTGCAGGTTTGTGCTGCCTGGGCTGCTCAGAGGGATGGGTGGACAAGGGACAATAAATCCACTGGCCGGAGTGGAATAATTCAGGGTTACAAGCAAGAAATATCCTTTTTTGTGTGCCCTGGTCCAGAGGCCAAGCCATCCCATCCTGCAGGGCACTGCCAGCCTGGGATGGGCAGGGGCAGGAGGATTGCTGATCCCTGGGAAGGGAAGCCTTGCCCCAGCCCTTGGAACAGAGCTGATTTACTTGGATTATCTCAATCTTTTAATTACCCTGTGTTTTCCCTCTCAAAGCCATGGGTCCAGTTTATCTGGCTGTGATTCCTGGGTTATTTTCCTGATTCTTGGCAATTCAGAGCTGCAAGTCTGTGCCTCTCCTGCAGGACAAGGAGAGGTGAACTTTGTGTCTTGGCTGCTGCCAGGGCCATTATGGAGAATTGGAGGTGATTCATTACTTAAAGACTTCTGGGCCCATTCCCCAAACTTGGAAGGAATTCTGGGCACTCTGCCTGCTCTACCCAAATTTGTGGTGGTTTCCCAGAATGCAAAATTGAGCACAAGGCACATCAGGGTGTGCTCTGAGAGGATAAGTGAGTTGGAAGGCAAAGATTCTTTTTTGTCTCCTAATTCCTTTGTCTGGTATTTCTTGACAAGGTAACCCAGCGCTGGAAATAAATTGAATTTACTGCAGCCTCACATAGGAGTGGAATTGTTTTATTCATGTGCTGTTTGTGGCCTTAAAGAACCTTTTTGCTTTCATGGATTTGTATAAAAATTCCTGGCTGGAATGGTGTCAGAGATGAACAGGATTTACTGCTGCTGCTCTTGTGGTCAGAACTAATTACCAGCTGCATTCTCTCAGATCTTAACTGTGCCTCTGGATGAAGACATTCAGACAGAAATTTTGTTCATTTGGTTGGCTTGGGGTTCCCATCTTCAAGGTGGAAAATGAAAATTAACCTCCAGCAGAGAAAAAAGCCTTGGAGAAAGTAAAATTTGTTTTCATAGAGAGACACACTGCTGAAAAGCCAGCAGCTTGTGGAACTGTTGTAGATAAGGAAATTTTGTTGGTGGCAGTGACAGAGATGGGCTGAGAAGGGCAGGTTTGGAGAAAATAAAATTGGAATTAACTTGGAGAAGAGCATTTGCTGACCTGAGCCACTGAGATACTAAATGACTTGAGATTTTAGCACATTTCTAGTTGTGAATTGTCAACTTGCTCATTTAAAAGCAGGCTGGACAGAAAAAGTTCTATTTCCCCTTAATTCATAAATGACAGCAGCTCCTCAGTCCATTAATGGACGTGCCTGGACAAAAACTTCCTGGGATGACGCAGGAATTATGAACTCCAGATGATTTTGTCAGGTATTTTTTGGCCATTTGGAATGGTCCACAGGAGAGGAGAGGAATGTTTTAGCACTCATGTCACACTCAGCACCAGTCAAACACAAGTGGCAAAGTCCAACCTCCCTGGGGGCAAAGCTACAAGCAGATCTGAGATTTCTGGGATGATTTTTCTGCATTTTGAAGTGACTTTTGTTTAACATCACATCATTTTTATCTTGCTTCACTTCAAAACCAATCCACTGATCCTTTAAAATTCTGCTCTTCCACCATCAATTTCCTGCTGCATCTGAATTCCTCACAGCTCCCAGGGACACTGGGGATATTCCTGTCTTGGATGTGATCAGGTGTGCATAGTTTTAAAAGCCATTTCAAAGCCATGACTTGTGCTGGGGAAAATTTACCTTTTTCCCTTTATAATCAGTGCTTGCATTTGGGAAGCTCCCTTTTAATCTCATATCCCAAGCAGGAGATTCTTGGAGTTGTGCTAATTGCCAGTGGCAGCATCAAACAGAAAAGGCATTTTAAAAAATTAATATATATCTATATATTTATAAGAGATAAATTTTATTATTTGTAATAATGTCATTATTTTAAATAATTTATTAATATTTCTAATAAATAAATTTTAAAATGTTAAAAATTTATATTTAATGTATTTTTTAAGATACATATTTATTTATCAGTTTTAGGATGGAGAATGGCATTTTGCTATGAGAGTAATGTTATTCCTTCAGTCAGGGAAAAGCTCTCAGCCTGTACAAAACCTCTGAATTTTAATCAATTTTTAGAAGAAAAGAGATCCTCTAATGCAGGAAGTTCTCCTACAATATTAAGGGAAAGAGCAGGTATTGGTCTTCAGAGGAGATTTGTGTTCTTTGGGAAAGTGGAATTTAAGTCAGAAAACATTTGTACCTTCACTGTTTGGTGCAATGAAAGTAAGATTTTTTCCTTTCTCACAAGGAGGGATCTGAGTTTTATCAGACTCTGTGCTCTGGGTGCTTTCATTTCCATTCTTCTCAAATTTAAGCAGGATTTTCCATGAGGGAACTCTCCTGCTCCATGAGCTGCCTGGGATGATAGGGATGGGAAGTTTCTCCTCAATATCAGGAGAATAAATTTTCATGTCTGAATTTCTAGACGGAGCTTCAAATGTCTTCTCATCTCTGTATTCACTTAAAAGCACAAACTTCCAGTGAAACACCTCCCACTCATTCACAAACCAGCTGAAAATTACAATTTAACAGGGAAATGTCAAGACTAAGCTGAACTTTCCTTGAAAAAAAGCCCATTTGGAAAGGTTTGCTGAAAACCTAATGTTCCAAAGGGATTCTGAAGGAGCTGAGATCTGAATCTCAGACACAGGACACAGACAAGGATCATCTCAAAGGAAACTGGTGGCTTTTTTGGGTTCTCTGCTGGAGAACCTGTTTGGAACTGGCCAGATGAAGTTTATAACTATGAGTACCCTGTTTTCATTTAATATTTGGCCTTTTTCTCCAGATACTGGGATGAGACATCACTGCAGAGTAATGCAAAACAGTTAAACTAACAAGTGCAAAAGCCACTGATATTTTATATGAAAAACAAGGACATATTTCTCTCTTTTTTCCTTTTCTTTATCTTTCTCCTTTTGCATTTTTCTTTCCATTTTCTTTCTTTTTCTTTCTCATTCTCTTCCTTCCTTCCTTCCTTCCTTCCTTCCTTCCTTCCTTCCTTCCTTCCTTCCTTCCTTCCTTCCTTCCTTCCTTCCTTCCTTCCTTCCTTCCTTCCTTCCTTCCTTCCTTCCTTCCTTCCTTCTCTCTTTTTCTCTTTCTCTTTTTCTCTCTTTCTCCCTTTCCTTTCTTCCTCAGAAACTTGACATTTCAGTCACAGCAATAAAAAAATCAGAGCAAAAGGCACCACAATGCATCGACAGCTCTGGAAAGAAAAAAAAAAAAAAAAAACAAAACACTTTCTAAGTCTCGGGGACAGCTTTCACTGTAAATAAAAATAAAAAAGAGCAGAAATTAATGTTTGTGGTCAGTCCCCAGCATCCACACTCTCTGATGCAAAGCAATTGCATTTTTACCTGAAATCTGTGACAGATAGCTGAGGCACTAATGTTTTTCTCTGGTAATAAGCTGGATATGGAACAGAGCTCCTTTAGAATATGTACGGTAAAGTGGAAATGCATGCTTTGGTGACTGCTAGAAAGCAGGCCAAAGATATGTCAAGTCCAATTAATGTCAATAAGGAACATCTGTATTTAGGCACCCAAGTTACTTAATGCAAACATTTCATAATTATATACTATAGCACACATGGAGCATTATGAGATGTGGTGTCCCAGTGTGAATAATATTCACATTTTTCAGATCAGTCAGCAGTCTTGGTCTGGCTTTGGCTCAGCTTGCAGTCTCCCTGTAAGAGCATTTCTTTATAATATTGAATTAAGTACAATCCACATTTTTTCTCTTATCTGTGAAATCTTGTGGTTGTGGCTTGACTGTTTTTATAAAATGAAAGATCCAAGTGCATGTAAAGCTGGGGGTTTGGGGGCTTTTTTTTTTTTTTTATTCCTGAGACATCTGGGTTTTTTCTTATATCCCTGAAGTCTGGAAGGAAAGGTTCAAGTGGATGAAGCAGAGCATGAAAGGCTCAATGTCTAAAAGGATTCTTCATCTCCCAGGCAAAAAACCAACAAAGGAGCAGAACAACAGCAGGAACCTTTTCCCCCACCTGAATCAGTGTGAAAAACACCTTAGCTCAGGTAGAGGTTGGAGGAGATACCAGCATTTCCAGTCTGTGAATCTCAAAACTTCCTAAATACTTGTAAATTCAAAACCAGCCGTGCAGCAGTTGTTTAAACAAATGGGGCAGCCACTGTGACTCTGCTGCCACCCACACGTGGCTCTGCACTCCAGGATGGGCTCCTGGAGCTGGGGGAGGCTGCTCAGTGGGCTCTGGAGATGGCAGTTTGGGGTTTTAATCCCCAGTTTAGAGGAGCTGATAAGAAAAGATGGAAAATCCATCTGGTGCTTGATGGGAAACACATCCCAGGCAGCAGAGTGCTCTCCTTGTGGGGAGGGGCTTCTGCCAGGAGCTCCCTGGAGCCCCCCAGGTCCCAGGGGACAAAAAAGGCTGCAGATGCTGAGGTAGGAGCTGGTCTGAGCCCCCCAAAACTCCCTTAGACAAGGGGCAGGGAAAAGCTGCTGGAGATGTCATGGTAGATAACTGGGCAGCCTCACCTGATCCAGCAAGTGGAGAAAAATCCAGTCCAGGAAGAAGCAGGTGTCAAAATGGGCTTGGAGAAAATGGAGTATCAGCCACTGGGTTCAGTTCTGCCCAAGGATCAGCCACCAATCCTTGAGTCTCCTTCACCCAAAAATCCTGGCAGCCTTTCCCAGCCCCACCTGCCAAGAGGAGCTCTGCTCTGAGCCAAGCTCCCACACTGTTTTTAGCAAACTGCCACTGCCACCCCACCTATTTCAAGAGACATCCAAGCCTGAATACCCACTTCCCACTCTGGATGTGTTGTGTCTTGTCTGTTTTTTTTTTTTCCCCTCTTCCCTTGTGCCTTTGGAATACAATCACTTCAGGGCAGGCTCTACTCATCTCTTTGGCACCTGACCTGTTCTTCCTCGTGTAGTCACTGCTCAGAGCTCCTCTGTGAACTTCACTGGGATCATGCCTTGCCCTCCTGTGATTAACAGTGCTCCAATCAATCACCTTGGCTTGTGTTCAGGAGAGAGGAATGCACAGTCACCTCAAAATTCAGCCAAGTACTTTAAAACATCTAAAAGAGGCCAGGTCCTCATAGGATCAGAAGTTCTGGATGTTGGGTTTTTTACCAAGGTTATTTGTTACCAGTTTAGTCCTGGCAATTAAAAGTTTGGGGCAGGGATAATTATTCATCACTTAGGGTTGAAAGAGGGTCTGAGCAGACCATGGTGCAGAGCTCAAAGCAAGGCCTTAATGCAAATGTTGCTGCTTCAGTTTCTTGATATAATTAACTGTGGTGGCAAATTTTGCTAATTGAGAAGAATTCTGCATGATTCAAAGCAGAAATAAAAGGAAGTAGAGAGGAAGAAGGAGGAAGAGGAGAGGGCACTCTCCCAGCCTGACTGGACATGGACTGGTGGGGCAATGGAAGACCTAAACACCATCAGAAGGCAGCCAGGAAGAGCTTTTCCAAGTCTTGCCTAAGGAATCTGTTCTAAAATCTTATTAATGACTAATGGGATTCCTGTATCTTCCTCCCACGCGCTGCTCTGAACCTACAAATAACAGGATTTGTGTGCCTGCCCTCCTACACACCTCCAACCCTCCAAGAAAGGCTTTGGGAAGAAAACAAACTTCAACGTGTGCACGTTCTCATTATGAGCAGGCAGGAGGAGGGCTCCCATCCCAGCTGGCTGAGATCCAGGGATCCCAGGGATGGAGAGGGTGGAAGTGGGCCTGCAGCCAGAAGAACTTGAGAGATTTCTGACAAGTCTGAAGGGAAGAGTGATGGCAGGAAAGGAGCTGCACATCCTTGAGTGCCTGTGAGTGGGAGTGCAGGACAGTGGTGTGGCTGAGGCAGGAAGGACAGGGAGCTCTGGAGCCCTGGGACTGCTGAGAGAGATTTCCAGCCAGACCTGGGTGAGATTCACTGCAGGGCAGGTGAGGGGAGGAAAAGGGGTGAGGAGAGCACTCCCCAAAGCTCAGATCCCATGGGTGGTCTCTCCCCAAACTTGGACAGAGAGGATCCCTTTTTCCTCAGACATCCCTCGTGCAGCTCCATCCAGGGCAGCACTGGGCCAGGGTGGGTGCCCCATTCCCACTGATTTCCTTATTAAACATGGGGGCAGAGCCCCACGGGCTGTCCTGGGTATCTCAGCACATCAGGCACAGCTCCACGGGGTGCCAGGACTTGTTTTGCCATCTGATAGCAACGGGGAGGGTGACTGGGAATGCACTGCAGTGCTTTGAGATCCTCTGCAAACAAATCACCTGCACCAAAAAAACCCAACAACAAACAGTCCCAAACCTGCCTGTGTCCAGGTTCTCTGCTCAGATGGAACTTGTCTTGCTCACTTCCTATAAAACTGTTTTCAGCTTTCTACCAATGTGTTTTTTTAATATCACTGTTGTTATTTTTTATTTCTTTTTGGTAGCTATTAAAATACCCAAATAGCTTTTAAAAGTTTCTCCGGGGACTTGCCCTTCCAACTCATTTATCTTAATTTTGAAGATGGAGACAAACTTCTTATTTATGTTTCAAAGATGACATGACATCAAAGAGTTTGAATATTAAATGCCTTAATTGCAGATGAAGGCTGATAAAACGAGATCACCTCTGGAGTTTTATTAAACAGGAATCGCAACAACATTCACAGAGATTTAGGACTACACCAACCTAACCCCAAGTAGCAAAAGATTATTTTTGGAGAGGGAGAATAACATTTTTCTCACTTGTATAACTCCAGTGTACAACTGCAAATTGCAACCTACAAAACCAACACTCTGAAATTATCCATCACACACTGACCATGTTTTCTTGCTGGGCTCTGAGTGGGTTTGTGAGTTTAGGAAGATTTTTGCCACCACCAGAATGTCACAGGCAGAATTCAGAGATGTATTTCCCCAAGGGGTCCCACTTTTCCTGGGGCAGGTTAAAAACAAGGCTTTATCTGCTTTTCTCTGACCTTTATTTTACCCTCACTCAGTGGCTGCCACGAGTGCTTGGAGTTTGACAGAATTTTATCTGCTGGAATGGCAGGGGGACACCAGAGGAAAAACTGGTGCCAGCTCCTGGGACTGCAAACACTGATTTTCAGTGGAGGGAACACCACTAGGGAACTTATCACAAAACCTCAGTGGTTTTCCTTGGTTGTGTGGGAGTCCTTAAATCAGCTGGGGAATTGTTCCTCGCTTAGGACAAAATTTCTGTCAGGAGAGGACTGAGGGGAATCATGTTTGTGGTGGGGGGTTTGGGTTTTCTAAACCCCAGAAGATGACAAGCACCCACGAGTAATTAGCAGAGTTCCTCAATATTCACATTACACTGGATTCACCATGTGGGGCTTTGGTTTGTCCAGTCCTGAGCAGGGTATGAACCCAGCAGGTTAAAGGAGTCTCCTCAGGGCAGCCAGTCTGGGTGTTTAAGAGGCTTTGATTATGTGCAAATCACTCTTTTACAGCAAAAGCACTTCCAAAAGCTCCCAGAGTCATTTCCACCCCAACCCAGAGATTTCCAAGGATCCCGTCCAAAACTCGGCAGGATCAAGCTTTGTACCTGCCCTTCCTGGTGCAAGGTAAGTTATAATTGTAGCCCTTTCAACTTAATGAAGTTTTGGCAGGGAGAGTTTAGAACAGTCTCATTTTCCAGTGAGTTCAGCCTCAGGTGTGCCCAGGTCTGTCAGGGGATGGGAGAGCAAACGTCCCCCAGCACGTGCACAGCTCTCAGGCACACAAACCCATGACAAAGGAAACCTTCAAAGACCACAAAGGATCTTCACCAAGACCTCACAAAGGCAAGAGGTCTTGAACCAAAAAATAAAAGTCACTTTTCCTGTTTTCTCATTATTTGGGTTGTCCTTTTTGCAGCTGGTACCCCAAGGACTGAGCTCTGAGCTGCTCTGATGGGGTGACCCAGGTGGAGCTGGAGGATGTCCAGGGAAGGGAATGGGGCTGGGGAAGGATTTGGGGCAGCTGAGGGAGCCTGGGGGGCTCAGCATGGAGAAAAGGAGGCTCAGGGGGACCTTCTGGCCCTGCACAAGTCCCTGACAGGAGGGGACAGCTGGGTAGCGTCACAAGTAAAAAGTGACAGGACACACAGCCTCAGGCTGTGTCAGGGGAGGTTTAGATGGGATTTCACCAACAATTCCTTCATGGAAATGGTTGTCAAGCTCTGCCATGGCTGCCCAGGGAAGTGGTGGAGTTGCCACCACTGCAGGGATCAGAAGCTGAGCCCTTGTGGCACTCAGAGTTCAGGGGTGGGGTTGGCAGTGCTGGGTTACAGGTTGGACTTTGATGGTCTTGAGGGGTTTTTTTCTGCCTAAATGATTCCATATTTCTGTGATTCTGGAGAAGGTTTTAAGGCACAGAGCCCCAGATTACAGAGGCAGTAATAGATGGCTTGAACAGCCCAATTGTCATCAGCATTTCAAGATTTGAAGATCCTCATTTTGTTTTCTGTGCTTTTGGCCGAGGTCAGAAGCTGAAGTTTCACTGACCTTTCCCGATGCCTGAGTGTGAAACCCCTGCTCTGTTAGCATTGGCCCAGAAAAGCCAAACCACTGAGGATGTTTTTCCTGTGCTCACTCTCTTATTCTGCACTTCACACAGTACAAGAGCATTTCAGCAAGGAACCTGGATGTAAGGCTTAGTTTTAACTTGCTGGTGACTAATTTTAACCACATTTGATGATAACAATTACTTTCAGCACATATTATCCCATCTTTATGAGCTTAATGAGTTGCTATCCATTCCTTCTATTTTAAGATAGCTATGAAGTCACCTTGCATTGATATTTATTTTTTTTCTTCAAAACCCAGAGATGTTTGGGAAGATTCATCATGATTGAATCCCCAAGTGAGCAGCTCTGGGAATGCTGGGTGAGTTATACCAAAAACAACACCCAGAGATGACAACCACCAGGGTGTTTTCCTTCTGGGAAGAACCCAGCTTTCCACTGGAACTTTTTCTCCATATAGAGCAGAATATTTGAGTAGGGCTGGATGGTGCAAAACCCTTCCAATCTGCCTGGGCACAGCCATGAAAACACTCAGGGATCTTCCTTCCAAAAAATAAGCCAAGTCCTGGCTGGCTCAGCAGCAATCCTGACCCTTTTCTTTCTCTTCTTGCCACAGGGTTTATTGTCCTGCATGTTTGAGAATTCCTTTGTCCTTCCATGGTGAAGGAGATGAGGACCACAGGGAGTGGTGCTGCCCTGTCCAGGGGAGCCCGAGCTGGTGCCAGCTCCCTCTCTGCCGTGCCTGCAGCTGTGGCATCTCCAGGGACAGGCAGTGGCAGGTCCCAGGAATGTCCAGCCCCGCTGCCCCTGGCACATCCCACCTCCCTGCCTGTGCTGCACTAAATGGCTCCAGCCTGAGTAATCCCGTTCCAATTGCAATTTGCATAATTGCCTCCTGCTTTCAGATCTCCTGCAGTTCCTTTTAGGTTAAGTCTTGTTGTCTCCTTATCCAAGGGGGTTGTTTAATGCTGCAACTTGCTTGAAAAAGCAACATCTCCCCCCAACCAAGCCAGCTGCACTTCCAAGGGTGGGGACACGTGTGCCAGTAGACTTGAAAACTGAGGTGTTTTGGAAAGAAAGGACTACAGGCTTGCTGTCAACATGCACAGCAATAAATCAGGGCCAACATCTCCTGCCCAGAGCTCCCAGTGCTAGTCAGGGGTGCCAGTGTTCCTTGGGGAGCTCTGATTTTGCTGTCTTTGTAATTGGTTGCTGTCACAGCCTGGATTTCAGTCCAGCAGGAGCTCAGGGAGCCTGGATTTTGTGCCAGAAATCTGAGGGATGACACCCAAGGTGTGATCACACCCCTGGGCACTGCCAGCCTGGCCATGAGGTCAGAGCTGAGCAGGGAGCAGGAAAAGAGGTGGAGGTGAGCTGATCCAGCACCTCCAGTGCCCACTGGCACCCCTAAAATTCCATTTGGGATCCATTTCAGGGCACTTCTGACTGCACCTCAGGGCTCTCCCTGACCCAAGCAGGTTCCTTGGTGATGGGGATGGAATCCTCCTCCTGCCTGCTGAGCTGGCATCAGAGGGATCTGATTTTCAGCTGGCAGTAGCTGAGGGCACAGGGCTGAAGCAGCCTGGACAGAAACTCTCCCTGAGTGGGGGAATGTCACCTCTCTGTGCTGGCATTTGCAAAGCAAACCCTGCACAAGGAATGGGGTGGCAGAGAAAAGGTGCTGCCGTGGATGCAGGAAATTATCCTGAGCCTTTCCTGTCCCTGGAGAGGTTTGCAGCAAGGCAGGAGCTTCACCTTCACCAGCTGATGGTCAAATCTGCTCCAAGAGCAGCACAAGCAAAGGCACATTTGGCTTGGGAAACCTCACAGGAGACAAATCCATGAATATAATGAACTTTAAAATGACTTTTAAATGCCTTTAAAAATGCCTTTAAAAATGACTTTAAAATGCCTTTCCTTTACAGAAAACAACAACAACACAAAAGATGCCTGTGAGGATAAAACAATGAGTTTTGTGGAGTTTTTATGCCAGTGCTCAGTTCTCATCTACCTTGCACTCCACCTGGTTGTGCTGTTGACCACGAAGGCCCTGTGAGGTTATCTGGAAAACAGGAAATAGCTTGTGACTAATTCCCTCTCCATGTGCTGTGAGTCAGAAATCTTGGAGACAAGGAAAAAAAGAATAGGGGGGAAAAAAAGAGCAGGCAAAAAAAAAGAGTTTCCTGGGCCAGAGAAAGGAAAAAAGGAAGTGATTTTTCCCTTTAGAGCCTTGTGTGAGAGTGCTCAGTGTCAAAGGCAGGTGTCCTATGGCTGGCACAAGAAGCCACAAATGACATTCTGAGCTGTATGATTGCTTCTGGTTCAGCTAATTTGACTAATTAATACATAAATACCACCTCAACATGTTGATTTCACCCTGCTTCAAAACATGCTGCTGGGGCAGGAGGGTTTGTGCCAGGCTTTATTTACCCAAGATCTGTCCAGGAGGCAAAAAAAGAAAAGAAAAAATAGAGAAGAAATAAGCTCTCTTTCAAGTCTTGCTTGTTCAAGTTTTGATTCAAATTTAAGTTTGTCTTCTCCAGACTTGCAATTCTCTTTTTTTTAATTTTCCTTTTTTTACAAGAATTGTTACAAGAGCATTTTGTTTCTATTTTCCATGAGGGGAGACTCATCAGTTCCCTTTCTCTGGTCTCCCACTCTGATTTTTTACCCATCTATCTGAATTATAAGTCAAACTCAGTAACATTTTTGAGGGAGAGACACAGCCCTTAACTTTGTGAACAGGGAAAATAGTGTGCTGCAGTTGTGGTCCATAAAGGACAAACCCCCTGTTTTACAAAATAATCCCCCAATACCTCAGCTGCCACTTGGCACTACTGAAATCCCTCCTCAACAAGATTTTCATCCCTGTTTGCAGTTCTGTCATCTGCTGGATCTCCCAAGGGAGATGCAGGAGTTGTTTATGAGCAGAGTCCAGTGGCATTTCTGTGCTGCTGAAATCTCCTGCCCCTCAACCCCCCAGGCTGAGGAGGGGCTCCCTGCCCAGGTCTCCCAGGTTCCTTTCACAGCTCTGCCAAGGATGTGGTGTAACTTAAATTAAAGCAATTAACTTTTCAGTGCCTCAGCAGTGCAGGGCTTACATTTCCTGGGGAGGGGGAGTTGAAGGCTCCTCTGCAGCTTTGTAAAGTGCTTTAAAACACCGAGGCAGAGGCAGCAGAGAAATGCAGAGAGCTCTGGCTTTTTGTGATCTCAGAGGCAGCAGAGAAATGCAGAGAGCTCTGGCTTTTTGTGATCTCAGAGGCAGCAAGTCACTCTGTGGGGTGGAAAGAGACATTTGACATTTGGGCTGAGAGCAGAGCTGTGCTGGCAGGGTCCTGATTCTCCAAATGGATGCAGAACACAAAACCCTTCCGTGGAAAGGCCAAGGATGATCCCAGAACAACGGGATGGATACAGCCTTTCCCCTTGGGAAAGCACCAGTGCTCCCTAAATGCAGAATTCTCTGCCATGGTCTCAGTCCCTGATTCCTCTCCCACTGCAGGAAGGGTTTGGGACATCACCAATGAAACATCACAAGATTTGACATCCCCAGGCTGGCAGCAGAGGAAGGAGGACTCAGGCCATGCTCTGGCTGCAAGGGATTGCAGAAGGGCAGAGGGAGGGACAGAAGGGGCACACTGCAAACCCTGAACAGCACCAGGGCTGGAATTAAAGCTCATTTCCCTGATTCCAGCAGCCTTTTCAGCAGGCAGACATCCCTGCTTCCATATGGCTGTCTTGAGAGCAACTGGAATTGCTGCACACACAAGAACTTGGGACTGGGAAGAGTTAATTACCTTTGTGCTTGCACAAATGAAATGCCTGGGGTTTAACTGAGTCCAATAGATCCAAATTTCATAGTTCCTGAAATAAATTTGGGTTTCTATTTGACAGAGGCTTTGCCTGCTGGGTGATTTTTGGAGTGACAGGGTCAGTGCTGCTCAGGTACTTGGGATGTTGTTGAGTAAAGAGCTACAGCTCTGTCACTGACTTGGGAGACAAAACTGGCTGCTGCTGCAGGCTGGACCTGAGTGCCATCAGCCACCACAGAAAAAGGGGTTTGGAACCCCCCTCACTGCTGGAGAGTGAATCAAATCTCATGCACCAGAAGTATTAATTGTTAATATTAATTAAGATTAGGCTTAGTGCCTGACCATGGCACCCATCCCATGGGACTGTTCTTATCCCTGGAGAACTGAACTGCCACTTTTCCTGAGGGAGCTCCATCAGCAGGGCATGGCCAGAGCTATCCCCAGCTCCTGCCAGGAGTGGGTGAAGGAATGGGACAGCTCAGGAAAGGTCATTTCCTGTCCCCTGGTGATCCTGGGGGACAGTCCCATGTGTGTCTCCATTTTCCCTGTGTCTTGGTGAGCCCTTGGTGCAATGCCACAGCTCCTGATCTCACTGCAGCTCCCTTCTGGCATGCAGGGAATGCCAGGAAGAGACCAGAGCTCACCTTCTCACTAGCCAGGGAATGACTCATGCTCACAGAGAGAACTGGATTTATCTGGGTGCTTATGGAATCTCACTGCACCATCAAAACAGAAATGAGAGGTCTGATCCACCTCCCCCACTGCAAGTCATCATAAGCCTATTGAGATCAATTAAGTTAAATATATGAAATTAAGATGAGGCCTGAAGTCAGGAATCTGAGCTACTTAGACCTAAACCACTGCAAGGCTTTTCTATATAGGAGATTTTCCAACTCCTGAAAACTACAGGCTCCTTATCATTGCTGTCAAGGAGCAACTCAGGCAGAATAAATCTTGAAAAAGTTCCTGCTTATCATAAAGCTCTCTGCACTGCTTCTGTGGTGGGTGAAAGGCCTGAGATTGAATATCCTCAGGGCAAAAAGCAGATCCTTTATGGAAAAATATCAATAAGAGTACAAAAATCTATTTTAAGGGGTATACTTCACACACTTTACAGCACTGTAAGAAATTAATACTGAATTACTATAGATGGAATGATTTGGAAATTTTATTTTGCCACTTGTGCTTTTTTACCTTTAGGAGCATGCTCAGGGTCAGAGATGCTCCAGCCACACACAGGCTGAAACACAAGCCCCCCTGGAGTCAGTGGGAACTTTGCCACTGGAAGTCCAGAGTTTTAGGAAGCCAACTGAGCAGAAAACCCCAGATCTAAATGGCTCAACGTATTCAGCTCTGTCAGAATGTTCAGCACTGGCCCTGCTTGGAAAATGCTTTATTGTGCCATGGAAATTTATAAGGAGAAAAGGGGTGGGAGGGGAGAGGTTTGTTGTTGCCAGCTCAGTCCTTGATGGAAATCCTCCCTGGGGAGGGGAGAGGGCAGACCCATGGACCCGGCAGAGTCAGCCACAGAAATTCGGTCCCACAGAGTGAGACTTGCAGAAATTTCCTCAAATAAGATTCCAGCAGTCACCTTCCAGGAGTTTAACTCATGGGCAGGCTGGTACATCCCAGGGCTCTGCTGAATTCAGTAACGTGGGAAGAAAGTTGCTTTTCTGGGCAAATAAAACCGTGAGGTTGTGTCCTGGGTTTGCAGGGCAATGGGAAGCTCGAGATGGGCTGGGAAAGGCAGAGGAAACTCCAAGAAGAGGGAGGAAAAAGGAAAAAAGAACAGTCAGGAACAGAGCCATGGTTAGACACTGAGAAAAAAGTGGAAAGATAAAACCAAGTAATGGTGGAGCAGCACGTGGGGAGCTCAGGAAATAAAGCAAGACTGTGCAAGAGACACACGATCCTAAAATGGGCATTCTGGAGGGGAGTGGAAAAAGAATGGAAGGTTTTAATGTACAGCAAAAATACTTTCTGCATGCAAGCAACAGTTTTCATTAGAGAAACTGCCAGGGCCTGGGCCAGGAAGAGAAAAGGAAGGAAGAGCATAAAGACAGTTGAAAACAGCAAAAAAACCCCAACCCCAGCACTGAGGGAAGAGGAGGAGGCTCAGGAGATGAGGTGTTTAGCAAGGATGAACGCAAACGAGCACACACAGGGGATACTTCAGAATCAAGTGGAAAATGCTCCACATGCCTTTCTGTCAAAATCCCACATATTCCTGGAGAAAACTGAGCACCACCAAACCTGACCAGCTGCAGTTTTATAAAGCACTCTCTCCCCATTGCTCAGGGTGGGACAGGCTCCCCATTTGCCTCACTTTGAGCTGGCAGGCCAAGGGAGAATGGGAAAAGCAGAGTTTCCTTTTGGCCCAGTTTTCCTTGAAGCCTGGGAGCTGAATTCCACTCCTGACTTTGAATCATTGAGACTTGCTGTTGGAGCACAGTCAAGTCACATCCCTCACCTCCCTGTGATTCAAGAAGCCTGGCTTTTAAGGGAAAAAATATGCAGAAAGAGCCCGTAAAGGCAGGCTCTTGATCCAAGAAGAGTTGGGGTGGATTAAGAGATTAAAAGTGTGAAAGTCTGTGAAGATAAAATTCACAAAAGGAGGAATGCAGTGCAGCACCTCTAGTCAGATGGAGCTTTGTCCATTTTCCTGGGCTTTTGGAGATATTTCCACTGCCTCACAAGAGGCTCTGGTTCCAAAGCAGGCTGTGGGAATGGTGTGTGAGGATGTGTGAATGCCAGCCTGGAACCAGCTAATTACCTAAATGGGGCTGGTGTCTGATGGCAGCAGGGAGAAGCTTCTCCCACCTTGTAAATTCTTTGCATAATAGAGGAAATAAACCCCATTGTTTTTATGAACTCATAATGAAGCGATGTAAATGAGATTCCAACAGGTTCATTCTGCCCAGGTGGTTGGTGCAGCTGGCCTGATCCTGACCTGCCAGGGGACTTGGAGCAGGATGTGTCACTGCCTGCCTCAGTTTCTCCATCTGCACAACAGGGACAGCGCCTTCACCCTGCTCACGACAGGCCCTGCAAGCGTTCCCTAACTGGTGTTTGCAACCCTTTGAGTGCCTTGGATGGAAGGTGTTAGAGGAGGCACGAATCACTCTTAGGCACACGTCACTTTTTCATGGATTTTTGGGAAGGTTTTGTCATGCTGGGCACTGGGTGGCACCTCCGTGGTGTCCTTCAACTCAGATCCTCACAGTGCCTATCAAGCAACCCTTCCAACCCTTCTCTCTCGAGGGACAGAAGATCCCTGTGCATTTTTCTGTGCCTTTATTTAATGAAGCAATTATGCCTGCTAACGACATTCTTCGAGAAACATCCTATCTAAAGTTTCCCACCATTCTTGCACTGGTAGCTTTCCCCCTTCCCTCCTCCTTTCCCTTATTAATTTATGAAGCAGCTAATTATGATCCCTGCAGGCTAAATAACTGTGCAGTTAGAGATGCACTAGATGAGTGGGTATGGCAAGGCAGCGCAGAGCATTTTTCTCTTCGCCTATTACATGTATTGTTTTAGGTAATTAACATCCACTTTGTAGTGGCAACACAGACGCCTTGCTGTCTGTACAGCTTCTTGGCTCAGCTCCTTGCAAATACTCCCTGGTACACTCCTTGCAAAACCATGTGAAGTGTTATATAATGCTCTAGGTTGAAAGGCAATTGTGTACATCCAGGTTATTAAACGGATCTGGATGCGTGTGCAAAGCCAACCTTTCAGGCCTCAGCCGAGGTGCCTTCAGCTTAGGATCAGTTCAAATCACTAAAAGCAGCCCAGGGAGACTTTCTCCCTTCCTTCTTTGCCTGTGCCTCCGGAAGTTCCCAGTTTATCTCTGTAAAGACCTAGGAGAAAGCTGATGTTCCAGGTCAATCCTCAGCATTTTGGATATTGTCTGTGTGCTCAGCACTGGACAGTCAAAACCCCAGAGATTGTCCTCATCTGATAGATGCTCCTCTCCCCTGAAAAAGGAACCAACACAGAGACTGGGCTCAACCTGGAGATTCAGCTCAGTCTTCTTGTTCCTGCTGCTTCCTAAGCCTGGTTCAGTGTGTTTGTGGGAAAGCTTTGGAAAAGGAGAGTGGAGGGATTAGCAGGGAGGGAAGGGAAAGCCATGCAGCCTACATGAGGCAAGGTCAAAAATGTGCTAAGCTGTAAAGGGGTTTAATTGCCACGCAAGGTCAGGGCAAAGACAGCCCTGGGAGCTTTAAGATGTCCACTTTTCCTGTTGCCAAGGAACACTCAGGTACATTGGAGTAAACAATGTTTGGGGCAGGAAAAATTTATGGACGACTGCTGAATGAGATTGTTGTTTTTATCGATGGGGTCTGCATGCCTCTTGCACCCGCAGGCTTTTCACACTCCACTGTCTGAGAAAATTGGTGCTCTCCAAGCTGAGTGAATGCCCAGAAGTGCAACCAAACGCCAGGGTGAAGGAAGGCTCTCCTGGTGCTTTGTGTTGGTACAAACCCCTGGTTTTGGCTCTGCAGGGAAAGCAGCTCCCCTCCGTTTAAACTCCCCTTTGAGAGGGTGGCATGAGATGAAGGGCAGAGACCAAAACTCAGGCCCAGAATTACTTTAATGAAAACAGCAAACCTGGTCATCTTTGCCTTCCCTCTGCCTACCAATCAATGGTGTGTGTCAGCCTGGTTGCTGGTGGAGGATCAGATAGGGCTGTCTGAGTGTGGGCTGGTGCTTTGCAAGTTTAATTGCACAACTCTGCCCCCAGCTCCGGAGCTGCTGACCTGCAGGGCCAGCCAGTCCCAGTGTGGGATGGCCACAGGGCCAGCTGGACCCGCAGGGGTGGAGGGACAGACCCCAGTGAGTCAGGGCAGGATGTCAGCCCCACTCCCTGGGACTTCCCTACCTGGGGCTTCCCTGGAGCTCTGATCCTTCCAGACTCGCTCGACACCTTCCTCCCCACCTTGTCACCTGTGCATGAACCTTCTGTTTGGATTCAGATGGAAAAAAGGCTCATCAGCATTTTGTGGGTATCATCTGCTGCTCTTCCTCGTGAGATAGAAATCCATCCCCTCCCAAGAGATGGGGAATTATTAATTGCTGCTGTAAATCAGCAGAGTGTGCTGTGAGCCAGCAGTGACAGATCTCTTGGGGAGCAGCTATGCAAACAAGATGGCTGATAAACACACAGGAAGGAATAGATGGGAAGCTCTGTGGAATGGAAAAAGAGGAATAATGGAGTTTTTTTAAAAGAAAAACAGTATTTAATGGGCAATTTCAAAATGAGGATTTATAACCTTTCCTTATTATTTTTTTCGGTGTAAATTGCTAATGTACAGCTTGATGAGTTTTACCAAAAGCAGTGGAAAGAGGAGTGGAAAATCTGAATAATATAACAGGATGCCCACAGGTAAAAGTGGGCAAAGACTGGGAAGGGCAGAAAATGAGGACAATTTAATATTTTTAGGACAAGCTACATCAGACTGGGCAAGGTGGGATAAAAGATCTCCACACAGAGTGTCAGAAATGGGCTGTGCTGGGGTCCAAGGGAGAATGGAGAAACAAACAGAGGAAGATGTCATCCAAGTCAGGAATATTGGGTGGAGCAGTTTTTGGCTGAATTAGACCCACAGGAGGTGCTGGATGTGGCTGCAGGACACAGACACGTTCCTGCAGTGCAGTGGGACAAATCCAGTGGAGGAACCAAAGTAGCTGCAGTCTACAGCAAGGCTTGCTCAAGCCAATGCTATTATTAGGTACTCTCTTTCACAAGCCTCAAATTCACTAACAAATTATTCTTTAAAAAAAAAAATATATATCCTCTCCATCTGTTTTCCAGCTTTTATACCAAAATTCTAATTTAAGACATTAACTAAAATGGAAAAAAGATTTTCCTTTCATTAACTTTGAGTGTATCCAATTTACGTTTCATATGTTTCCATTATTTTTTTTTTCTTCTTCTTCCTGAAGGGTTTGTTTTCTGAAGCACAATGGAAACACCACACTTCTTTTTTTTTCTTTTTTTCTTTTTTTTTTTTTTCTTTTTTTTCTGAAAGCATTTCTGAGACTTTAGAGGGTGCCACCTACATTTTATGAACCTGTCAATGGCTCTGGCCACCTTCCAAGTCCCCTGGGCAGGTGAATGTTAAGGAATTGAAGCTCCCAAGCAGAGGTGCCATCATGATCCAGGACCATCCAGACCTTAATTATATTTCTTAGTGCTGACACCTGCCAGTAAACACAGAAAGGGATGCACCACTTGTATGTTTATTTCTGGAGAGAAATGTTTGGATTTGTTCTTCTCAGAAGCAGCTGGTGGTTCAGCATGGACATTTTGCAGCTCTCATAAACACACTTTGTCCTGCACATGAAAGTGCCTTTCTGCATGTTTGATGTTCTTGGTTTGGCAGGAGGCAGCTCTGGCTGGTGATACCCCTGAGCCACAAACAGCTGGAGCAAATCCTGGGGAATAATCCACAAAATCTGCTACTGAGCAGTGCTGGGGATGGACAGCCAGGGAAAAACTCCCTTTTCACCTGGTGCAGCTGTGCTGGTGCTGCTGAGCCACCCAATACCCAGAATAAACCATGCCAGGAGTGCCAGGGGATTATGAAGAACTGGTGGAGTTTACAGAAGGCACTGACAGCTCTGCCAGTCATGCAGCCATGCCAGGGCCATGCCAAGAAAAGCATTTTGCAAAGGATCCTGCGTTCCCTCCGCTCTGCAGCTCACAGATTGGCATTAATGCTTTGTAGTGGTATGCAAAAAAGCTCAGTGTCTCTCATCTGGAAGGCTAAAAATAGGTTGGCAGTAAGAAAAGGGACAATAATTGCCAAATTAAATCAATATAATTTTTAATCAGCACGCAGAATAAATGATACCATTTTAGACTGCGCTGTAAAAAATGTCCCACAAACTTTTATGAGGAAACAAACACAATTCCATTGGCTGGATTTCCTCCTGTAGGTTTAGAAATTTTATTTTATTTACTAATGTAAATACATTCTGTTTTCCTACCCAGGCAGCCAGTCCAACATACATATTGATATAAGGATGGCCAACCTTGCATTAATATTAAAACCTCCTCTCTGCAATGGGTAATGATGATTTATGCAAAAAGCTTACTTTGTGGGAAAATGAAGTTTTGTGGGTTTGCATTTCATGCATTTGTCCTCTCCACATTATGAATTCCTGCTGTTTGCTTGAGCTCAGTTATTCCTGCAGGGATTTGAGGAGATTCTCCTGAGTGCCAAACCTTCTGCTGTTGTCATCTCCTCATTAACTTCAGGTTGTCCTGAAGTCAAAAGGACTCCACAACTTTATACAGTGAGTTCTTCTGAAAATATGAAATGAAAATAAGATGGCAAACCTTCTTTTTTTGAAGCTTCTTTGGCAGCTTCTTCCATTTTTGAGGGTGGTTTCCCCAGCGAAGGGGCTCTTGTGCTCACAGACCTGACACAAGTGTCTGTGTACCACTTTATGAAAAGCTGCAGGAATGCCAGTTTGAGATCATTTTTGTAAAATTAACATCTGCCTAGCACAGAAACTGCTCTGTCTGAGAGTTTCTCAAGGGTTTATTGTGGGATCGTTTACAGTAAGGGAGCAGGACTGTGGCCATGCTGGTCATACTCAGATTGAATAATTCTTCCCAGTTCTAACATCCTGCCTCTCTAGGACACCCCTGAAACCCTCCTGGGTGTTTTGGAGCTTTCTTCCCTGTGTTTTCTTCCCTGTGTCATCGCCAAGATGATCAAGGGGATATTTGCAAGGCACAAGAGGAGCTGCCACACAATTTATTGCACACATTGTGCTCAGCTGTGAAGGCTGAACTCCCCCCTGAGCCCACACTGCAGGTACCCCGAGTTTACAGCAACCTGTGTGAATTTGGGTTTCCAGAGTTCCCAGAGTCTCAGGATGTCCTGAGCTGGAAGGGACCCACAGGGATGATCCAAGCCCAGCACAGGACACCCCAACAATCCCTCCTGTGCCTGTGGTGTGATTCACACCAAAGCATGCACAAGGCTCAGGAACTGCTCAAAACCTTGAGGATTTCTCAAATCTGGAAGAATTTTGGCAAACCCAGGCCGAGTTTTAGGGTTGCAGGACCATTTCTCAGCTGGGTGAAACCCAGTGGGCACTGTGGGGGCTCGTGGTGGAAAATGCAGCCGTGGTGGAGGATCAGGAGATTATTTCCTCATCCCCACTCACACACAGACACCTCCTCATAAACTGCAGCACAATCCCTCCTCCCAGTTTACACAAAGCTGGACAAAATAGCTTTTTATCTAAGCTCTGTGGGCCACGTATATGAAACGAAGTTGCCAAACACAAATTAATGTGTAATTATTTTTCTTGCCTGAATCACTTTCTTTCATGTGTCATAACATGCAGAGTAAATAGCACCACACCTTTTTACTTTAATTGTGGTAATCTGATCTCTCAGCCACAAGAAAGCCTCCTCTAATGCCTTCTTTAGAATGGACTTTCAAGGCAAAGCAAGAGCAGTAACTGTAATAATCACCTCTTCTTTTCTTCTGCTGTCAAAATGCAGGGGGGTTGTTAAACTAATCAAGGACCAGGACCACACTGCAAAAAAATAAATGCCCTAAAAGACAAACAGAGGTAAATGTTTGACAGGTAATTTAAGGTGATGGTGGGATTATTTTATTTTTTTTCTGATTTGCCTGGTGACTAATTATTTATGGGGTAAACATGAGGCTGTCTGGCTTTATGGTAATATCATAATGGGAACCATGTTGTATTGTTTATCTGCTGGGATTGTCTCAGAGTTTTAAGAAGCAGAACTTAATAGTGGCAGGTGTCAAGTCAGTTTGATCATCAAGGATCTCCTGTGCCCAGAGGATCATTAAGATAAATAGAATTTCATTAGCTGGGTTTGGCCCATGTTTTGCATTGAGTCCTTGGAAAAGAAAGGACACAGGGATTTACTTCAGAGCAGAAAATCTCTTTTACTATTCAGAAGAAGAACTTTTCTCCTTATTTTCTATCACCTTCATGCCCTGACCAGTCACAGTTTAGGAATAAAAACCTACATCCAAAAATGATCCTATGACAAAATTAGGTGGAGAACACCAAAAAGGGTTGTTCCTCCTGCTTGCTTTCATGCTCTAATACCCACTGAGGTGAAAGAAAGTCCTCTCAGAGACCTTGGGGACAGCTGGATGAGTTCCAAGCCTCAGCTGCTTGGCCAGGTCTTGGGGAAGGTGGGCAACATCTGCAGGAGCTGGAGCAGCCTTGGGCCAGCACCATGGAGACAGCTTGGGACTGAATTCACATTTAAGGGTGAAGAACCTTGCTGGCCTGCTCTGCCCAAGAAAATCACTGCCTTTAGGTGCACTAAAATCACCTTTTTCTGTGGTGGAAAAAGGTAGGAAATTTGGGACTGAGTACAGTCATCCACCACTTGAGGCCAAGCAAAGCATCTCTGTGATTCACCCCCTGTGCTGGTGGGAAAGGAGAAACCTTCCCCCCTGGGAGGTTTCCATGGACAGAACACTGCTCCTCAGTGCTCTGCAGAGGGCACTCCCTGTTCCCTGGGAGCCCTGTCCCATAACCTGGTTATTTCCAGGGCAATTCCAGGCTTTGAGCCCATCAGTGCTCCCCCAGTGTCCCCCAAGGGGCTGTGCTGTCCTGCCCCAGGAGGCAGAAGTTCCACGAGGTCACAGAAGGTTTGGATTCCAGACCACTGTGGGACCCTGAGGGATTTCTCTGCAGCAAACAGAGCCCTGGGTGAGGCTCTCACACCATCTCTGCACCTTTTGGGTCCCCTGCTCTGCTCGTAGCTCCCTGGTGGAGCTCGGCAGCCCAAGGCCCTCCTTGGCCTCCTGTTTAGGTAAGATCTAATTACAGCCCTGCTGCCTTTGCTGGGTTTGGTGCTGGTTGCACTGAAAGCCCTGCAAGTCATCACATGCTGATCTCAGCGAGTCTCCTGATTTCTGCTGCCCGAATCCAAGGAGCTGGTGTCAGCTCATTATGCCTCCTGCACACACCTCTCCTGCCCAGCAGAAGGAAATGACCAGCAGGTGGTTGTTCAATTTGCTAGGAAGAGTTCTGGGAAACCATTCCTTTCCCCAGCTCACCCTGAGCTGTGTACACTGATCCACCCTACAATACACTTGGGGGGAAACCTATTTAGCTGGTGAAGTGTCAGTTCACTTATCTTTAAATCATTTCTGTACTAACAACATCACTGAAGTCACAAAGATCTTAGAAATACCTTATCAAAGTCTTTGATGTCAGATTTACCCAACTTATCAAGCGGCTTAACCAAACATCCTCATCTCCCAATGCCAAAACATCCTCCTCACCCAGTCTAAACACATTCTGCTCACACAAATTAAAGCCTGACAAGGCCTCACTCCCTCATTACCCAGCTGACAAAAAACCCTCCTTCTGTGTCAGGAGCAGTGTCAGATGTAGCATCCTGCTCCTCTTTCTGCTGAAGGTCCCCCTGTCAAAGGTTCCACCTGTACAGCTCCCCAAAAGATCACACATGGTCAATAATCCCAGCATTGTCTACATTTTCTGTTCCTTCACAACAGCCAAGAAGGGAAAAAAAAAAAAAAAAAAAAAAAAAAAAAAAAAAAAAAAAAAAGAGGGAAACAAAAGAAATTAATCAGTTGCTCCAAATAAAGATCCTTGAATTTGCTTGGTGGCTTGATTATCCCCAGCCTTCAGGCTTGGGATGGAGAATAGCCTTTGAGTCTGTGCTGAGGGCAAAATCCCTTCTGGGATGGCCAAATCAAAGTGGTCATTCCTGTTTACCTCAAAAACATTATCAGTGTCGCAGGAGGCCGTGGATGGAATGAAGAGGGTGATGTTAGAAGTCTCCAGATGGAGCTCCTGCAGCACCAAACCCCAGCCCTGGGTCTGGAGCCTCTCTCTCCTTTCGGGGTGAACCATCCACCCACAGACATGCACCCAGCATGGGCTGGTTTATAATAAGAGCCTCTTTCATCTAAACTAATCAAAGCCATCAGTTTACAGGAATCAGTGTCTGGAGAGGAGCCTCCACCCTCTGCGTGAGAGCGAGATGTTGTAGATGCAAACAGGACGGAAGCGCCGCGTAAACCTCGGAGCAAACAAAAAAGCTGTGAGGAAAACAAGAGGAGCTGTAAACTCCAACCACCCAGAGGGCAGGTGGAACTCTGGCAGTGAAGATTCGTGCTGCTCCTTCTGCAGACTGAGAAGAGTTGAGCTCTTGAGCAAAAGGATTTGACTCCTCGGAGTCAAAATTTTCAAAGTTTGTCTCATGTCCTCACAGCCTGGTGCAGGTGTGAGAGCTCAGTCCCACAACAGGCACTGTGTTCTCCACAATGTTCTGCTTTCTAAGTTTTTTAATGTTTAGAACCTTCCCACCCTCCAGGAGGGACTCCAGAAAGGGTGGCAGCAGTGTAAGGAGCAAATGGAACATCACCTGAAGGTAATTCCATGATTGGACAACCAACTTTTCTGACTGGAGGAGGAGAACTGGGACCAATGTGCTGTTCCAGATCCATCTCTAGCAACAACTGTGGCAGCAAGAATAAAAACAAATGTGCAGCAAAGTGAAATAAGGAATAAAAATGTAATTAGAGTACTTCCATATTAAAAATGTTCCTTCTAAAGGGAGTGCACTCACACGCTTATGGCCTTCTGCATTATAGAGCTGGATTTTTAATTTTAAATGGAAGGTGTTTAAAATATAGGGAATATGTATAATATATAAAAAATATTTACAAAACATGTAAATAATCTCCAGCCCATTCAGGTGATTGAGATGCAAATATTTCCCATAAATTATTCCAAGCTGGTGCAAATTTTGCCTTAAGTCATAGTCCCAGAAATGAAACAATTACTTCACATGTTTCTATCTGTGAGCAAGTGGTTGTTAAGTATTGAAGGACTTTGTTGGTTAAAAAAATCTGTGAAACAATGAATTTTTAGTTTTGATAAATTTTAAATACTTCACCATTCAAATGCCCAGGTTAAGTGATGTCCTTTATTATTGGGACAGGAATCCTTGCTGCCTTGGAAGGTGCAGATGTGAGAGCAGGTGTTTATAAATTATGCAGTAAAACAAATATATTGCACTGAAAGCTCATCTATTATGAATTAAAACAGTAGCTTTAATCCTCAAATTTTATTCCCTGCTGGGTAAATAGTTGTGGGCCAGTTCCAAGGGTGAGAACAGAACACAATGAAGACAAGCAAAACAAAATATTACTTTATGTTGTTTGTATTCCCCAGTAGTCACAAGGTTTAGAATAACAGGAACCTTTCAGTGATTTCAAGTGCTGTCTCCTGACAGATTTTCCTGTGCTCTCTGCCTTCCTCTGCTTGGCGTTCCCAGACAGGCAGGCTGGGTGACTCCCACAGCTCCTGGGACTGGTGGAGAGGGACAAATCTGGCACTTCCCTGCTCCAGGTTCCTGCTGAGGCTTCCCTACAGACAGGACAAGCATGGACAAGGTGCAGAGGATATTTCATTAGGTACAGGGGATTTCCTTAGATCACTAATGAGGAATTAGATCTTCCCCTTTCTCAGACAAGAAATATCAAGGGAAAGAAAATTGTCCCCACCCTTTACCAAATGCCTCCCTCACTTCCTAGGAACCTGAAATGATTTTCCAGAAGTTCTCCTGACGGCTGCCAAATCTCATTTCTGTTGGGTAAGTATTTACTGCAAGCTCAAGACAGGCTCCTACCAGAGGTTTTTTTCCACCCCACCCTTCCACCCTGCATGTACATAACAAGGCAGTTATTCATGGCCTGAGCACAGGATGGGATGGAAACTCCTGGAGCTGGAGATGGGATTCAGACAGGCTGGGCAGTGTGGCAGCCTTGGAAGGAAGTTGGCCAAGAGCTGAGGACAGAAACATCTCGCAGAAGTTGTTCTGCTGCCTGTTGTTCTGGTGGATTATTTTTAGCCTGGTGTGGTACAGGAGGCATCCTGTTGTCCCAGTTCCCTCCAGGGATGGAGGGTGAGCTCTGCAGGGCACAGCTCCACCTGAGAAGCTGGACCTGAAAGCTTTGGCTTGAAGGTTGGCCCAAACCCTTGATGTGCTCCCTTCTGGGTGAATAGATCCCATTTCTCTGAGTCCAAATGGATCTGGGAATGCTGGACAGCAGTGAAGCTCCAGCAGTCCTGCCACCCAAGGGGGTCTGGTTTGAGTCAGTTTGAGCACTTTTGTTTCAAACTATTTGAGAAGGGCACAGAGCAAAAAACTTCCCCTTTGGATCGTTCCCTACAGGCAAATGTACCTCAAAGCTGCACACAGTTTAAGAAATTGGAAAATGCCAAGATCTTCAAAAAATAGCTCCTGACAAACATCGGTGTTTACACACACACGCACAGGTGAATAAACATCTCTTTGCAAGAAAACAGTGCCAGAGGAAGAATGCTGGAGGTGAGGGCCATCTGCTCTGAACCCTGGTCCCAGAAGGCTGAAAGCCACACGTGGGATCCCTTTCCATGTTCCCTCACCCCTATAATCCTTCTCTTTGTCACCTTGTGCTTGTTTTTACTGTAAGAGCACAAGCCTGATTTTGTCTTTGATCTTGGCTGTGGATTCAAGGTGCTGTAAAGGCACAATAATTATGTCATCAGCAGCCTCTTGCCCCATGTGTGCTTGGGGATATCGTGTACCAACAGTAGCATTCCTCCCTCCACGTGAAGAGATCAGCCTGGAGATTATCTGCCTCCCATTTATGCACAGAGCTCCTGTGAGACGTGGTGCTGCTTCTCCTCTCTTTGTCCCACCTTTCTCAGCTGGACAGTGTTCCTTGCTCAGGTGTTAAAGGAATATTGGCAGATGCTTCTTCTGTTTTCTCCCAATTATCATGAGGATCCAGAGGGCCAGACCAAGCTGAAAGGTGTTTCCTACACAAAGTGTGAGCTCCTGTACAAGACAACGGTGAGCAAGATCTGATGCTGAAGGGCACCAAAGAGAACCCTTTAGAAACCAAAATAAGTTCTTAAATAAAAGCACTGACCAGAGACTGGAGCAGGAATGCCATCATGTCTGCAAATAACTTTCCCAAACAGTGAAATTCCAGCTGGGATTCCAGTAACAGCATTAACCTGAGCAGGTACAAGGAATGTGGCTACACCCATCTGCCCATTTTCCCTCCCTGCCTCTCACAGCCATACCCAGGCTCCACTTCTTCCATGTTGTCACCTTTAGCATTCCCTTGTCTCTCTTTTCTCATCACATTCTCATTCAGCGTAGCCATGCCTGGAGCTCTGTGCTTCAGCCTAGGTCAGAGAACAGTTGAGTGACCAAAAAAGTCTCTGTGGGCAACAAAATCCTTGATCTCACTCTTTGGTTTTGCAGGATCAATGTGTTTGATCGGTTACAGATTGATTTCACATCTGAGTTACAATTTCCATAGTTAACCAATCCCTCCTTTTTGGGACAGAGTAGAAGCCAAGATTTTTTCCCATTTCCTACAAGACAGGACAGGAGGAAATGGCTTCACACTGGCAGAGAGCAGGTTTAGATTGGATATGGGAAGAAATTGTTTCCTGTGAGGGTGGGCAGGCCCTGGCACAGGGTGCCCAGAGAAGATGTGGCTGCCCCATCCCTGCAAGTGCCCAAGGCCAGGTTGGACCTGGGACAGTGGAAGGTGTCCCTGTCCATGGTGGGACGGTGGAGATGATCTTTAAGGTCCCTTCCAACCATGATTTACTCCATGATTATATTTCCCCCAGGTTACATTCCACTCTTGTTCTGACTTTAGCATCGTTGCCTCAGTCAGTGGAACCCTTGAGAGCAGATGTCCCCCACGGGCACCACCAAAGAAACCTCTCCTAAACACAGAAATATCATTGTGTTTAGGTGTTAGGACAAACACGGGCACCAGGGAGTCTTCTTGATGCCCACCCTCCACTTCTGCTGGTAGAAGGAATCAGTCAAAAATCCATCCCCATCAGCAATGCTGAGAGGTTGTGGGAAGAGGCCAGGAAACCCCACAAACCCAACTCCTTTTCAAAACAGGCAATAAAATCATTGCTCTCTTAAATGAGAGTGATCAGTTTGTTAAGCAGTGAACTCAAACAGGCTCGGTGTCACAGTGAGCTTCGAAGGTCACCAAGCACATCAGCAGGGCTGTAAAAAACCCACAGAAATGAAAATCCTTCCCCAGCACTGACAGGGCTGTGTGAAAAGCAGTGTTTAGCCAGGTACCTGTGCCCATAGGTGAAGGGTCAGGCTGAGCCCTGCTGGCCAGCATGAAGTGAGTTTGGGATTATTCAATCCTTGGGTCCCCCCTGCCAGTGAAGCAGACACACAACCTACAGGCAGCACTCCATTCTGAGCCCAGCTCATTTGTCATCAACATTTCATCAGAATCCCACACTTTAAACCCAGCCCTGCTTTGGCATCAGTGGGGACTCTCAACTCCTATTGTGGTCCGTGAGAAAAATAGCAGTGCAAACATTTTTTCATTTTATTTCCACTCACTGGTCTCACTGGTGAGCCAGAGATATCCACTTTTAAAGAGGAGCAGGATGTTTCATTGACACTTGCCCATTTTTATGCCATCCCTGGGTATCTGCTCTTAGGAACTGAGGCAGGCAGACCCAGAGACCTGACCTTTTTTATTCATTCACCTCCTTGCTGACCCAGTTTGGGAGAAGTGCAGGAAACTCAGTAGCTTTCCTCGTGGTAAGGAAACCAACAGCAGTACCTGTAGAGGTTCCAAGAAGTCTAAGAAAAGATAGGTGTGTTAATTTATTTTTGATACTTTTGGGTGGAGCCCTCCCACTCATGGCAGGCTGCCACTGCATCACAAGCACGTTATCCTCTTGCTTCAGAGCCTCCTTCCCTCTCCCCCAGGTTTGGCTCGATGCTGTTCCCACTGCAGATGTCTTTGAAAACGTTCAAGCTGTCGTTGGTAGATGGAAAAGCAGATGCACAGCGTGTGACCCCTTTGTGAAGGAGCTGTCTCTCCGCTCTAACACACGCTCAGATCTTGTTATTATTCTCTGTGGTGGTGCGATTTTGTTTCTTTTTTTGGAAATCATCCCTACAGACTCGTTGTGATTAAATGTCTGATGTTTAAAGCTTCCATGAGCCTTTTAAGTCCTGTTTTGCAGTTTGGGCTTTAGGCCTGGGAGGTCTACAGTTCAAATCTCAGCACATTCCTCGCTGCTGTTTTTAATTATGATTTGATATGGACATTATTGCTGCAGGGATCTCTCTCACACTTCAGAACACACAGTTTACCAAAAGTCAGGAGACGCCAATCAAATTGGATCCCAGTTCAAAAGAACAAGGCCTGTAGCGGCCTCATTGTGTGCCCAGAGAAGTATTTGGTTGATGTTTAGAAGTGACATACCTAGGGGAGGGAGGAAACATGAAAAGACCAAGGGGCAACCCAAAACCAAAAGGCTCCTGTGGGGTGAGATATGCCTGGTCCTGGATCACCTGGGGAAGCAGCTTTGTACCCTCAATATCTGCCCCTCCTTGGCTCCCTTGGTCACATCACTGTAACATTATAGGGCACCTTCCTTTCTGCAAGGCCTGCAGAGTGCAGCTGGGGAAATGAGGGAAGGGAAAACAGGCTGACTTGTTGGGAAATGAATCAGTTCTGTGGTGAGGAGAGCTCATTCTGCCTTTACATCCTCAGCTCTGAAATGTATTCTGCAGAGGTCGAGGCGTGCTCCATCTGAGCCTTGTCTCTCCCTGCAGCTGATAAGGGAAACAGAGGAGCAGTGACCATCCCCAGTCTCAGGGCTGCTCACACCAAGCCCTAACCCTGACTGCTTATGAAAATCAGCTATTTTCCTAGGAGAATAATAATAATAATAATAATAATAATAATAATAATAATAATATCATCCACATCTCCATCCCAGCTCTCCCTGTCTTTAATTCCTGAGACTGAAACAGCAAAAAAAAGGTGTCTGGTTTTACACCATCTTTTCTGCTTAGCTTTGGGTTTCTTGGGAGTGGGTCTGAGCCATCCCAGCTGAGAAAGAAAGTCCTTTTCAGCAGAGCACGCTGTCGGGATGCTGATGACTTTGGCTGCAAGGCAGCTTTGATCAGGACCTCTACACTGGGTAAGTTTAACCACAGACACTTTGGTAAAACTGCTTTTTATTATGTAAACTATACCCAGGGCTGCCCTGAATTAAAACAATTTTCAGATGGGAGTCTTTCTATGAAGGGACCATTTCATTTCACTTTGCTTCTTTTCTAGTTTCCTGCATTTAAAAATGGGGAGCCTTGAAAATTGCTTGAAATATTGCATATTCATTTTAAGATCTGCCACTGAGTCATATTTTGCATCAATCAAGCAGCTAAACTTTTATTTGGCGAGCTTTGATTGAATTTTGTAGTGAAAAATAAAAAGAAAGGGGAGAAATAAGACCAAAACTGTACTTATAGCAGTCTGGGTTGGAATATAGAGTAATGATAAGGAGTGGGTTTGGAAGATGAAAGAATGAGATTGGAAGCTGTGTCTAACACCAATGAAATGAAAAGTCCTCAGGGTCAGCAGACAAAGAGGGCACTGAAAGGCCAGTGGAACTGAAAAAACGTCATTTTTCTCAGTATTAAGATTCTAGCCAGGCACTGGGACAAGGATTTTGGAATCATTATACAAGTCCTGTATAAATAGTTGGATTTCCAGGTTCTGGGATTGTTCACTTCGGATTTACACATGACATTTGCATTCAGTTATCTCCCCTCTCTACTCATTTTATGGGTGTGCCAGGTATCAGAAAATCAGACACTGCCAGGGACATCATAACATCAATCTGGGCTCTTTCTTTAGGAGAAGCATTTCAAAATCTTGTTTGGAACTTCCAGGCCCAGGAGATGCTTCTCATACCTTGGTCCCCAAGCTGAGCCATCTCCCTGAGAATGGTGGGGGGTTGTGGCACTGAAATTATGACAAATGTGTTGCTTTCCCCTTGAGGATGGAAAGGTAAGGCTTGGGATCCCAGCTTCTTGAAGTTCCTGCAATGCCTGTGAGATCAAATCCTTTATCACACTGCTGGCTGAAGAAGGCATGGAGACATGATTTAAGTGTGTGTCTATTTTATGGCACATCCTTCCACTGCTGTGAGACACACAACTCACTTGAAATCCAGAAATAAAGGAACTGGAAGTGCTCAGGATTGTCATCTGCACAAATGTGGGGATTTTCTTTTCCAGAGAGTCCTCTGGGAATGTACAAAAACACCAAGAGTTTGCAAATGCTGATAACGGTGACAGATCTGGGAGTAAAACCTTCACATGGCTGAGGCAAGCTCAGACACCTGGGACACAAACAGGTTTTCTTACCTGCATTCTTCAGGAATTTTAGCAGTGACAGGCCATCATCCTAAACAGTCTTCACGTGTGAACTGTAACACAGGCAGACCCTTGGTCTGAAGTTTTGAATTCAGAGCTGTAGCCAGGAACCTGGAAGGGGCTCGTTGGAGTCACAAAGGCTCCTTAGAGTCAGGGTCCTGCTCTGTCTGCAGCTGAAGCACTGATAAGGCACACCTTGTCCCAGGGGGTCTCTGGGATGAGCTCCTCTGCCCTACACACAGATTTTGCTTTTTCTCTCAGGATTCTACTCCCTCCTCTCCCAAACTCTCCGTTGCAAATGTGCCAGCCTTGTCAGGAAGAAATTTTACTACTCCTTCCCACCACCAAAACAGCAGGACTGGAACAAAAGAGAGTTTTCTGACTTCAGTTAATTCCTTCTTCTCCTCTGGTTTCCCATCCTCACACACTGAGTTATTATTAAGATTAAAACACTTGCACACTATCAAGGTATCTGCATTCAGAATCAAAAGAATACTGTCATACATTGCCAGTTTGCCAGCACCATGTGCCAGACTTTCCAGGCTTCCAGCCTCAGATATCATCATATCAGCAAAGAGGAAATATCAGACGTTGGAGAAGTGTTGTACTCCCAGGAATTCAGGCAGCCTTGTTTCCCAGCCAGCTTTCTGTTTCTATAAACACTGAGGGAGTTGCACCCAGCTCCTGAAGCCAGTAACAGGCTGGGCATGTGATGACTTCCCAAAGCCACATGGTTGCAGTTATATTTCCATACAGGCTCTTGAATATTTCCAACAGTTCCAGCCCAAGCATGAGGGTTTGTGGTATCACTAACCCAGACCCTGCTTCTTGCTGCTCTTTCTGTAACTAAAGCTTCTTAGGGATTTTTAGGGTCATTTATTTGTTTTTAAGGAAAATGTAATTTGCAGGTTAAGAAGGAGTGCAGGGGGGGTCAGGTCTCCTGGGTGCATCCTTCTGAGTTCAGTTACCAGCTCCTCCACCAGCATCAGCGTGATAGGAATTGCACTTAATGACTGGATACAGAGCCCTTTGAGATCTTGGATGAAGCAGCTTATTGAGATGCAAAATATTCTTTTGAAGAAGAGTATTTCCTCATACTTCTGGGCATGAGTAAGAAAAACATGAGAGTAGATGATGTAACTCCAGGCCTGCACTGCTGGCTCCCAACACTCCTGTTGGAGCTGAGTTAGTAAAACTTTTATTTATGCTCCTACTCTGGCCACGCTGGAGGGACAGAGCAGCCCAAAAATGCTGTGTGCAGCCATCCCTCGTGTGCTGCAGCTCTCTGTGCCATCCAGGGCTCAGGGATGGGCTTTAAATTGGCATTTCTACCAGTCAGCCTTTGCTCCTTATTAATTAGCCAGTAAATCCCTCTGAAGTCCCTCAGGGCAGAGTGTCTGTGGCAGCACGACACCTTTGCACAAGACAGGTAAATCTTTTCTGAGCCAGTTGATCCCAGGATGGAGGAATGGGAGCCTGGAGGAGGCTGGATTTGGGTGCTCCCAGAGCCCTGGCAGAGGAGCAACAAGGTGCCCACACTGCCATTGCCAGCAACACGGAGCAGATCATCTGTGCTGGACATCAACCTGCTGAATTTCCCATTTTATTTGCCCAGAATCCATCTGAATCTTCCCCCCTGCTCCTCCTGGCACTGTCCTGGCAGCAGCCCCCCACACCCTAACCCTCGTCCAAGTTCAGCCCATGCAGGCCCAGCTTTCACCATCTCCCAGTGGCTTTTTCCAGTCATAAAAGCTGTTACATGTTCCTAGAAAACTGAAGAAGTGTGATTCTTTCCTGCAGATGTCTGAAAAATCCAATTTACAAGTCTGCTGTGGCTTCCATCCAGTGTCCCAATGCTAACACAGCTCTGGTGCACAAATTAATGCTGCTGAGAAAAAAAAAAAATGTATTTCTGAGGGATGAACTATTAGAGGCCCGGGGAAATATTCATTTTGGGGTGAAAGAAACCCAAACAAATAATGCACTAAATGAAGCAAAAGAGCACAGCTGATTTTTATAACTTCATTTATGTGTTCTGTGTGTATCCTAAAGAAAGTTTCCTGGACTTTTTTGTGGGGTATATCCACAATTTCTTTGACTCAGAGCTGTCAGGCTGGCCTGCCCACAGTGGGCATGTGTTTTTCATCCACGAGCTCTTTTTATGATTAAATGCATGGAGCATGTGTAAGAGCATGGCAACGAACAGCAGCTGAAATTCCAATTATTGAGTGGCTGCTAGATGGGAATTCACTTTCACTCAATGTGTTTGAGGTGAGGACAGGAGGAAAAGGAGCCATCCAGAGACATGAGGGATGGGAGCCCAGGGGCATCGTGGGGCTCCCTGGCTTGGCAGCAATTCCCATCTTTGCTGCCTCTGGAATGGGGAGAGAGGCCCAGACTGAAGTCTCACAGCTCTGTCCTGGAGGAAGGGGAGGAAGGAAAGATCCCTGCCCAAGTCAAGCCATGTGCTTCAGCTCCTGGCAGAAGAAAAGGTGAGTGATGGTGCATTTTTTGGTTCTGTGCAGCTCCAGCCCTGCTGTGGAGGGGCAGCAAGGCTGGGGCTGCTCAGAACCCCAGCAAACCCCAGCTCCACCTGCACCAAAAGCCCAGCTTGAGTGGGCCTGGATAAATACATAAAACATCAGTATAAGTAAACAAAACACCAAAATAAAACTTTTAATAAAACACCAGTGCTAAATTCTGGCATTGCACTGTGTCACCCACAGAGCTCCTGCCGTGGGGACGTGACAGAATAATCAGGGAGCACATTGTGTCCAGTGTCCCTGTGGTCTCAGGAGATGACAGGCAGGCAGAGGGTTATTCTTTCATCTTATTCTGCTTTCAAGCCATGAGTGAACGGGCTGGTGGGTGCTGCAGAGGAGAAAATGTAAAAATTCAGGCTGGGAAGACAGACAGAACCTGGCTGAGGGCGTGGGTGTGTTTGGGTCAGAGCAGGAGTGGTGTGGCAATGCTCTGAGGAGGAGCACAGCAAAACTATGTGGAACCAGACAGCAGCTAAAGAGGAAGAAAATGCAACAGGAACTGGAAGAATTGTTATTTTGAAAATTCTTTCTCCCCAGGTCATTTTTTGACCGACTCAATTTTTCCACATTCACCTTGGTTAAAGCACTATAATACCATTCATGCTTGGGAAAATGTGGATATTTGTAATTAAATGCAGCCCAGCCAGTCTGTATTGCACTGTGTCTAAAAATCCTTTGGTGACAGGAAATCTCCAATTCAGCTCAATGAAAATGTTGCCTGAGAAAGAAGCCATTAAAGCCTGGGTAAGGCTCTCATACACTGTTTCTACATTTCCTTTGAATCCAACCTGCTTTTTTTTCTTTTTGACATTTGTCACACGAGCTGCTTTGCACCTTTACCACAAAGCAGGGATTAACCAGGCAGGATTTTTCTGAGTTCCCCACCACAGAGAAATAAAAATGCCAAGCAACCCACCAGTGCCATGGTTTACCTTTTTGTATTTTACAAATAGGGGCGAGAGGGGAAGAATTACACTTTGCCCCCAGGTTCAGACTGCTTGGTAAGAATCTCAGACACTTTAAGTAGGCGCCACAAATTGTGTAAGCCCTGACCTGCTGGCTCTCTGCCTAGTTCACATGACAGAGATATCTGATGGTTTTGGCAAGGCAGATTGAGGTGGAAAGGTGCCTAGAAACCAAGAGAAACAGGGCAGCCATCCTGGGGGGGTTGGAAAGGAAGCAGATCTCTAAGGTGCAGTTTGCATCTGGGGAGAAAGAAAGGAGTGGGATTTTATTATAATAAATCTGCTCCATTTCTTTCCTACCACACAGATAGGAAGCAGGAGGAGAGGAGTACATTTATATTTTGAAGGCAAAGGAGTCCCTTAAGTCCTCAGGAAAGTTTTTTAATGAGTGTAACAACACTGAGCTTGTGCTTGGCCCAAAGCAAAGCCACCCCACTTTTACTACAGCTCCTTTCCTTGTGCAGCATCTTGTCTGCAGGGTTTGGGAGTGTGAAAAACAGAATAACACATGTACAACCATTGCTACTCTGGGGTGCCTTTTCAATCAGGGCATTTCCCCCTTTCCTCAAGCTGTTGCAGCAGTAAGGTGGAGGCAGGCAGCTGCCAGATGTGATACTGCCTCAGGGCACAACGTGATATGAAGTCAGGAAAATAAGATGTTGGATGCAGGAAGCATCACTCATAAAATTGCTGCTCCCAAGAGCTCCCCCCACCTTTGGCTGAAGTGCCTCTCTGCCCTGACAGTCCAATACTTCCAAAAGTGAGCCTCAAAAAAAGATTTGCTTATCTACATTCGAGCACTGCTAAGAAGAAAGTAGGACCCATGAAGTGCTTTTTATCTTCTGCCACTACAATTCCACCACTCTCATACCCGGGGACCCTGCAGCAAAGAACAGATCAGTGAGGAACAAAATCACTGAAATCCAGGAAAAGTGAAGGGTGAAAAGAAGGAAAAAAGCCACTAAAACCTTCCTCAGACTCTTTCTTTCACCTATCACATGTTCTCAACCTCTTTTCACAGATACTTTTTTTCTTCCCTAGTTTTCCTACTAGGAAATTGATTGGGGCTTTAACTGCCATTAGCAAATGAAAGACAGTGAGGTAATTAGGAATCGGGATGTCAGAGAGGGAGAATTATTTGCTGAGTGATTTATTGATGATTAATTTTGTTCTAATGTTCTTGCACACACCGAGCTCGCATTACTCACAAGCAGTTCATAACCAGGCAGCTCAAAAAGCAGCTTTGTTCTGGTTGTGTTCATAGAAATACATCCTACAACTTGCTTGTCTGACTCCTCCACCACAAAGGTGTCGTTTTTAAAGCCTCTTCCCTACTGCCATATTTATTTGATTTACGGGTAAAATTTGTCAAATAGTCCCATCAGAAAAGGAGTCCTTAAAGCATCTTAGAGAATCTATAACAAAAAATATTCACCAAAGGGCTCCCCTGTGCTATTAGTATTTGTACTGCTGTGGTGCCTGAGGCCCCAGCTGAGATCAAGGCCCCGGTGGTGGCCAGTGTACAACAAGATAATGAGAGACAGGTTTCCCTCACTGCCCTGCCACGACCAAGAAAAAAGGGAAAGAGACTGAGAAAAGGTGGCTGAAGAAACAGATCTCAGGAAAGAGCCCCCTTCTCCTGTTTCTGAGCCAGATCATCACTAAGATCATTAAATTTGCACCCAAAATATCCTTGTCAGGTATTGCTCAGGCTGGAGCTTCAGTTGGTGATGCTGGCACAGGTGCAGAGCTCCTAAAACTTGAGTTTTGGAACAAAACAGCTTTGCCTTCTCTCAGCTGC